>NW_006921672.1:10032598-10145576 GCF_000298275.1 Orycteropus afer afer | reverse complement strand
ACCCCTCCTTGGGTTTCTGAGGCAGTATATTGCCCAATCTTCCTTCTGAGGAGTGGGTGGTGGATTTGAACCACCAGCCTTCTGTTTAGCAGTCAAATGCCTTAGGCACTATGCCACATAGGTGGCAAATCTGATATTCAGGTCTACCTCATCCAAAGCCTTTGTGACCCCACTGGGTTTCTAGGAAGCCTGGATGGTATAGACGGGATTTTAGAGAGTCAGGTACTGTGGAAATGCCTGTGGGATTCAGGCTACACTGGCAAAGCTTTGGAATTGTGCTGTGTCAAGCAGGCATCTTGGGGCTGCCCAGAGGGCCTGGTCGACAGCCTGGGGAGTTGTCTAGGGAGTCTGGGTTCCTTGCTGTTCAGAGAGGGAGGGAGGAAACTGGTGCAAGGAACTCTGGGTTAGGACCTGGGGACAGGGTTTAAACCTCAGCTATGCAGATGAACAATCTGGTGACCTCGGACAAATCTTTGAGAGTGAGGCACTTAGAAAGGCCCTGCTGAAGGAAATTTTGCAATCATTTCAGCATAAGGCTGGAGAAAGTGGGGCCCACAATAAGTTGGTGGTAGAGCTGGAAGCTTGTCCCAGACTTTTCCACTATCATATGTTTCTCCTTGTTTCCCACTGCCCTAGGCCTCTGCCTGAGCCTTTCAGTTTTGCCAGGTGTGGAATGAGGGACTTGGATTAAAAAGTTCCTGTAACAATTCTTTCTCTGACATTCAGTACTACTGAGCTTTGGGCTAACAACAGGGACAGCTAGCAGATAGGTAATCAGCTGCCCAGGCCTAGCCATAATGAGAAACAGGTCCATCCACTGTCTGGGTTGGCGATGGGATAGGGAGGCCTGAGAATGAAGAGGGCAACAGAGGGCACCTTACTGATGGGGACAGCATGAGCGCTGGCCTGAAAGGGTTTATAGGCAGTAGTTAAAGATGCAGGTCCTAGAGCCAAAGATTTGAATGTTGGCTCTGATATCTTTGAGATATTGAGTTTGGGCCTCAGCTACTTAACCTCTCTCGGCCTCAGTTTACTCATCTGAGAAAGGGGTATGATAAACATAGAATTGTTTTGAAGATCAAATGAAATCATGCATGTAGAGTGCTTGACACAGTGCTATACATGTTTAATAAAGAAAGATGTGGCAGTCTGCTTCTGTAAAGATTTATAGCCTTGGGAATCCTATAGGGCAGTTCTACTCTGTCCTTCAGGGTTGCCATGAGTCAGAATTGACTTGACTGCAGTGGGTAGAAAGAACCAGAGGCTCAGGTTTAAACCTTGACTTCATGATGACCCGGGCCAGTGACTTCCCCTTCCTGAGCGTCAGCTGCCCCATCTGTAAACCACAAAAAATCAAACTCACTGCTGTCAAGTTGATTCTGACTCATAGTGACCCCCATTGGGTTTCTAAGGCTGTAAATCTTTGCAGAATTAAATTGCCCCATCTTCCTTCTGCAGAGCAGCTGGTGAGTTTGAACCGCTGACCTTCTGGTTAGCAGCCAAATGCCTTATCCACTATGCCACCAGAGCTCCTTCACTCAATAAAAAACTCAATGCTGTCGAGTTGAATCTGATTCATAGTGATTCCTCCTTGGGTTTCTGAGGCAGTATCTTACGGAAGTATATTGCCCAGTCTTCCATCCGAGGCGTGGCTGGTAGGTTTGAACCACCACTCTTCTGGTTAGCAGTCACATACTTTAGAGACTACACCATCAGAGCTCCTTAATCCCCCCCAAAAACCAAACTTATTGCCACCGAGTCGAATCCAACTCATAGTGGCTCCTCCTTGGGTTTCTGAGATGATATCACTGTGAAAGTAGATTGTCCAACCTTCCTTCCAAGGAGTGGCTGGTGGATTTGAACTACCAACCTTCTGGTCAAATGCCTTAGGCACTACACCAGAGCTCCCACCAGAGCTCCTGGGGCTAATAAAAACCCACCTCCATTGTCATGAGACTCCATGATGACCTGCTAAGCATGCGCCTTGCTTACCGGGGCCTCTCACAAATGCAGGATTCTTGCTCTTTCCTTTGAAATGTTACTGGGAAGGGGCCTGAACTTGGTGTAATTCTGCCAGCAACCTTTAGACGTGTTAGCTGTGCCTCAGGCCCAGCATCTGTGTGCTACCACTGGGTCCCTGGGATAAGTCTCTGCTGAACTTCTTCCCCGAGCGTGGCTGTGTGTCCCCAGCCCAGCAGGCCTTGTGTTCACCATGGGTCAGGGGGAGGCATTCCTGTGTCAATGCACCACAAGTCCTACGCAGGAGGGAAGGGCTGGGCCTTGGCCCTTGGAGAAGAGGCATGTCCCAGCCACCTGTGTTTGTTCTACTGGGGCTTTGGAGGATCTGCGGCATTGTTACTTGAAGAGGCGTTGGCCCGTACCTGCTAATCAGCCCCAGGAGGATTGGGGCACTGTCACCCAGGCCTGGCAGGTTCCCTTAATCACCTCCTGTCAGTTTTGATCCTCCACTGAGAGGGCGAACCTCTGCTTTGGGCTGAATCATGCCTTTTTAGAGAGAGAGCTGAGCCATCAGCTTGGGCCAGAGGGCTGGGCAGGGGCAGGGGTCAACCCCAATGAGTTCCTCGTCTGTAAGCACCCCACAGAAGTACACCCGGGCCCTCTCCCTGGTGCTGACATCCAGTAGGTGAACCCAGGCCCGCTCCCCTACCTGCTGTAGGCAAAAGATAAGAATCCTTGACTCAGCTCTCTAT
The DNA here is from genome assembly GCF_000298275.1 of Orycteropus afer afer. NCBI lineage: Eukaryota > Metazoa > Chordata > Mammalia > Tubulidentata > Orycteropodidae > Orycteropus > Orycteropus afer. The sequence goes on along the minus strand of NW_006921672.1, from coordinate 10,142,865 downwards.
TTTCTGCTGAATCAGTGAAGAAATTTCCAGGATAACCTCAAGCCTATGCCACCCTAGTTCAGGCCCTGGCTGTAGCATCAAGACCCTCATGGGCTGCCCGGGCCAGATGGACACTCCCAAAAGGCCACCTTCTGGTCCTTTTGGTGAGTTGAGGCTGGAAGCTGCGTGCAGGGACCTCCACTGTCAGCCCTGGAAACTTCTCTTTCTCTCCTGGGCTCTGAGAGGTCACCTTCAGTGTTTTTCTTCCAGCCTCACACGGTGAGACCTTCCATGGCCAGGGTCCCTGACAGCCTCTGAGGGTTTCTCAGCTGCACCCCAAGCTCCTCAGCAGGGCCCTGACCCCAAGCCCTCACAGCCTCTTGGGTCAAACATTCACAAGCTGTGTTACAGCTGACATGTGATTGGGGTGCTAGAAAGGGCACTGTTCAAGTATAGCAACCTTCCTCTGGACCTGGCTGTGCCTCTCAGGCAGTTAGTCTAATGGAGTGATTAAATCCATGGGTCATAAATGAATTCAGGGCTTCTCAGTCTCAACACTACTGGGCTTTTGGCTGGATAATTCTTTGTTCTGGGGGGCCTGTCCTGTACATTGTAGGATGTTTAGCAGTATCCCTGGTCTCTACCTTCTAGACACCCATACCTCCCCCGCAGGCCACCATTTGTGACAACCAAAATATCTCCACAAGTTGCCAAATGTCCCCTGGGGAGCAAAATCACTCCCAGATCAGACTTCTCAGAAATCTATGGTGACAGAAATCAGGATAGTGGTTACCTCTGTGGGGATGTGCCTCATTGACTGCGAAAGGGCACAGAGAACTTTCTAAAGTTCCAGAAATGTTCTAGGTGATGGTTATACAGGTGAACACATGGTTAAAACTTCATATATAGGTGAAAATGCATCAAAGTGGACACTTACCATTATGAAAAATATACCTGAATATATGAGCCTTAGTGTCAGATAAAAGTCAGACTTGACTCTGTCCCAAAGCTTGGCTTCCTTAAGTGTAAATGGGAAGAATAATAGAATTTACCTCATTGGGTTATTGCAAAAATTAAATGAGACAGCTTACTGTCTGCACATGGTAAGGACTCTGAGAATATGAGATATTATTACAATATGCAGTGTTGCTTCCCCTTTCTGTGGCTCAGTTTCCCCAGCTGTGTCAGATGGCCTCTAAGGTCCCTGGCCACTGTGACTTTTTCTTATGGTCTTGGAGCTGTGTTTTTATCAATTGAAACGTCTCCAAGGCAGTTGATTCTATAGCACTGAGCAAAGTTTTTATCAGAGTTTTGGGAGAATAGAGTTAATGCAATACTAAGAAAGATGCAGAATATTTTGGTCAGAAGTTTTGGGAACTGGTAGAAGGGAGGCTAAGGGCTGCAGTGATCTCACCAAGCACAGGGGGACTCTCCACAGGGTGGTCACCCCTTGCTCCGTGAGACTCCTTGGCAGACCTCAGTAGCTCGGTCTTCATTCTTACATTGGGTGGGGCTGAGAGCCTGTGGAAGTATGAACTCTAAGTGGAGAGGTGAAATATAATTCAATTGTCAAAAGGGTAGTCTCAAGCAGAACACGGTTCCCTCTGAATCATCCCTTTTGTTAAGGATTAAAAAAAAAGCCACCCCCAAAAGGCACAACCCACCCTGGAAAGCAGAGGTGGCTGGGCTTGTGGGAATCAGAAGTGCAGTTGGCATCAAAATTGAGGGTGGGGAGGGGAGGGGAGAAGATGAGGAGGTTGTCCAACCCCTGTGGAGGGTGTATAAAAAGCGTTCATTCTGGGGAAGAGCCACCGTCCTCAGCCTAGGTCCAGTCAAGCTCCTGTCTGCACCTGCCTGCCACCTTGTTCTCACCATGAGCTGTCGCCTACAGAGCTCCTCTGCCAGCTATGGAGGTGGTTTTGGGGGTGGCTCTTGCCAGCTGGGAGGAGGCCGCAGTGTCTCCACCTGCTCAACTCGTTTTGTCTCTGGGGGATCAGCTGGGGGCTATGGGGGTGGCATGAGCTGTGGCTTTGGTGGAGGGTCTGGTAGTGGCTTTGGAGGTGGCATAGGAAGTGGCTTTGGAGGTGGCTTTGGAGGTGGCTTTGGTGGTAGCTTTGGTGATGGTGATGGTGGCCTCCTCTCTGGCAATGAGAAGATTACCATGCAGAACCTCAACGACCGCCTGGCCTCCTACCTGGAGAAGGTGCATGCCCTGGAGGAGGCCAACACTGACCTGGAGGTGAAGATCCGAGACTGGCACCTGAAGCAGAGCCCATCCAGCCCGGAGCGTGACTACAGCAACTACTATAAGACCATTGAGGACCTCCGGAACAAGGTGAGTCCTGATGTGCTGAGGAGGGTGCCCGGTGCAGGGCAGACTGTGAAGGCAGGAAATGCAGTATTCCAAGGGACCAGATGAGGCTGTGTAGATGGAATTCTCACCCTCTTTCAGGGGAAAATTCTAGTCTTTTACTACCCAATGTCTCTACTCCTGATGGGCTTCCTCATCCACAGCACTTCATATACATTTTTCACATTGCTTGTTTTTATTGTTATTATTACTCATGTCAAAATTTTTACTGCTTTCCAAACAGTTATGTAATTAATTAGTGACTCCATCTCTTGAATCCTAACCCAGTGAGTTATTCGGAAACCATGACAATTTAAAAAGCCACTAAGGATGTCTACAGAGAAAGGCATACATGTTCATTTATTGGTCTAAGAATAACTTTATTCTGTAGAAATCCCATTTAAGCTGTTATTCTCAGTTGGTGACAACCAAGGTGGGGACAAAGGGGGCAGGTAATGGCTTAGATGGTGCTCAGTTTAGATTCTCTTGGTCATGGCCTGCCCATCAGCTGTGCTACCAGCTTGTTGGAATGGATATCCAATGGCCTGGGCTGAGCCCCAGCCGGGTGGGATGGGTTTTAAGTGCTTTGCACATAAAAGCTTAGAAATGGAGAGGAAAATCAGTTGAATATCCCCCATGCTGAGCTGGGAGACCAACTTCAGTTATCAAATAAGTGGAATTCAGCTAAGCCCCTTTTGATTACTCTGTTGAGAAGGTTCTCAAGACAGTGGCCTGGATGGGTTGCTATTCTGAAGCTTTGGAGATGTAACTAATGTAAAGATGTAAAAACTAATGTAAAGATGATCTCAGTGGGGTTCCTGAAGTGCACACCCTTGGGGTACCTGGATCCTTTTTTCACTTTCCAGAGGAGAACTGAGGTCCAGAGGGAAGTGCCTTGTCCCAGCTCATATAGCCAGTTAAGAGACCAAAACCAGCCCCTTCATATTTCCCCAGTTCTCCTCAAGCTCATGGACTCTCTGGAGGTGACTTTTTTCTGTATTTTCAGATCACAGCAGCAACCATTGACAACAACCAGGTCCTCCTGGAGATCGACAATGCCAGGCTGGCTGCAGATGACTTCAGGCTCAAGTGAGTTTGTTTCTCTTGTTTGTTTTTTCCCCAGAAGTCCCTTATTTTAGACAAAAGCTCATCTAAGAAATGAATTTAGGATATTCCAGGAGCAAAATTCATAGAGAAATAGCAGAATCCAGTGCAGCGATGGGGTAATGCTGAATATCATTGATGTGTCTCTTTTTCAAATTTTCTTAAAAAATATTTCAGGTATGAGAATGAGCTGGCCCTGCGCCAGAGTGTGGAAGCTGACATCAATGGCCTGCGCAGGGTGCTGGATGAGCTGACCCTGGCCAAGACCGACCTGGAGATGCAGATCGAGAGTCTGAATGAGGAGCTGGCCTACATGAAGAAGAACCATGAGGAGGTGAGAGGGTTGAATCAACTCCAGAAAGAAAGGGGAGCCTTCTGAGGCATCCCAACATAGCCTCCACTCTGGGGACAGGAGGAACTTTCCAGGTGCTTCCACAGTATTTAGAACCAAGGGGAGGAAAGATGGGGAGTTTCACACATCTTTCTGTCCCACTCCTACAGGAGATGAAGGAGTTCAGCAACCAGGTAGTAGGCCAGGTCAACGTGGAGATGGATGCCACTCCGGGCATTGACCTGACACGTGTGTTGGCTGAGATGAGGGAGCAGTATGAGGCCATGGCAGAGAAGAACCGCCGGGATGCGGAGGAATGGTTCCATAGCAAGGTACCCCTGCCCTCACCCCCATAGCCAGATGGGACCAGGTGAACGCCACCTCTTGATTAGGGCCCTATATCTGGTCTCCTCCATCATCTTCTCCTGCCTAAATTTCAGAGTGCAGAGCTGAACAAGGAGGTGACTTCCAGCACTGCCATGATCCAGACCAGCAAGACAGAGATCACGGAGCTCAGGCGCACACTCCAAGGCCTGGAGATCGAGCTGCAATCCCAGCTTAGCATGGTACTTCTACATCTCCCTGTCTGTGGCCATCCTCTCTAAGCCTTCTTCTTGCCTGGCTCCTCTAGTGACTTCTTCTCCATTGCCCCACCAGAAAGCCGGGCTGGAGAGCACGGTGGCGGAGACGGAGTGCCGCTACGCCCTGCAGCTGCAGCAGATCCAGGGCCTCATCAGCAGCATCGAGCAGCAGCTGAGCGATCTCCGTAGTGAGATGGAGTGCCAGAACCAGGAGTACAAGACACTGCTGGACATCAAGACGCGGCTGGAGCAGGAGATCGCCACCTATCGCAGCCTGCTTGAGGGCCAAGACGCCAAGTAGGTCCTTGCAGCCTCTCGGGAAAGTAATGGCTGGACCCTGAGTGTTGGAGCAAGGGAGTCTTAGGGATCAGACTTTCCTATCACAGAGGTCAGGATGAGGCTCAGACAAGGAAGAGACCTATCTGAGCTTAAGCAGCCTGGAAGACGATCCAGGACCAGAACCCCTGGTCTCTTGAGTTAGACTCTGGTGGCGTTTCCTGAGCAAGCTGCAGCATGGATTAGAAACCTTTAAGCTTTCTAATCCATGTCTCTGAATTGGATGGAAAGAAGAGGGACTATAGAGTGGATATCCAATATTGGGAAAGCATTAGCTTGTGTTCAGCATAGTCAATTGCAGGTACTGAGGCATCCTATGGGCTCAGGGTACCTAGGGAGGGGACAGTGAGCAAACCAGGGATAGGACAAAGCTTCTGGAAAATGTCCTGAATGCACTAGGACCAATAACATCTCCTCCTGAGGCTTCTTTGACAGACAAACAGGTCAATCGAGCTGGGAGGCACTCGATGCTGCTACTTCTGGGTTGGGGGCACAGCTGGGTGGAAAAGCCCAAACAGGGGTTCCAACTGATGATATAAATCCCCATGAGGAGGGCAGGTTAACATCTGCCCTTGGTTACCTTCTCATTGCTACCCGTCTCTTCTCTCCTAGGATCACTGGCTTCACCTCTGGAGGAGGTAAGGAAGGGCCCTATGAGGAGGTGGGATCAGGCTCTGTTCACTGCCCTGGGCTGGATCCCAGCTTGTAGGGAAAGAGGGGGTTGGGGTGGGATGACTCATTTGCTCTTCTCCTTTCATTTCAAAATAACCTCTCTGCTCCAAAGAGCTATTGGGCTGTCTTGGAGGAGCCACTTTTGGGGACAATAAAATACACACCACTTGGCTAATCAGGAGTTTGTGAGTCCTCTGGGGGGCTCTGACCAGGCCTGAGGGGATTCTTCTCTAGCCTGAGCATCTCTGTCACTTCTTTCATTTTCCAGGAAACGCTGGCACCACCTCCACCACCTCTACCACCGCTGGTCGTGGCACTCCTGACAACCGCAGGGCCTAAATCTGCCTAGCATCTCCGCCCCCCCCCCCCTTTGTCTTCAGTAACCAGAGGAGAAGCATGTGGATGGCTCCTTATAGGCGAGAGGAGGGACTGCAGGATGGGAAGCTCCATACCCCACTCTCAGGACCTCCTACTCTTCTGAGGGTCCCTCAGCACTCCTCTCTCCCAGAAGGCTTCTTCTGCTCTCTCCCCTGACTACTCTTTGGTTTCTCAGCTTCTCTATGAAATGAAAAGTTCTGTCAATAAACTTTCTTGTCTTTTGCAAATATATTTTTGATTCTGGCCTGGTTTCTGAGGGTGATATCTGACAGGGCCCTGATTTAGGGCTGGAGGGTGTGTGGGCATGAGCTGATCAGGTAATGAGATAAAGAGCTGGCTCAGAGTCATCTAAGAAGGACACAAGGCCTGTGAGCCAACCACCAGTGCACACATTCAACAATGACAAACACATGCAGGACACAGTAACCCAGAGACAATGGTGCCCAGCAAACATGGACCAATGTTATTAACAAGATACATGCAGGGCTGGGTGAACCAGGTCAACACTCTATAGTACGGCCAACAATCAAGGAAACAAGGGGTTGTGGTGGAGTCAAGTGATAGGACTAGAGTGGGAAAGAGATGCAGGGAATTCTGGGGCAGGCTGTGAGTGGCTGGTTAAGGGATGATTTGGGAAGAAGGAGGCTTGACTTACGAGTACCAAGACAATGACCCAGTCCTAACTTGCTACTCCCTGCTTCCTGCAGAGAGTGTTTCCTTTCAGGCAAATGGGCTCCATTTTGGTCCATGACACCCAGTCTTGCTTCCCATCTCAAGGTTCTGCCTTTCCAAACTGCATGGGTGGAAGCCTTGGGGCCCTTGCCTTGGCCTGAACAGACCCTTCTCCTTCCCATTCTGTCTGCTTGCCTGTTCTCTCCTCACCTCTCTGGATGTCTCACTCAGATTTGGCACCGCCTCTTGCTCTGCTCACTCCTTTCCCAGTGACTTGTTCCCTTGGGTCCCGGCATAGGTGGTCTCCTCTTTTTTTCTCTTTACCCTCTCCTTGGGCTGTCTCGGACATGTCTGGCATGACCAATATGTTCTGACGCCTCTCAAACCTAGACCTCCAGCCAAGGCCTCTTCTCACTTCAGACTCACACACATGCCACTTGTGCACAGGACTTCACCACCTCAACCTTCTCCCAAACCTGCTTCTTTCTGTCCCCTCCTCAGAGACCTTTGGAACCGGATTCAGGAGCCCAGGAGTCATCTTGGACTCCTCTGTCTCCCTCCTCTCTTCACAAGTTCTTCCTGTGGAGTTTGTTTTATCTATAATATCCTCCCTACCCCCTGTTTGTAACTTTCTGGGTGTGTGACTATAGGCTACTCATCTCCAGTTTCAGCTTCCTCTTCCTCCGTTCTCTGCACTCCAGGCAGGGAGATTGCCTGAAACCTCAAACTTTCTCCAAAATCTCCCTCAGTAGCTTCCCACTGGCCACCCCAAGGTCCTGCCACTTTAAATATCTCTTGCTGGTTTGGACACCTCAGGACCCTTGTTCAAAGTATGTCCTCAGCCTGAACCAAACTTCCTCCTCCTCTTTCTCTTCCCATTCCCATTATGGTTTTATTGGAGACTCAGATTTATTAACTTGTTCAAAATTGAGCTCAAATATTTGCACATCAAGGAAGCTTGCTGCGATCTCCACTCCCTTGTGTGGCCCCTGAGCTCTGCACAGAGGTCCACCACGGTGTCCAATGAGTGTGGGCACTCTTAGGTGTTCACACATCCATGCTCACGGCCCCAAAGTTGACCAAGAAGGGCTATGTCTTCTTTATCTTTATTATCCTTGAGGATCTACATATTGCTGGTATGTAGGAGGAACTCAGTAAATGTTTACATGAAGAGGTTTCCTCTTAGACTGGGGAAATTCCTCTTAGATGTCATTTAATTTTTGTCATAGGGCCAAAGTGTAGGCCTAAAAGCCATCTGTCCTCTTTTTCTGTCCCCCTTCCTCATTTCTTCTTCTCCTCTCCAGCCCTCCTGCTTCATTTATTTTCTTCTTCATTATCTTCCTTCTCTTCTTCCACCTAAGTTGGCTGTGGGCTCTTGGCAGTTGGCTTGCTTCCATAGGGGTTTTTCAGACACGATGGACCCAGCTTCTAAGCCAGAAGAAGGATGTCTGCCCTCAACTCATTCTAGATTGTCCACCCTAGGCCCTGCCCATCTACCGGTACAGAATGCGGTGGGGTTCAGGTCAATTTTTCATGGCCAGCACTGTGCTACAAGATAATGAGTCAAAGGCAAACAGGACATGGTCCCCAAGTCCAAAACTTTTTTTACCTTTTCAGTTGATCTATTTAGACCGCAATATTTTACTGAATGCTTATAAGAGCTCTGGTAGAGTAATGTCTCAGGCACTTGACTGCTAACCAGAAGGCTAGTGGTTCAAATCCACCAGCCACTCCTCGAAAGGAAGGTTGGGCAATCTACTTCTGTAGTGATACTACCTCAGAAACCCAAGGAGGGGTCACTATGAGTTGGATCTGACTTGACGACACATAACAACAACAACAACTGTATGCTAGGAACTATGTTGGATCTTGGAGGGAAAGAAACAAATAAAAGGTATAGACCCCAAAGAATTGAAAATAGAGACTCAAACAAATACTTGTACTCCAATGTTCATAGCATCACCATTTACAATAGCCAAAAGGTGGAAACAACCCAAGTGCCCATCAACTGATGAATCAATTAACAAAATGTGGTATATCCATGCAATGGAATATTATTCAGCCATAAAAAGGAATGAAGTGCTGATACATGCTACTGCATTATGCTGAGTGAACTGTGCTATGTGTCACCAATGGACACATATTGTATGATTCCACTTATACGAAATATCCAGAATAAGCACATTGATAGAGATGGAAAGTAGACTGAAGTTGGGGAGTGAGATAGGGTGATTATTTAAAGGGCACAGTGTTTCTGTTTGGGGTGATGAAAGAGTATTGAAAATAGACAGTAGTGATGATTGCATAACACTCTGAGTGTAACTAATGCCATTGAATTGCACACTTAAAAGTGGTTAAAATAGCAAATTTTATGTTCAGTACATTTGACCACAATAAAAAAAAATGTCATAAAAAATAAAAGATAATCTCTGTTTTCATGAAGTTTGTGGATGAAAGAAGAGGTAGATACCCACAACATTAATGATTACAATCTTCAAGACTCGGCTTAGGTTTTGCCTTTTGCACTGGATCTTCTCTGATCTTCCCCCAATACTCCCAGCATCCTAAATCTGTCCCCAAGAACCCTGTGATGGTGGCCATCCCAGCAGCTACCAGGCAGCATGCTGCTAAGGGCACACACTCTGCAGCCAGATTGCTCTGGCTTGCATTCTGGCTCTGCCACTTTGTTGCTATGCAACCCTGGGCAACGTCACTTTACCTTTCTCACTTTCTTCATCTGCTAAGAACTACCTACTTTATAAGGTTATTATAAATCAAGTGTATAGAACAGTCCCTGGAACATAGTAGTTGATCAATAAATAAAGGATTTGTTATTATCTTTCCAGTTTTCTTTTCTAACCTGTGAGCTACCTCAGGGATCGTTTCTTAGTCATCTTCGTACTCAGAATATTATAGGAGCTCAATAGATGAATTGAATGGAGGAGTGAATGAATGAATGAATGTAGCTTGTTATGGGAAATGAGAGGGGTAAGTAAGTACATGGTGCTGAGGGCCCAAGGAGAAGGGACTGAGGAAGGGGCTAGGTCAGAGAAGGGTCTTCAAAGCTGAGCTACTCATGGCTGATTCAAGTCACTCTGCAGACCAGACCTGGACCTTGCTGGATGTGGGACAGCCCTCTTACTGAGACCTAGCCTCCTTATTTTCTAGGCTGGTGTTGGTGAGCTCAGTGGGGCTTGAGGTTAGTTGTTCAGGTGGAGCAGTGGGAGACTCTGGTCTAGAAGCCTCTCATCAGACTTCAGGAAGGAGACTGAGAAGCTGGTCCACATCCAAATACTTTGTGGCCCACCTGGAGTCTTGGGAAGCTGAGGGGGCTGTCAAAAAAGTCAAAGTCAACATAATTCTTGGTGGTTGCTTCAGTACTCTGATCTGGGGGATGGAGAGGCAAGGGGTGGGGAGTCTGCCTTTGCATCCAGGACTCGGTTTTATCCCCTTAGTCATCTGAATGGGGCAGCCATTAGAGACAGGGCAGATTTATAAGGCCTGGTGGGTAAATACTGCCCCACCCAGAGGAAGTGAGATTGACCTAGGTCCCCAGTCCCGCCCTAGGCTCACATCACAGCTTCCTAGAGCTTCTGCTATGAGAACCAGCCTTGACCTGTGGATGCCTGTCTGACTAATCTCTACGTCAGTGATTGTTTGTGGGATGAATGCATGTTAATACCAGAGATACCAAAATAAAGGGGATAATAATAGGGAAAATAATAATGTGTTTAGTGTTTTACAGTCTACAAAGTGCCTTTTCATCCCTTATTTCATTTTCACAGCAATCCCACGAGTTGGCACCATTGTGCCCATTTTACAGATAAAAACACGGAGGCACAGACTGAATAAGTGATATACCTAGTGTGAGAGCTGGGATTCAGGGTTCCCATGTGATTTCCAACACTGCCTGGTCCTTTGTCAAGGGTCAAGCATTCAGCTTTGGGAATCTGGCAGAGAAATGAGGCTCTCTCTCAGGCCTCAATGTTCAGGAGACAGAGTAATCAACCGTGGAATATTCCCATGGTGTCCCAATGCTTCTCGCTAGGTGGAGCTTTGAGGGAATAACCTGGCACACAGCAGGTGTCCCAGAAAGGTGGATCAATGCAGTGCTCCTTGGTTGACTCCAGCTTGCTTCAGCCTTTCTCCTTCTCACCTTGTGCAAAGGGTGCCTCCCTCTCCCCAGACTCCACCCTGGACAGATGGGCCAGTGCACTTCTGCCCTTCTGCTGGGGTTGTGTGTCTGGCTCAGGCCCTGCAGGGGGCAGACTCACACCAGAAAGCAGGTCAGTGCCTTTCTGGTCACCAGGACAGAGGGAAGGGGGTGGGGTCCCAGTCTTGGTGCCTCCCAGGCCTAGGCTCAACACAGGGTCCTGTCCAATCCCTGTGTTGTGTGTGCTGTGCACCTGAGCACTCTGGCCCGCAGAGTTCTGGCCCCTGGACCCATTTGGTGCCTGCTGACTCTCTGTTTTTTATTTTTCTTTTTTTACACAATACCTGGCACATTGTAAATCCTTATATATTAGATAATATTAAGATATTTTTAATTGAGGATATTTAGTGAGGGATATAACAATACTTGTTTCAAATAAGATAATTTTAAGATACATGATATTTTTCTGTTTTTTTTTTTTATTGGGGAGATATATGTGTGTGTGTATATATATATATATTTATTTATATATTTATATATTTATATAAACAAACATTTGCCGGTTCAACCCTTTTCATTTAGTGACATTATTACATTCACCATATTGTGCAACTATTATCACTATCCATTTGCAATTTTTCTCATCATCCTTAGCTCAGTGCCCCTTAATCCAAAACTCTTTCTTCCCCTTCCTGCTGTTCTTTCTGGTTACCTAGTACTGCTCTAACAGAAATACGACAAATGGGATGGCTTAAACAAACAGGAGTCTATTCTCTTGCAGTTTGGGAGGCTAGAAGTCCAAGTTCAAAGTGCCAGGCTCTAGGGGCTGAGTGAAAGCCCCTCAACCTTGGGCTTCAGCTCTGCCTCTTGCTCCGGGGCCACTGAAGGTAGAGGCTTCTCTTCACTCAGACAGCTATTGGCTGCTGAGGCTAACAAGGCTAATAAGCCAAGGTCAACAAATAAAATGGCACAGTCCTGATGCAACCAAACCACATGGCAGGTCATTCATTCAAGTCCATTGAAAGTCCCAGGATTGGCAGAGCATGGCAGGCTGCTGAACAATGACTCAGCTACATGCAGGGTTCAAGCATGCCATAAGCTAGAGACCATTCTCAAAGCTGTTTCTTATATATGGGAAGCAGACCACATACCCAAAGTAGCTACTCAGCTGCTCCAATAGATTCCACCATGGAGCTAATTACTAATCTCATCATGGGGAATAACTGCATTCAGCTGCCCAGCCACTCAACCAGGCCCAACTAAGTTGACACACAAACTTAACTACCACACTTACCAACTTTTGCTGATTAATAATAAACATAGGTCTCTATGCATTTGTCTATTCTAGATATTTCATATAAGTGGAATCATACAATATTTATCCTTTTGTGTCTGACTTTTTTCCCTCAGAATAATGTTTTCCAGATGATCTATGTTGGAGCATGTATCAGAACTTCATTTCTCTTTATGGTTGGATAATATTCTATTGTATGGATATACCGCATTTAGTTTATCTATTCATCTGTTGATGGACACTTGGGTCATTTCCACCTTTCCCTATTGTGTAAAGGTGGAAACATTGGAGCACAAGTATCTGTTTGCATTTCTGCTGGCAAGTCTTTTGCATACATAGCTAGGAGTGGATTTTCTGGGTCATGTGGTAATTCTATGTTTAACTTTTTGAGGAACTGCCAAACTTCCACAGTTGCTGCACCATTTTGCACTCTCACTAGTAATGGAAAAGAGTTCTAATTTCTCCACAGACTTGTCAATACTTTTTCTCCCCCCCCCCACCTTTTTTTCTCTCTAAAATAATAGCTATCTAGTGGTGGCGTATAGTGCCTAAGGCACTTGACTGCTAAACAGAAGGCTGGTGGTTCAAACCCACCAGCCACTCCTCGGAAGGAAGATGGGGCAATCTACTTCTGTAGTGATACTGCCTCTGCAACCCAAGGAGAGGTCTCTATGAGTCGGGTCTGGCTCGATGGCACATAACAACAACAACAAGAACAGTGGTGGTGAAATGATATCTCATTGCGGTTTTCTCTTTTTTTTTTTTTGATAATCACTAGGTTTGCTTTACTCATACTAGGGAAGGTGTTATATTTGATTTCGTAGTGTTGATTTTCTTTTTTAAAATTGCCATAAATATATATGTAACAAAATATTTGACATTTCAACAATCTTCACATATACAGTAAGTAGTATCTCATTGTGGTTTTGATTTGCATTTCCCTGGTGACTTATGAAGGAGCTCTGGTGGTGTAGTGCCTAAGGCATTTGACTGCTAACCAGAAGGCTGGCAGTTCAAACCCACCAGCTGCTCCTTGAAAGGAAGACTGGGCTACTTCTGTAGTGATACCGCCTCAGAAACCCAAGGAGGGGTCCTTATGTGTCAGATCCGATTTGACAGCAGTGAGTTTGGTTTTGGAGTGACGAATGATGTTGAGTGAGAGCTCTGGTAGCATAGTGCCTAAGGCACTAGACTGCTAACTAGAAAGCTGGTGGTTCAAACCCACCAGCCACTCCTCAGAAGGAAGGTTGGGCAATCTACTTCCACAGTGATACTGCCTTGGAAACCAGTGGATGGGTCACTATGAGTTGGGTCCGACTCGATGGCACATAACAACAACAACAATGATGTTGAGCATCTTTTCATGTGCTTATTGTCCACCTGTATATCTTCTTCCATGAAATGTTTGTCCTCTGTTTTGGGGCGGCAGCTTTGAGGGTCCACAGAAAATCCAGAGTGTAAGATAAGGGTGCCAGGCCTTTCTGCAAGGGGGAGTCTCATTGTCTCACCCAGCAAAACCCTGGGGAAGAGAAAGAAGAGGTGTCACAGAGGGGATATGGGTCATTGGGTGATTGGGTGCATGGATGTGCCATTCCAGCTGTTCCCACACCAGCTGCCGCCTCTCTTCCCTCTCTGCCTGGGCCAGTGCATCTCAGGGGCTGCGTCGTTTGCAGTGGTGTTCCTAGGGCTGCTGGTGGCTGGAATGGACTGGGTTTGTAGATTGCGTTCTTTGGACCAGTTCCTCTGGGGGCTCTGAAAGAGCTGGATACACTCCAAACTCTCCATTCTCCTGCAGGGTCTGGGAGTTGTCAGGTGGGTGGGTGGGTGCTGCTGAGACTCATACAGGCACTTGTTGGGGTGGGTATTTTTGGGGACGTGGCAAAGAGCTGGTATTCATTCTTCTGGTCCATTTTTATGACCAATCATAATAGCTTTGTGGCTTCTTTCATCCGAGGATCTCAGACCAGTTTGAAAGTAAAACCCCCAGTGTCAAGCACAGTAATTACTGTCTGCAGTCCAGAGTCTGGTTTGCAGACGCGCTGTTGTTAATAAGAAGAAGTTGGGTTGACTTCACACTAAACACAGACCACCGAATCCCATCAAACAGGGTGTTTGGAAAATTTGCTTTATGGTCCAGCTAAGTGGTACCTGGGTACCATCAGGTACCTGTGGGACCAGCTCTTCTCTCACAGCCTTGCTGTGCATCTCCCACAAACCACAGACTACCTAAGCACATAAGGGAGAGAAATGACAGCTTTGGAATTCTTCAGGTCATAAAAGCTAGGTGGGGGGAGTTAGGAGCTACATGGATTTGAGCAGGGAGGCCCTGGGCTCTTCCAGATGGGAGCTGTCGGCAAGTGAAGCTGTGCAGGAGGAGCTGGCCGTCAGTGAGCAGGGCCTCGGAACGTGGAAGGCAGAGCTTGGTGTGAGAAGACTGAAGAGGTATGGATAATGATTGGGTGGCCCTCTGGGCATCCACCATGCCCACATAGGCCTGTATCAGAATCCTGAAGCCCTGAGCAATTGCCAAAACTCTACCACAGAGGGAGAGAAAATATCTTAGTATCTTGGGGGAGATAAGATTTCTGGGGGAATTCTGGGCTGGGTAAAGTGAGAGTTTCAAGGCCTAACTGCCTTGGAAGAAAGGTCTGGTGACCTGCTTCCAAAAGTCACAGTCATGAAAACTGTGGGGCACAGTTCTACTCTGACACACACAAGGTCTCCATGAGTCCAAGTTGACTCCACGGCAACTGGCTTAGTTTTTAGAGGCCTGATGGGGTTCAGAATCATGCAAGAAACAGCATGTAGGAGAGCTGGGTGCTCATGAGCCATAGAATCTCAGGAGGAGGCTCTGCCCAGGACCATGATCATTGCTCAGCTCTCCTGAAGTCCCCTTGAGCATGGGCTGTAGGCCCCTATAGAGGGACAGCCAGGAAATGGAGAGACTCCCTTGGTCAGTTAGTGTGTGTCCAGATTGTCCTTAGCCTGGTTTTCCTGGTGACAGTAGAGAGGCAGGTGGAGATTTGGGGCATAGGCTGGTGGAATGGGAAATGGAGCAGAAACAGACTTGCCAAGTCTTGCTTGAGAAGGTCTGAGTCACTTTGCTGGCAGCGGCTACAATCATGGTGGAATGTCACTGAAATGGCCAGGACAAGAAGAAGTCAACTATGATACCTTGGAGTACTGCTTGCTGGGCTTGTGAGGGGGAGGATGGTAGTCCCTGAGAACAGCTACAAAAGGGAGAGAAAGGCTGGTATTCCAATGGCAGCCAGACACATCTGTCCCTGAGAATTGCCAGTCATGGTGACAGGCTAAATTGGGAGGTGAGAAGGAACAGCTGTGTCTTATTTGGCCAAGGCTTTCAACCAGCTCCTCCTTACCTAAGGTTGTCAGGTAAAATACAAGTTGTCCAGTTATATTTGAATTTCAGATAAACATGAATAATTTTCTTGTATATGTGCCAAGCATTACATGTATTTTTTCTTAAATATTTTATTTGCTGAATCTGGCAACCCTATCCTTCCCATGTCTGCAAACAGCCCTGACTCTGCACTATCAAAACCGAGTAAGTGCAACCTTTCTCCAATTCATTGGAAAAATTAAATTGGTGGCTAGAAATGTCTTAATTGTAAGTTTTTTCCTCTCATATTGTTTCCTTCTACTTTGCATACTTGTTATTGCCTGTCTGTACTAGAATCTAACATAAGGAGGGAGCAAACAGATTTGGCATGGGCTATCAATGTGGATTTTTGATAGAATATACTAATAGGAATTTTCAGCCAGGAATCCCAGGTGCTTTGCTGCTTGAGCAAATTCTTTGTTACAATGCAAAAGCAGTTGTGTGGGGGAAATAGAGATGAGTTGCAAGTTCCAGTGTCCTGAGTGGGTAGTAGGTAGGCGCTGAAGAGGTCAAGACACAGAATCTATATTTCTTAGTGCCTCTTATGATGGGAACTTCTCTAGGATCTGTAGACCTCAAGGTCAGAACAAGCTGTAGGAGAAAACTGGGCAGATGGAGTCCAAACCAGCAGGATAATCAAAGAGACACAGTCATTGAACTTCTTAAATGATCTCATTCCCATTGGTGCCCATTTGTAAGTGACTTGACTGTCCTACAGACCACTGTTTGGACTGTTTACTCCTCTGTCTTTAGGGCACTATGGTGGTGTTGGGGCCTGGTACCCAGAGAGAAAGAGAGAACCTGCTTGGAGAACTCATTTCCTCCTTGGTCTGTGCCTTGTGTATAGAAGAGATGGCTCAGAGTTGGGTGGAAGGAAACTCAGGCTTGATTGCTTGGGTCTTTGCTCATGGACAACCTTGGCTTTCAGATGGATGCTCACTTAAGGCTGGAGACTTCTTTTCAGTAAGGGAGGAGCCACAAACTCAGCAGTTCAGCTTGAACTGGTGATTTTCCAAGATAGGCTTGGGAAAAGCCAAAGTGTTTTCTGTTTTCACAGCAGCATCTCTACCTCCCATATCCCCTCCCTGCCAAAGTCCAGAATATGGTAGACCGAGAGCCTCCTGTGAGTCCTATAGCCCTATACTCAGCACCTTTGCCTGTGGGTGAGGTGGAGGTTTTTGAGAACTTCTAGAGTAAGTGTCAGAGGACAATCCTTGACAACGAGGAGTTCCTGCAGCTCTGGATACAGTCCTAGCCACTTCCTCTTGGAGCAGATGTCTTTCCTGGGGCAGCTGGGTCAGGTATCAGAACCAGCATCCCATTAAACCAGAGTGAGTGCTTTGTGCCCTAGAAACAGCATTAGACATGGGCTCAGACTATATGTGCTCCAGGAAAAATTCTGATTCTTTAAATCTATGAAATAGTTTCCTGTTTATCAAGCATATTTTAATTTATTTCTCCAAATCCTATGAAGGGAGTGTTGTGATTTCCATTCGTCTATCTGGAAATCTGAAACTCAGAAGGATTGAGTAGCTCAAACCCAGATCTGGCTGAGTCGCATGTCCTGGCTATCCATACCTATATGCCTTAAGTCTCCTTAACTCTGCTTTCTTCTGTGGACCAGTGACAGAGAAGGGCCAGGGGCAGAGTGGAGGGTGAATGAGTCACAGGCACACCTGGGCAACTCCTGCCAACTCCAGAAGATACTCTTGGGCATTTCATCCTATAATGTCCAAGCTGGAAGAGACATGGACCTTGTCTTGTCCAAGCCCTTCCTTGTTCAGATTGGGGCTCTGAGAGTGGACAGGGCTCCCACAGGGAGTTTAGGGCAGGGCTGGAGTCCAGGTCTCCTGATGCTTAGGTCAGTATACTTTTTCTTTTTTTAAGTTGTGATTTGGGTGAAAATTTACAGAGCAAATTCACTTTCCATACAGCAGTTCACACATACTTTGTCTCATGACATTGACCACAATTTATCACAATGCAACAGCTCCCCTCCCACTTCCTCCCCATAGTTACCTCTTTCCTGTGTCCATCCCTCCATATACTCCTGCCCTCTGAGCTGTCTCCCTGTGCATAAACAGCCCTTCCTTCTCCCATGATTGTTCTCTCCAAGGATTGTATCTACCTCAGGTAAATGTTCAACTCCTATGCCTGTCTTTTGTTTGGCTGGAAGCCACAAGTGTGGGTTCAATTCCAGACCTGAAGGTCAGCTAGGGGCCATAGTCTCAGTGGTTCCACCAGGCTCTATCAGACCAGCAAACCTGGTCCCCCCTTTATTTTTCCCCAAATGCTTTTGAGTTTTGTTCCACATTGTTCTCCCTCTCTATCCAGGATCTCCTACATAAATCCCCCTCCAAGTGGTTGACAGTGGTAGCCGGGCACCACCTAGTTCTTCTGGTCTCATGGTCATACAGGCTGCAGATCGCATGGTGTACCAGTCGCTAGGACTACTTGTTTCCATGAATTTTTGGTTTTCTTCATTCTTCTTTGCTTTGCTAGTTCAGTATACTTTTGCTAGATGTTAGAAAGAATGTTTCCAGAGCAAGACCCTTTTCTGAAATTAAGCTTGTTTGAATGGGAAGCCTTGCTTTAGAGCACTGAGCAGCTGGATTTTCTCCAGGGCTGGATCACTGGGGACGGGGTTCACCTGGAGCTGCCCCAAGAGAAGAGCAGCTCCATGAATCCTGGGCTGTCTTCTCTGATGCAGGTCATGCACTTGCCCTTCTTGGGCATCATCCATGCTGTGATGGTCCAGGCTTCGGGGATGGAAGCCCAGAGGAATCTTCCCATGAATCTCCTTCCACACTTCCCTCTGAGAGGTGGCCCTGCCATCTACAACATGGATAAAGCCAGGGGATGAAGGCGGCTGAAAGACTTCTTCTTTGAGCAGCTTGTCATCCTGCTCCAAGAGAGGTGTGTGCCTCCCTCACAGCTCTGAAGACACCTGCCCAGACTCTGTCCCACAATGGCCTTCCTTAGCACACAGGCTGACAGCAGTGGGACTATCCAGAACAGTAGATTCCTGAGAGAAACCTAGAAACAATCTCAGATGTAGATTGCATGGTGGAGGGATTAAAAGAAAAAAAAAGTTAACTTCAGATGCCTAGCATCCAAAGACCCCAAACAGAGGAGAGCTGTGCAAAGGGCTTGGTGAGGCCCTTGGTGAGGGCCTGTGTTATAGGGCAAACACTCTGTATCACAAATGAGGTAAACCGAGGTTTGGGTGTGTTAAGGACTTGTCTAAATCTGCCCAACAGAAGCAGTCAGACTGCACTAATTGATCTAAGAGGTCTGACCAGAGTCCCTGTCTCTGTCCTGATGGCCCAGTGGTTCTCCAAGGGGACATCTAACAATGTCAGGAAACATTTTTGGCTGTCACAACCTGGGGGAGGGGATGATATTAGCACCCAGTGGTAGAAGCCAGAGATGCTGCTGAATATCCTATAACACACAGACAACTCCTCATGACAAGGAATTGTCCAGCCTCAGATATCAATAGTGCTGAGGTGGAGAAAGTCTGTGAGTGCACATCCCAGGCTAAGGAGGATGGGACAGCTGTGAGGAAACTCTGCTGAGGTGGTCGGAGCTCTGGCTGGTGGATGCCCATGTCCTCCACTCCTAGGGGGGGATGTACAGAGATTCCTGGTAGAGCTCATTGCAAGCTGCTCTGAGCATCTTGTCATAGTGTCCTCTGCCCTGGGTAACGTGTGTTCACAACAGCCAATCCTCCTTGAGCAATTTCAGAGAGAAGCTTATAAAACGTTTTAAGAGGTTGGTAAATTACAACTTCAGAAGCACACTAATACTTCCATAAACGCCGGCCTTGCAAACTAAGTCTGCGTGGGAGACGAGTAAACAGGCTGTCCACACCCTGAAAGCCCACCTTGCATGACGGAAGGAGCGGGCTTACCTTTGGTCTTTAATTCTGTAGCTCCCTTCTTGGCTTTCTGATTATTGGCAGTTTTTCTTTTTGTTCTTTTTATCTCTTCCCTGTCCAAAGAGTCTGCTATTGACCATCTCTGTAACCTGTTTAGGAATCAAAGGCTCAGAGTGGGCTGTCCCAGGTCCTATTCTACCCTCCTAGGTTCAAGGAACTGTGGTCACAGAGAGAATAACCCTCTAGCCCTGTCCATGGATCCCCATCTCATGATCCCATAGTGACAAGAGACACTTCATCATTCTGTGGTCACCGACCACCTGAGAGATTGGTTGTGGAACATCTGCTGCCCCCATGGCCACCATGTTGTGCCCAGTGAGCAGACAGATCTTCTCCTCAGCAGTCCCATTTGAGTGAGTCCCATGATCCTTTGCTACTCACAGCCATAAACCATCATCAAAGATTGTCCTATTAGGCTAGCCAATATTTCTAAAATACTTGATGGTTTTCAAAACACTTTTACTTGTGTTTGATCTTCCTTGTAGCCCTGTGAAGCAGACAAGATAGGGAGATGGTCTCTGGTGTTCTGATGAGGACAATGAGAATCCCAGAGGGAAGTAACTTACCCAATATCACAGGAAAAGTTATCAGTAGATCCAGAATTTAAGCATAAATTTTGGACACCTGGACTTGACTTTGGTTGCATGGGGAAGCAGCAGGACAAAGACATGGGATTTGGGCTCTGCGAACCCTAGTTTCAGATTCATTCACTGCCCATACAGCTTGGGAAAGCTTTCTAAGCATTTTGAGCCTCAGTTTCCATATGTGTAAAATGGAGGTAATAGCTACCACCTCCCAGGATTGTTGTGCGATATAAAGCAAAATAATTATGAGCCTGGCACATAACTGATGCTCTATGAATTTTAGTTCCCAGTAGCCCAGAGCATGAGCAGCTATGAGGGATGGGGTAGTGGATGGGATGACAAATGGACAGATTGGGCTCCTCAGGGGAGGGCAGGAGCCAAATGTCACCTGTAAGGCCACTCCCGATTTGTGGGATCTGACGTAACAACTCTTTGAAGAGGTAATAAAATTCATATTCTGCTAGAAATGACAACAGCTGAGAGTCCTGACTTAGCAAACCAAATCCAACTTTTTTTTTTTTTTAACAAGGCAAGGAATTCTAGATGGGTAGCAAAAAAAAAATCCTATTCTAATGAGATTAGCTTTCCAGAATAGGAATAGGCTTTCCCAAGAGTCAAAGGTGTGTAGTGTGCCAACACCCCACAGAGAGTGTATATAAACTCCCCAGAGAGGTCTTGAGAATCCAGAACCTGAGCTCCTTGCTAAGGTGCACCTTTCCTCTGCTAGCATCATGGCCACCCAGATCTGCACCCCTACCTTCTCTGCTGGGTCTATCAAGGGCCTTTGTGGCATCTCTCGGGTGTCCTCTGTCCGCTCTGTGGGCTCCTGCAGGGTACCCAGTCTTGCTGGGGCTTCAGGGTCCATCTCTTCTGTGAGGCTGGGCCTTTCAGGTCTTGGCAGCTGCTTGCCTGGCTCCTACCTGTCCACTGGGTGCCACCCCTCTAGCTTTGTTGGGACCGGGGGCTGGTTGTGTGAGGGCTCCTTCAATGGTAGCGAGAAGGAGACCATGCAGTTCCTGAATGACCGCCTGGCCAATTACCTGGAGAAGGTGCGCCAGCTGGAGCGGGACAACGCGGAGCTGGAGGCTCGGATTCGGGAGTGGTACGAGTCTCAGATCCCATACATCTGCCCAGACTACCAATCCTACTTCAAGACCATTGAGGAGCTGCAACAGAAGGTGATGGGGACCTGGGCCCTCTCCAACTGGCCACCCAACCTCTGGGGGCGGGGGGAGTGGTGTCTATCTCATTACAAGGTCTTCCTAGACGGGACCGAAGCTTTTAGGGAATTCTCCCAGCAAGGAAAGTTTTTCTTTCTAGGGTCTTGTTTTCCTTTCTAGGGTCTTGTTTTCCTGGGGATCTAGGGCCTCTCTGCTAGTTTCTCCCTTCTAACCTGTTTCCAGACATCTCTCTGACATCCTTGTCAGCCTCAGCTATAGAAAGGGAAGTTACATTTATCCCTCCTGGATACAGGACCTGGGCCTGATGCTTTCCAGTCTGTTGGATTATTTATTCTTAGTCTTGGGGTATTAGTGGCCCATTTAACAGATGCAGAAGTTGAATTTTAGAGAGGTTTAGTGACTTGGCCAAGACCACATAGCCTGTGAGTGTTGGATGTAGAGCCTCAATCTAGGTTTGCCTGGTTCTGTCCACCCTGTGTCATTTTGGGGGCTACACACCCCACTGATGATCATTGACATCCTTGTGATGTCCCTGTCCCAGGGCTGATGTTCTTTCCATATTTTAGGTCAGGGCTCAGTGTTGGAAATGCTGCAGGTGGTTGGTTGTACTTGGGAGTATGGGCTCTGTGAGCTGGGCCATTTCCTCCCCATCCACCTCCCTCTGCTGGGCCTTCATCAGCTCAAGGGAAACCTCTTGTTTTCCAGATCCTGCTGACCAAGTCTGAGAATGCCAGGCTGGTCCTGCAAATTGACAATGCCAAGCTGGCTGCTGATGACTTCCGGACCAAGTGAGTGGGCCTGATTAGGAAAGGTTTGCTGCACAGCTCCTTTGCCTCTGCCCCCTGCCTTGGGGAGCTGGGGAGGTGGTATAAGTTTCTGGAGCTGTAAACCAGAGATCTGGCACTAGGGCAAGGGCAATGGCATGTAGTATTCCCTACCCTACCCATCTGGAAGCCTCTGTTGTAGGCCTCCTTTGCTGCAGACTTGGCAGGGTTCTGTGTTTGCAGGTACGAGACAGAGTTGTCCATGCGGCACATGGTAGAGGCTGACATCAATGGCCTACGGAGAATCATGGATGAGCTGACCCTGTGCAAGGCTGACCTGGAGATGCAGGTGGAATCCCTGAAGGAGGAGCTAATGTGTCTCAAGAAGAACCATGAAGAGGTGAGGCTGATGCCATGTCCCAAAATTCCCCACCCAGCATAGGGAGCCACTGCCAACCCTTGGGCATAACAATGGTGACAACCACTTCAATAGTAATACCAGGTGGCATTTACTGATGGCTTTCTGTGTGCCAGGAACTATATGGAGTACTTTGCATTTCACTGCATATCTCAATTCATCCTCATAACAGTCTCAGAGGTATACACTGCTATAAGATCCATTTTACAGATGAGGAAACTGAGGCTCAGAATAGTTCAGTCACTTGCCAAAGATCACACAGAGCCCACATTCCTGCCAATGACAGTAAATCTCCATTTGGGCCACCGCTCATAGTCCTTAATAACAATAATTCTGTTTGCCTAGTGTTTTGTATTATCTTGTTTAATGTCCCCAAATCCCCAGGAGGTAGTAGGTATATATGCTCATGAAGAGACCGAGGCTCAGAGAGGTTAAGTGTCCAGTCTAATGCTACACAGCTGGCAACTGAGGGAGGAGGGTTTCAACTCAGTTCAGTTGAACCCCACATCTAGCATTCTTTTCACCACTTGTGCCTTCTTGATTCCTCTCTGCAGGAAGTCAATACCCTCCGCTGCCAGCTTGGGGACCGGCTGAATGTGGAGGTGGATGCTGCCCCACCAGTGGATCTCAACAAGATCTTAGATGACATGAGATGCCAGTATGAAGTCCTAGTAGAGAATAACCGCAGAGATGTGGAGTCCTGGTTCAACACCCAGGTAGGGCTGGGGAACAGGACCACAAGCTCCTGGGGGTGAGGGCTACCCCTGCAGAGTGACTTTGCTTGCTTTGACTGTCTCTGTTCCCTATCAGACAGAGGAGCTGAACCAGCAGGTGGTGTCCAGCTCAGAGCAGCTGCAGTGCTGCCAGACAGAGATCATCGAGCTGAGACGCAACGTCAATGCCCTGGAGATTGAGCTGCAGGCCCAGCACAGCATGGTGGGTGGCCTTTGCCCAAGTGACTGCCAGCCTCAGCATGAGGCTACCATGGGGTGGGCACTATCACGAGCCATATATGCAGATATCCAGGGCTGTGGGTTTCTGGAGTCCCCTTGGCAGCTCTTTCACTTCCCCATTGCAGCGGAATTCCCTGGAATCCACCCTGGCTGAGACAGAGGCCCGCTACAGCTCCCAGCTGGCCCAGATGCAATGCCTGATCACCAACGTGGAGGCCCAGCTGGCCGAGATCCGCTGTGACCTGGAGAGGCAGAATCAGGAATACAAAGTCCTCCTAGATGTCAAGGCCCGGCTGGAGTCAGAGATCGCCACCTACCGCCGCCTACTGGAGGGAGAAGACTGCAAGTGAGTGGTCCATGGGCACTGGAGAGCCAGGTTTCAGGGAAGGGCTTGCCTAGACCCAACTTCAATGCCACAGCAAGGGCATCAACCCCCGAAGCCAATTCCTACATAGTACTGTGCAGGTGAAGGGGGCTCCATCAAAGCCTCTTCAGAGCCTTTCTGGTCTGGGTTTTGGTAGTTTCCAGGGGGGGACAAGCCAACCCAAAACACACACAGTAGGCCTCCAACAATCATCTCTGGGAGTTTCTAGTCTTCATTCCTGCAGCCCTAGTCTCCCACAGTTGGAGATTTCAAGGGTCACCAAGAGTCAGAATTGACTCACTGGCAAAGGGTAGCTGAGTTCATTCTTCGTCATTACCATCCATCCCCATTGACTCCCCAAACCTATTTAACATGAATCTCAGTCCAATGCCTCAATGCCAAACGCACCCTGAAATGATTCCATTTCCTCAGGCTTCCTGCCCACCCTTGTGCCACGGAATGCAAGCCTGCTGTTAGAGTTCCTTATCTCCCAAGCATGCCCTGCGCCACGAATGTGCCCTGCACCCCAGCTCCCCAGGTCAGCACTCAGATCCGCACCATCACTGAGGAGATCCGTGATGGCAAAGTCATTTCCTCCCGGGAGCATGTGCAGTCCCGCCCACTGTAAGCTGCCCACGTGGTGCACCAGGGCCGGCCTGGACCACAGGAAGGAGGACACCCCTGTGGCTCTGGCTGCTAAACGACCCCACCCTTGCCTAGAGGGGTCCCTGCTCAGCAAGTTTTTCTACCAAGATTCTTCTTTTATTGTGTTTCTCATCTTAACTGTGCTTTTACGTCATGCTAAACATAATCAGGTTTCACTGCAAATTTGCCCAATAAAGTGTGTTCTCTTGGCATAGCAAACTCAACCCTGGCTGTCTGTTTATTCTCATGTGGTGAGTTGGTGGGGTGTTTGTTAGTTAGGGGTTGCAGTAACATTGTGGTTTGTTTGGGTTTCAGGCCTGGCTTTTCTGGTTCTGAGTTGGAGGGACACGGCAGGATGAGCCAGAATATTTCATAGCAGAGGTGGCCCAGGCCCTGGTCATGACAAAAAACACTGACCCAACCCAGATGGAGGCTGGCCTTAACCCATCGCTTAGCCCTGCCTGTGGCACTCACCATGGGGATGCTCAAGGAGAGGCAAAAGTCCCCAAGCAGGTCTTCTGCTGTGGCCCTGCCTGGGGAAGGCTTCTCTCTCTCCTCCCTCCAGCTTCTCTGCCTATCATCCTGCTCAGGCCTCAGGCCTCACCCTGGGGACAGTTCAGAAGATGGGTCCCAGGACCAACCAGAGAGGACCACACTAGCCAGCCTGAGCCACCTTCCTTAAGGAGGGGAGTTGGGGTGAGCTGGGAGGTGAAGGCAGGAGGAGTAGGTGAATCTATGTCCCTAGCTGTGGATACGGGATTCAAATTAGGAACAGCATTGAAATTTGACATGGAAATTTGGGGAGGTGAGATTCAGACATGGAGCAGGAGGGGATAGCCAGGCCCCACTGTGGAGCTGAGGTCAGAGTGTCCCAGATTCTATGAGCTGCACTGTGTTGGTTTGCATGGGTAGCCTAACTGTGCCAGGCCCCTGGACATGCTCAGATCAGAGAAGTATGGCCTGTGAGAAGTTTGAGGGCCTCTGAGCTCCTTTGTCCCCACTGCCTTATTCTACAGTTGAGAATACAGGCCCAGAGAGGGACAGTGATTTGCCTCAGGCCACACAGCAGTGACTGACCACCACGGTATCATTCCCGAGCTCTTCTCATTCTTTCTCTGGTGCTCTTTCTGGCACACAGTTTCTCTCCCCTTTCTCTCTTCTCTACTTCTGGGTTCTTGCACAAGCTGAAGATATCCACAGCAGAGGCCTGGCCCTGCTCTATGGCATCAGGCATTTGGTCTGAACATGAATCTCAGCCACCTGCTGGATAGACCGGAGGGTTTACAAACACATCTCACGGCTCAGGAGAGGAAGCACGTGGGCAGAATTGGAGCATTCCGAGCTGGCCTGAGCCCAGCTCTGCTGCTCCGTGGTGTGTACCTTCTTCATGTGACCTCTCTGGTGCCAGCTGGCTCCTCTGTAAAATAGAACTGCTGGGAGGATCAAATGGGACAATATCGTACAGCACCCAGGAAGTGGTAGCTACCAGTGTTGGTGTTAATAAAAATGAAGAGTACCTCGACTCAGAGTAGGGAATGGGAAACCCCACCAGGTGGGACTGAGTTCTCTGCTTCACATGGCAGGCCTCTGACAGGTCCTATCCTGTCAGCAGCAACCTCAGTGCTGGACAGTGAGCCATAGGCATTGGTTAAAGAGGACCCACTTGTTTCTGGGCAGGAGCCCAGGTAGGAGGCCAGGCCACATGGATCTCTCACCTCTGCCCCTCCTGTGCTCTCTCTGATCCACACCCTTGCTCTGGAGTCTGAGGCCCACATCTCCCAGCTCTGGCCCAGCTGCCCAAGACTGGGGAGATGAGAGGTGGGCAGTGGGTGTGCACAGAGCCGCATCACATCCCCATTTGGTGGAATGTGTGTGGAGCAGCCAAAGGTCAGGGCAAGGCTGGACACAGCTCGAGCTGACATGCCACTGCATCAGAGCAGGCAGACTGACTACGCAGGGTGGTGACCTAACAACTGACCACACCATCAACTCCTTGCACTGTGTGGTGCTTTCCCATTTCAAGAGCACTCTCCAGTTTGCAAAGTGTGTTTGCAGCCTCATCTCGTGTACAGAAACAACCTTAAGTGGTTGGAGGCATTTGTTTACGTATTTCCACTTAGCTGTCCATTGAATTATCCAGAGCATCTGCATGAGCTAAGGAACCCCCTCCCACTCTCCACCTCACCCGCACCCTTCCAATTTGTTCCACTAACCAGGGTGCCAGCTAGAATTCAACACTGCTGTGGAGTAGGCATTGGCTGGTCCAAAGTCCCACAGCAAGTGGCAGACTAACGACATCATCTCAGGACCTTTAACTCCTTATTTTACTACTCTTTCCATGACTTCAAGAGTGAGATTAAGTAAAACATATTTTACAAGATTTTCCTAGAGTGGAAAATGACACTTTATTTCAAGGTCTGATCTGTTTTGTAATTTTCAGCTATGATATCTGGCTGTCCGTCTTAGTCACAGATACCCATACTTCAAACAATCAATTGACATTGTGTAGTGAACACCACCTGAGTAGCAAATCCAGTGCTCAGGCAGGGGCTTATGTAGTGAGAAGCAGGGATAGGAGATAGCTGGACACAAGCGTCAGTAACAGCACAGTTCCCAAGGAGCTCTTGTCTGGCTTGGAGACAACTGCAGGCACACAGTACAAGGAATGGCTCCAGAAACAGCAGGAGTTGATGTGGGGTGGGCTTTGAGGTCATAAAGATGAGGAGAGATCATTGAGAGCTGGGGTGACCAGGGAAGCTTTAGGGGAGACTTGGATTTGATGGAAGCCTTGAAGGATGGGTCATCAGGTTTGGTGAAACAGAGAAGGAGGGCAAAGGGTATTTTAGGGCATGGCCAAGTGCACCCATGGTATGTTCTGGGGGCAGCATGGACCCCACCTGAGCTGACTGCAAAGGCCCTGAAGGGAAAATTTCTAGAATATTCACTAACCAATGTTAGTTACTTCTTGCTGATAATGGGCTCTAGGTAATTATTTCATTCTGTTAAAAAAATGCTCAGAAAGAATACAAACAGGCCAGGACAATTTGTGGGTTACTTCAAACCTTTAAAAGTAGCTTTGGTGGTGTAGTTTAAGCATTTGGCGGCTAACCAAAACGTTGGCAGTTCAAACCCACTAGCAGGAGAAAGATGAGGCAGTCTGCTTCCGTAAAGATTTACAGCCTATGGGGCAGTTCGATACTGCCCTAAAAGGGTCATTATGAATTGAAATCAGCCTGATGGCAGTGGATTTGGTTTTGTTTTTGGGTTCTCATACTTTTAACAAGATTTACATCATATATCATAGATTAAAATTATGTTTTATACAATTATCTTAAAAGTCTTATCAAGAATGTTCTAGGCACAACTTTGACTCTGAATTGGCTTGTGAGCCCTGCCTCCCTTTGGGCGGAATGGCTTTTGGCCCAGAGAACACTTTGTCCTCTGACAAAGAAGTCGGTTAATCTGGGCAGATGCTGCTAATTAGGCATCGTGTAGATGTTGTGTGCCATCAGTGGATTCCCACTCATAGTGACCCTATGAAACAGAGTAGAACTGCCTCACAGGATTTCTTAGGCTGTAATCTTTACAGAAGGAGTGCTGGTGACACAATGGTTAAACACTTGGCTGTTAACCAAAAGGGCGGTTTGAACCCACCAGCTGCTTCGTGGGAGAAGATGAGACAGTCCTTCTGATAAGCAGTCAAGTGCTCAACCACTGCACCACCAGAGCTCCTAATTAGGCATTAGATATGCCTAATCCCTTTCTGTTCTCCCAGCCTCAGTTTCCTCATCTGTCAGAGTAGGACCAATAGGACTGATTTTGTAGGTGTCTTTCCCTCCTTCTACTCCCCTTTCCTCTCAAAATCCATTCTTTGCTTCCTCACTGGCATCAGCACACTTTACCACAAATGCAAAGCATTTATGTATCCATCCATTCATCTGCTTATTCATTCATAGTAGACCTCTGGAAGCCCAGCACTATGGAAACCGTGGAGATTTCAGAAGAAGCACGAGTCCTATCCTTGCCCCCAAAGAACTTAGTCTCCCTGGGAAGATACGGCCGAAACACAACTCAATTGGAGAACAGTAGTTAATTGGGGACTAATGTAATGAATCAACCATGGTCACTGCCATGAGCATTCAGAGTTGGGAGGGTATAGTGGTGTTGGAGCAGTGAGATGGGCTCCAGGGGGCAGTGGGGTGGGCCCAAGGTCTGGGGCTAGAAAGCCTGGTCTTTAGTCTCCATGGGAAGACTGTGTGAACTTTGGGTAAGTCATTCACCACCCTGACCGTGGGTACTCTTGTAGGAGCTGGCACACTTCTATCCACATATTGCAGGGTATGTGTGTGGGGTTGCTCACAGGAGATAGTGCTCCTTGAACAGTTATTCAAATGCTAGTTCTTCCAACTCTACTCATAGCTCATGAGCTCTGTCCCCTCGGGCAAGCTACTGAAATATTTTAAGCCTCAATTTACTTATCTATTAAATGGGGAGATTGATAATGTCAGTGCCACGTGGTTGCTGTGAGGACTAAAGGGAAATAATACATGGGGAGGGTTTAGCAAGGGGCCTGGCAGGTACTAAGTGCTCAGTGAATGATGGCTGATACCATTCACTTCCTTATTATTAGCACTGTGTTGGGGACAGCACAGGTGTGGAACCCTCCCATGTGACCCCTGGGATGGTGCAAACAGGCTGGGGCTTCCCAGACCTTTGCTGCTGTGGCTTCTCTGGGTCCTTGGCACATGCCTGGGCAGAGCCCCATACCAACAGAGTGGGAAATGCAAACACCCAGGGAGGCTCAGCCAGGCTCTCAGCTCAGCTGCATCCTTTGCACTGGGGCATGAATTTCCA
Organism: Orycteropus afer afer; assembly: GCF_000298275.1. NCBI lineage: Eukaryota > Metazoa > Chordata > Mammalia > Tubulidentata > Orycteropodidae > Orycteropus > Orycteropus afer. The sequence continues at coordinate 10,113,912 of NW_006921672.1, read as the reverse complement.
GAGAGGAGAGGCCAAGGCAGCCAAGGCAACCCTGAGATAGTGCTGAATAAGTGCCTGTCACCCCAGGTCCCTGGGTATGGGAAGGGCATGGTGACTCATGGGAGCTATGTATCAGAGGGCCCCAAACATACACAGCTGGCCCGTGGGATGATGGCCTGTGTGCTCAAAGCCTGTCCACACTCCCCAGTGACAGCTGCTTAGCGTCATCAGTCTCAGTACAACAGGACTCCATTTGTGTGGGGACTGCTGTTCATAATAGCTGTTGCTGGTGAGCACTTACCATGAACAGATGCTGTTCTAGATGCTACAAACTCATTTACTCCCTATAGCAAGCCTAGAAGTAGTACTATTGTCCTTTTCCCATGTTATAAAGGAGGTTACAGAGAAGTTACATTACATAGTTGGTAAGTGGCGAGTGTGGGATTTGAACCCAAAGAGTTCACTCATAACCACGAGACTGCGCTGCTTCTCCTGGGACATCAGAGGGTCATCACTTGTGGAGCCTACTCAAATTCTCTCTTTCCCGTTCTCCATAGAGCCTGATCATGTCCAGCAGCCTGGGATAGGATTCTGGAGCAGTGGAGGAGGCAGGGCTGTGTTGTGGAGCGGGGCCAGATTTGGGTTGGCATTTTGGCTCTGCCGCTCATGTGCTGGGGGCACTTAGGCAAGTTCCTATCCTCTCTGTGTCTCGGCTTCCTCAGCTTCAAGAAGAGGGATAATAAATCCAGTTTCACAGGACAGTTCTGAGGAGGAACTAAGACTGTGGGTGGGAAAGCACTGAGCATGGAGCGTGGTCAGTGTCGGATTATTCACTAAGCAAGGTAAGCACAGGTTTACTTGTGCTTCCTTACTAATCTGTAGTGATTAATTTCAGCCCCCCCGCACCACATCAAAGGTTTTGTTTCAAATACGTCTAGCATCTGTCTCTCTCTCAACCCCACAGTACCCTCCTACAGAATCAAAGCCTCTTTTCAAATTTATAATCCCTGACAGAGATGGATTACCCTGTAAGCAAGGTAAAAGCAGGGGCTTACATGTGCTTACTAATTTGTAGTGAACAGTTTCACACATTTTTGTGGTGAAACCCAGGTGAAATTGTTCATTATAGATTAGCAAGTTAGCACAAGTAAGCCTGTGCTTACCTTGGTTATTGGGTAGTCTGCCCCTGTACCTGGTACACTATTTGTACACAACTCATGGCCATTCTCCTGATGAGAAGGTGATCAAAGCCCCTAGAAGAGAAAGCAGGATCCCAAACCACAGGGCAAGTCCACCTGGTGTGGCCCCAGCCATAGCTCCACCCTCCCCACGTGCACAGCTCTGCAGCACTGGCCCTCACTTGCTGGGCAGATTAAATTTTCTGGAAACATAACACGTCCTTGTCAAGATTTCTGATTTCACACAACTCCTGTAGCACAGATAAAACTCGGAAGGGCAGACTCTTTGTACCTCCTAAGGAGGCCTGTGACTCCAGCCCACATCTCTTCCCCCACCACCTGCAGGTGACCAGAGGTGCTGGGAAGACAGGCCTCCTTAGACATGGCTGCAGGCATTCCCACAGTAACCAGTTAACCAAACTCTAGGTTTTTTTTTTTTTTTTTGGCTGGAGCTGAGGCTCTGCAACCAGAACAGCTTCCCTGGCAAGGAAGGGAGTGGTCATGTGTCCATGGAGGCTCTGCCGTTTCTAGGGTGACCAATTGTCTCATTTTGCCCAGGACTGAGGAATTCCCTGGGGCACAGGACTTTCAGCACTAAAACAAGGGTAGTCCCAGGCAAAGTGGAATAGTTGTTCACCCTAGCTGTGCCTTCTGGGCCATTCCAGAGCCTTCTGTGTCCCATTTCCATGGGTGTGAGCCCCCTGCTTTCTTTCAACAACCAGGATTGCTCTTCCATTTCGTGGGAACCAACCCAGAGGCCTCCTCTACTCTCTTGGGCCCATAAAAGGAGAAAAAGCTGGAGAAAGTCAACACGGTGGCTGGACTCCCACGCCTGCTTAACGAGGAAGCTGAGGTTTGGGCCCTGATGACATGCCCCTTTGAAGAACTGACAGAGTTAGTCTTCCCAGCAACATGGGATAGTGGAGATGAGTCTCCACATAGCCACCAATCCAACGGGGCTCCTTTTTTATGAGGCCAGGAAATATTCACGGGAAGCTAAAGAACAGGTTAATGAGGGGTTCTGATAGAAAGTGGTATTAACTTTAATGAGGAGAGAAAACTTTGTAAAGGCCCACACCCACTGGGGCAGAGATATAAACTCTGGGTGAGGAGCTGTTTCTTGCATCTGGGGTTTCTGGTCCTAGGTCTATTGCTTGTGACTGGGCTTCTGTGAGGCCATGGCTTCCAAATGTCTCAAGGCCAGTTTCTCTTCGAGATCTCTCAAGGGCCCAGGAGGGGCCGGTGGTTGCTCTACCCGCGTGTCCACTATGTACTCCAGCAGCTCCTGCAAGCTGCCAAACCTTTCCCATGGGGCCCAGAGTTTCTCTGCGTGTTCGGCTGGGCCGGGCCGAAGCAGTTGCAGGGCCGCTAGCTGCCTCCCTGCTCTCTGCCTCCCCACTGGAGGCTTTGCCACCAGCTACAGCGTGGGTGGGGGCTGGTTCGGGGAGGGTGTCCTTAATGGCAATGAGAAGGAGACCATGAAGTTCCTGAACGACCGCCTGGCCAATTACCTGGAGAAGGTACGTCAGCTGGAGCAGGAGAACGCCAGCCTGGAGAGCCGCATCCGTGAGTGGTGTGAGCAGCAGGTACCCTACCTGTGCCCCGACTACCAGTCCTACTTTCGGACCATTGAGGAGCTCCAGAAGAAGGTAAGAGGTCCAGGGTGGCTTTGGCTGTCTGGAGACTGGGGATCATCTGCGATGGTAGCCCTGCCTTCATTGAGCACTTCAGAGGTCACAGAGCACATTCACATCTGTGGTCTCTTTTGTTCTTTCCAGTAATCTTATAAGGGAGGTATCATTAGCCCATTTTACAGATGAGAACACTGAGGCCCATGAGTTAAGTGTCTTACTCAAGGCAACCCAGCTGGCAGTTACTGGAGCCAGAATTTGAATGCAAGGTCTACATACTAACTGGCTGTGGGACCTTTGGTATAGCAGTTCACCTCTCTGAGCATGAATTTTCTCTCTCTTTTTTTTTTTTAAAGGTGAGGGGATTGGATTTGAGGTGTCTAGCACAGACCAGGTTTCTCATAACTCACTCAGGCCAGAAAGGAAAAGCCCGTCAGAGAAGCTTCCTTCTTGCCCGGTCCCTATCCCCTGAAAGTCACAGCGGGGTCCTGAGAGGGATCAATTATGACCAGAGAAACACAGAGTACTCTGATGGCAGTGATCTGCCCTGCACCTCTCATTAGGCCAGGAGGCAGAAAGGAGTCTTGTCCCACTGTGTCAAGCCTTTCCTGCAGCATTTCCATACCTGTCTTTCTGACTGACCCTGGGTTATAGACCACAGAGGTATATTTGTTTGGAAGAGACTTCAGACATTTTCTAGTCTGATTCCTTTCTCATTCTATCTGTAGAATATCCATGGGGCCTCAGCTGCCAAGAGTCTGGGGGTGGATGGCTCCCTCCTTCCAGAGGCAGTCCATGCCAGCTCTGACCAGCAGAATGTGTTTTCTTTCACTAAACTTCCTTCTTTATTTCCCCAGAACCTGTGCACCAAGGCTGAGAATGCCAGGCTGGTGGTGCAGATTGACAATGCCAAGCTGGCTGCAGATGACTTCAGGACCAAGTGAGTTGTCTGAGGGGAAGGGATGAGCCTTTCTTCCTGTTCAGCCATCAGTTGGCAGCCATCGGTTGGCAGCTGATAGAACTGGATATCGGTGACGCCCAGATTCAGGGTTTTGGGTGCACCAGGCCACTAAAGCAGGACTGACAGCATGAGGCCTGTCTAGGGTAGGAGCTGACTTACATACATAAAGGAAGTGTAGCATCAGGTGCCCTGTTCTGTGACTGCAGGTATGAGACGGAGTTGTCCATGCGGCAGCTGGTGGAGGCTGACATCAATGGCCTGCGCAGGATCCTGGATGACCTGACCTTGTGCAAAGCTGACTTAGAGGCCCAAGTAGAGTCTCTGAAGGAGGAGCTGCTGTGTCTCAAGAAGAATCATGAGGAGGTAAGCATGAGGGGGGAGATGAGCATGGGGAGCAGGTGGCCATGAGGGGCAGGTAGGAATAGGAAGAAGGTTGGCAGAGGGAGGAGGTTGGCATGGGGGAGATGTGGGCAAGGCAGGAAGCTAGGAAAGTTGGCATTGACTCTGCTCTGTGCCATAGGAAGTGAATTCACTGCGCTGCCAGCTTGGCGACCGGCTCAATGTTGAGGTGGATGCTGCCCCACCTGTTGACCTGAACCGTGTCCTGGATGAGATGAGATGCCAGTATGAGACCCTGGTGGAGAATAACCGCCGTGATGCTGAAGACTGGTTCAACAACCAGGTGGGTACCTGGAAGCAATCAGAGCAGAAGGAACCTATGACAAAAAACATAGAAGTAACCTTGAGGCTCTGAATCAAGGACCCTGAGTTTGAGTCCTGGCTCTGCTTTGATCTGGCTGTGCAACTTTGGGCAGGTTGTTGTCCTCTAAGCATCAGTATCCCCAGATGTGAAATGAATGGGTTGAAGTGGGTGATCTGAAAGATCCTTTCTGGCTTGTGATTCTAAGTGGCCTCTGCAGACCTCTGAAGCTGAGTCTCCAGCTGAGTCTGACTCCATTTTGTGTGTGTTTCAGACTGAGGAGCTGAACCAGCAGGTGGTGTCCAGCTCAGAGCAGCTGCAGTCCTGCCAGGCAGAGATCATCGAGTTGAGACGCACGGTCAACGCCCTGGAGATCGAGCTGCAGGCCCAGCACAGCTTGGTGAGCCCCAAGGCTTGAGCAGGGCTGTTACTGGACTAAGCCTAGAAGCACACGAGCCCCCAGACTCCAGGCTCTGGTCACACAGGCAGGCTCCAGGACTCTCTAGAGCATCAGGGATTCTCTGTGCAGAGAAGAAGGAATGAGGGCCCAGATGCCCCAGTGGTAAAAGACTGGAGACCTATAGCACCAGACATGTCCTGGCAGTAGCTCCTGTATTTATGTAAGCAGATAGACATTCTGAGTAATTATCCATTACTCAGAGATGTCATTAATAGGGAGATACTCTCCAGGAGGCTATAGGAACTAACTGCTTAGCTCAAATGAGATCTCTGATTGGGGAACTAGGGTGGCAATGATTCTCTGAGCTTCTGCTCTTGGATTTGAGGCCTCACTGAGATCCAGATGGATTAAATGCATTGTTCTCACTCCTTCTCCTTCTCTGACCTCTAACCTTCCTCCTCCCTCACAGAGAGATGCTTTGGAATCTACCCTGGCTGAGACCGAGGCCCGCTACAGCTCTCAGCTGGCCCAGATGCAGTGCCTGATCAGCAGTGTGGAGGCCCAGCTGGCTGAGATCCGGGCTGACCTGGAACGGCAGAACCAGGAGTACCAGGTGCTGCTGGATGTCCGGGCCCGACTGGAGGGTGAGATCAACACATACCGGGGCCTGCTGGAAAGCGAGGACAGCAAGTGAGCATCACTGTACATTCTCTTGCCTTCTGAGTACAATCCACAAGGTTCAGGGGAGACAGCCTGCTGCCTGGAAAGAGCCTAGCATTAGGGGTCTAGCATCCTGGGAGTTAGTTTTGCTCTTATTACAAATTTATCATGTGACTCTAGAAAGCCCTTTTTCCTCTCTGGGCCTCTGTTTTCCCATGGGTAAAGTGAGGTGGCAGAACTGGGTGGTCTTCAAATTACCTTCCAATTTGCACTTTCTGGGATCTGTTATGAGTTCTTGAAAACAGCAACTGATAGGCCACAGTAATCTGACTATTTTCTTTCTCCTAGGCTCCCTTGTAACCCGTGTGCCCCTGACTACTCACCCTCCAAGTCGTGCCTCCCTTGTCTGCCGGCAGCCTCCTGCAGTCCTGGTGCTGCCCGAATGAACTCCAGCCCCCGCCCTATATGTGTGCCCTGCCCAGGGGGCCGGTTCTGAGAGTGACTGACCCAGAAGACCAAGGCCAGGTCTCCAGGGCTTGGGCCTGCCATCTACTCAACCTTAACCCTAAAAGCTCATTTCTTTCTCTTCATGCAGAGCCCAAGGCCTGGCTCTGAGAGGGCTCTCTGCAAATACATACCTTAAAGTTTCTCAAAGCCAGTCACTAAGCCCGACTACCCCCAAAGGCCTCAACTCCTTATCATTTCAATGGGTGCCAGGTCTCTGTTCTCAGGTTGCTTCCTGGGTCAGGTTTTCCTCCTGGGTGCTGTTCCAGTGGGTTCTGAAAAGCAATTGAGGGCTTCTGTTGATGGGACAATAAAGCACACTTGCTCTGGCTCTTGATGCCTCATTTGCACCATTCTGGCATTGTTGGTTCAAGTCTCTACTAGGTTCAGAGGGATGGATGACTCTTGGGCTGATGAATGGAGGATGTCTGACCATGTGTGACCTAAGGGATGACTGTGCCCTGTTTGGAAGATGGGGTGCTAAGAGGCCTCTAGTGAAGTTTTCCCCAGTAACTCTACTTTTTGCTTGGCTTTCCTGATGAAGATCTTTCTGGAAGTTGCCAATGTGGTGACAGGTGTTATAAGACCTCTCCTTCCATCCCTCCACCAGCCGTTCCTTGGAAGGAAGGTTGGGCAATCTACTTCCGTAATGATACTGCCTTGGAAACCCAAGGAGGGGTTGCTATGAGTCGGTTTGGTTTGGTTTGGTTTGTCCCATCCCTCTTAGTATACATGGTCACCCTGGGATCTCAGACTAGGATGGATAAAATTGAAAGTAGTATAAGTTGAAGCATTTTAGGATATATTATCCTCATGTCCTTATAAAAACAACAATAGGGTATCTCACACCCAGGGTACTTTAAAACAAAAGTTTATTTTCATCAACCCTCCTCTTCCACTGTGGCCGTTTCTCACAGCCCTTAATAATCTACATTCTGTAACAAGCAGGAGATGGGAGAGTGAGTCTGCCTCTGTGACTTCTATCATAATTAGAGATTCAGAAGCCCATGCCTGTTCTTGAATGCTCTTGGCATCTGATAGACACCCAGTGTCTTTGGATCCTAAAGCATTTCCACAGGGATATGGGAACCCCCAGCATCTTGCCCTAAAGGCTCTCACTTGGGTCCAGAATGTCCTTCCATAATGTTGTTGTCGTCAGGTGCCGTTGAGTCATCTCTGTCTCATAGCGACCCCTACGCACAGCAAAACGAAACACCACCCGGTCCCGTGCCAGCTCCTTCCATAATAGACCAGGCAAATACCAAATTTCATCAGTCCCACATGCAAAATGGAGAAGGGTGAAAGTAAAACTTTCTAAGACAGAGAGGAAGGCAGGTTATCCCCAGATGGCTAGGTACTCTTCATAAGACACCCAGAGTGATTGCAAAGGAACGTCAATGATGTTGAGAGAGTGGTAACAGCATCGACCCTGGAGAACAGGTTAGTGAGAGATGGGTAGGCTTGAGACCAGGGCTTTGAACAGGTTCATTCTGGTTTGACCTCCTGCTGAGAACTTTCATTTCCACCCCATATAAACTGAATCAGAATCTACATTTTAACAAGATTCTCAGCAGGGGATGAACCAGAATGAACCAGTTTGAAGCCCTGTTTGAGACCGGCCCCCCAACCCTTTAGGTGGGTGCCCAGTATAGCTCACCCTGATTAAATTTTAGCATCTTCTTCTTTCTAATGCTTTATAAAGGAAGGCCTTTGGGTCTTGGCTTTCTCTCAACCCTCTTGCTCCTGGCATCCTGCAAAACTTCAGCTTCAGCCTTCTTGGAACACCTTGTGTGGTTTGCTGAGGCTCAATGACTCAAGGCGGGAGACTCAGGATAATTCAATTCATTTGACAAACCCTTACTGAGGGCCTCCCATATGCTAGGAAGTGTGTAGTTCCCAAGGGCAGGTTTGCTCAAGGGAGGCACTGGGATGGGACTGGAAGCGTGCTCACTCCCTATTTTTCGCTTTCTACCTCAGTGGTGGGAGGAAGCCAGGTAAAGGAGACCATGATGTCAGCGCAGTGAACATGGGCTTTGGAGTCAGACTGATCTGGATTCAAATCTGACCTCACCACTTAATGCCTGTGGAAGCTTTAGCAGGTCACAGCCCTTTTCTGAATCTTAGTTTTATCAACAGTGAAGTAGAGAACATGACACTTAGAGTGCTGTAAAGCCTCTAACACCTATGCTGGGTATTTGGAAACTAGTCTGTATAGTTGACTCTATTCTTGTTGGCTTCCTGGATTGTCCTGAAGGTGCACCTTCACCTCTGCCAGCCCTCAGTTTCATTTCTGAGGTTTCCTTCCCAGCAGTAATGCCCAAGGTAGACCTGAGCAAAGTGGATATGCAGTTACATGATGGATTATTTGGAGTCCATGGATGGTACAAATGGTTAACATGCTTGGCTGCTAACCCAATGGTTGGGAGTTTGAGTCTACCCAGAGTGTGCTTTTTAATTATCAAAGGCCTGGTGATCTACTTCTGAAAGATCAGCCACTGCAAATCCCGTGGAGCACAATTCTACTCTGATACACATGGAATCGCCATGAATCAGAACTAACTTGACAGCAACTGGTTTGGTCTTTGTTTTTAATGTACTAATTCGGACACTGACCAAAGAAAGTGGGGAAGGTCTCAGTCAGCAGCACATGGATGCATAGTTGAGCACATGTTGTTGTTGCTGCTGTTATGTGCCATTGAGTCGGACTCATAGGGACCCCTCCTTGGATTTCTGAGGCGGTATCACTACAGAAGTAGATTGTCCAACCTTCCTTCTGAGGAGTGGTTGGTGGGTTTGAACCAACAGCCTTGTGGTTAGCAGTCAAGTACCTTAGGCACTATGCTACCAGAGCTCCTATTAGCACATGAACTGGAGCTAATTCTGTTTTACATAAAACACACTCTTCCTCCTCCTGGCATTCTTTGTGTCACAAGCCCCTTCCAAACTCATGCTGAATCCTTCCAAGATGGACTCCATCAGATCATGCGTAGCCCTGCCTTTAATTATTACTTACTTCATTTGCTTGTCCTTTTTAATTATCATATTGTGACCATTCAGTTAGCGTTCCTCAACCTTGATACTGGAATGACTTTTTTTTTGAAGGTACAATAAAGGTTTATTCTATTTATCTGTATTTTCTTAGAGAATAAACTTACATTTACTGGACCAGCAGTTTCAGAACTATATTTTGTAAAGATTAGTTATGATTCTTCATCTTGATTATAACCAATTAATTTTTATGCAGAAATTGGATTGAGAAGGTTTGTTATGAATGAATGCCTCTGAATTATGAGGGTAACTATCAGTCTCTGGATATTTAAAATGAGATACTATTTAATTATTATCTGTGAATCCTCTAATTAATGTTAAAATAGGATAAAACTGAATGAGATCTCAAAAGTAGCATTTTTTCAGTTACACAGAATTTCTTTTTAAAAATTTTTTTATTATGATGTGGGTGCATATTTACAAAGCAGATTGTATTACTCACAACGGTTTATGCACATTTGGTTTCACTGCCAAGATTACAATCCTCATACTGATGCCTGGGCCTTACCTCTGGAAATTCTGATTTAATTGATCTGGGAAATGGCCTGGAGTCAGAATGTTAAAAAGCTCTCCAAGTGATTCTAGTGGGTACCAGGCTTGAAAGCTGACTGTGTACTCACTTGCTTTGTGATTACTTCTCCCAGCCACACTTCTTTATCTGTCAACACACTCCCGATCTGGAATACTGGCTTGAATCATAGTCTTCTGTGGCTTTGAACACTGCTGCTCTTGCTTATCATATCAACTCTGATGTGAAACTCAAGTGTTTTTTCATAATGGAAAACATTGCTCATGCTAAGCATTTGAATTGAGTGGACTTTGTTGCAGATTCCTCGGGGACCATCAGTCTCTTACCACCTTCTTGGTGCCACCACTCCTAGCTTCTCTCTTCCTCTCCTCCTCATTCCTTCTTTCCACAAGTGTCCTGTGAATTTCAATTTCTCCCTATAACACACAGAACAATTTCCTCCTTCCTCAATGCACTTAAAAAGAGTTCTGGTGGCACAGAGCATAAGGCATTTGACTGCCAACCAGAAGGTTAGTGGTTCAAACTCACCAGCTGCTCTGTGGGAGGAAGATGAAGCAATCTGCCTCCATAAAGATTTACAGCCTTGGAAACCCAATGGGGGTCACTATGAGTTGGAATTGACTCAATGGCAGTGGGTTTGGTATTTTTGGTTAAGGCACTTGAGGTCCTACCTTTTATGCCCGTCCTTATTATTTTCTCAAGATAATTCTTAAGAGCAATTGCTAAATGCCTGTCTTTAGAATTTCTGATTCAGTAAGTGGGCCTGATAAACTGCATTTCAAACATGTTCCTGGGTGATGCTGCGGCTGCTGGGCTGGGGACTGCTTTTTTTTTTTTTTTTAAATGTGATTTGGGTGAAAGTTTACAGAACAAATTCATTTTCCATTGAACAGTTTATTCACATTTTATTTCATGATATTGATTGCAATCCCTGTAATGTAACAGCTCTCTTCCCAGTTCCTCCCTGTGGTGAACTTTTGGTGGCTGCATTTTTGAGAACCACTCATACTCTGTTATCATAATATCTATTTTAGGAGATTTTGTGAGGAATAAATAGATAAATTAAAGCAAACCCCCAGCACAGTGCTTGACACCTACAGACACTTAATAAGTGCTGGTTTGAGGAGCTCTGGTGGCGTAGTGCCTAAGGCACTTACTTGACTGCTAGCCAGAAGGCTAGTGGTTCAAACTTACCAGTCACTCCTTGGAAGGAAGGTTGGGCAATCTACTTCCATAGTGATACTGCCTCGGAAACCCAAGGGGGGGTTGCTATGAGGGGGATCTGACTTGACGACAATGCGTTTGTTTGTTTTTTTTTGGTTATGATTTTGAAGTATATTCCAATCAGTATCATTCCGTGTACTTGGTATTGTTATTTCCAACACCACAACTTTCCCTTCTTGCGGGTTTTGAACAGTTTATGTCATTGCATTAGAATATTTTTCTTCCTATGTAGCTTTGAATTGCTAGAAATGTTTGAAACAAGGAGTCACCAGGCTTCTCCTTCTGTCAAATGCCATTGTCTTCTCTAACCAGTTAATCCCAACAAAGGTACTAGAATTTATGGTTGTTGCAAGGAACATGAACTGAGAAACCTCTCAGTTATTTAATATATTGCTCTTTCAATTTATATGAGGGGACTGAGGTCCAGAGAGGCAAAGTAACTTTCCCAAGGTCACACAGCAAATTGCTGTTGTGTGCTGTTGAATTGATTCCAACTCATAGAAAACCTATAGAGCAGAATAGAACTGCCCCATAGGGTCTCCTAAGCTTTCATCTTTATGGGAACGGATCATTAGGTCATTTCTTGTACCATGCCACTGGACTGGGTGGGTTTGAACTGCTGACCTTTTGGTAAGCAGCCAAGCACCACCAGGGCTCCCTGTGTAGCAAACTTTAGAGGGCAGCATCTCTATCTTGACTTTCCTTAATCAGGGAATAGTGATGGATGAGAATTTCCCCTTCCTGTCCCCTTACCAACACTTCTTGGAATATATGAAAAATAAGCACTTATACATAATATCATGTGGAGAAGATTATTGTTGTTGTCCTGTCAGTTCAAACTCATGAAAATCCCATGTGTTGCAGAGAAAACTACTCCATAGAGTTTTCTTGACTGTAATCTTTATGGAAGCACATTGCCAGGCCTTTTCTTCTGCAGTGCTGCTGGTGGATTTGAACTGCCAATCTCTCAATTACCAGCCAAGTGCAAACCATTGGCACCACCCAGGGACCTTGTATTAAGGAATTAATGTCTATATAACACACATATTAAACATGAAGTGTGTGAGCTCACAACTATTGCAGCCAGGACTGAGAATCACTGGTCTAAGACATTGCTTTCTTAAGGGAATACTCAAGGCTTGTATAATTGGAGACACCTACTCCTGGTCTCCTGGCTTAGCACAGTCCAGGACTGCAAGTGTGCTTTCTCAAGGGAGCTGATTCACTTTGCTTGCAGTCTCTGAGGTCTTAAAGTGAGACCTCTCTGTCCACCTGCTCAGAAAGTAAAAGTAGAGCTTGTTCAAGCTTGTTCAACTCCAGTCTGTTCAGCAAACAATAATCAAACACCTGGTAACTGTGTGCGAGGTGCAGCCATAATTGCAGGGGAAGAGCATCTGCCTTATGGAGGTGCTCGTGATGGTGCTCTTGCTTTTCCAAGAGTGGGGTCCTCACCTCTCCCTTTATTAGTAGGTCCTTGATACTTAGGCTTCCTGCCTGTGTCTTGAGCTCCTTCATTCCTCCCTGGTATTGCTTTCTGCTCCTTGGCAGGAAGATGTTGCTTAGGAAGATTCAGAGGCTTTTTTCCATCTTCCTGGATGGATACCATGTCTCCCAGCTCTCTGGATTTATACTACTTCCAGTATCGGTGCAGACATTGACACCTACACATTTCCTCATTAATGAGGCCAGTTCTCTTCCCACAGGGGATGCTCTCATTAAAAGGAGCAGTTACTGTCCTACAGAACTGTGGCCTTTCTCAGGGCTGGAGCAGGTAGAGGTGTGGTGGGCTATGCCACTGAGGTTGGCTGGCAGCCCTCTTCTAGTAAATGAGAGCCTAGGCCTGGAGTTGGTCCTTTGAAGATGTGTCCCAAAGCTCTCCCCTGGAGATCAATAACAGGCACCCAGAGTCCTGCTTTTACCAAATGACAAGCTTGGCCACTTTTATGAGGAAAGGAACTCCTTATAGGATACCAAATTACAAATTAATTAGCAGCTTCCTCTGAGAAGCATAAAGTTTAAGTATAAACATCAACATAACCCAATTAGGACTTTCTAGCATGAGCCCCCTCACTGCAAGAATATAAAAAGGTCCTGGAAGGATGAGGTTTGCAGACAGTGGTGATCTAGATAGGCACAGCTAAGGAGAAGGGGCCTCCCAACATGATGTCCAACTGCTGTGTCACCAATAGCTCACCGGCCTCCATCAAGAGCTGTCCCCGGCCCTCTTCTGTCTGTTCCAGCATTATGAACTGCCGGCCTGAGCTGTGCCTGGGTTATGTCTACCAGCCCATGACATGTATGCCTTCTGTCTGTATGTCAACCACCTACCGGCCATCCAGCTGCCTCTCCAAGACCTACCTGCCCAGCTCCTGCCGGCCTAGCAGCTGCCGGGCACCCAGCAGCTTCTCCAACCCCATGGGTACCCTTGGCTTGTATTATGAAGGGACCTTCAATGGCAATGAGAAGGAGACCATGCAGTGGCTGAACGACCGCCTGGCCAAATACCTGGAGATGGTACGGCAGTTGGAGCGGGAAAATGCCAACCTGGAGAGCAAGATCCAAGAGGCCTACGAGTCTCAGGTGCCCACTTTGTGTCCAGACTACCAGTCTTATTTCCGCACCATTGAGGAGCTCCAGCAGAAGGTGAGGAAAAGTGGGTGAACACGCTCACTGGGAAGATAGCTGGAATAGCCAGTTTCCCAATTTTAACCTCATTAGTTTATTAAGCTATGTTCAGGAAAAAGGAACTTCCTGAGGCATAGGATTAATCTCATAATTTGAGTGCTCAGCCAGAGCCTTTGACAAGGAAAGAAGCCCAAGTTCTAGTCTCAGTTCCACCACTGATTCAGTGGGTGACTTTGGGAGGTCCCATCCCTTCCTAAGGTTTCAGTTTTTTTCAGGTGTAAAATAGGGATAATAATAGCCCTTACCCAATGGGCATATCAAAGGGATTGAATGAGAGGTGGCAAGTGAACAGCCCTGGTATGAGGTGAATTTTCAGTAAAAGTTAGTGCTTGTCAAGGATCCTTCTAATGGTCATGTGAATGACCTCAGACTTAACAAGATTCTTTGCATTCCGTATTGCTCACTGCATCCAAAATGGGGCACTGGATTCATGAAGACCCATGCACTTAAAAGAAATAAATCTGAAGTTCTCCCAGGCCTAGGAGTTCACTTAATATTCTCAAAGTTCCAGAAGAGGGGGCTTCTGCAGGATCCTGTCCTTACTACTGTCTTCTTTTTATTTATTTATTTTAAATTGTGCTTTAGGTGCAAATTTACAGAGCAGGATTTGTTTTACATTCAACATTTCGCATACATTTGGTTTCACTCCCCAGTTACTATCCCCGACCTTAACCCACTTTCTTCTCCCTTCCCAGTAACCCCCCCTTCTTAGTTATGCACCCCTGTCTGTCCTGCTTTCCCTCCATGTGAATGTTGCCCCTCTAGTGCCCCATGGCCAATTGCTCCAAGGGATGTATCATCATAGTGTGTGGGTACATCATCTTGAGTTGAGTGGCCTGCGTGTACATCTTATTTACTATTGGGCTGAGAGCCAGCCCTTGGGAGTGACTTTTACCCCAGGCCCAAAGTCCCACCAGACTCCATCTGACCAGTAATTCTGGTGATTATTGTGTTTTTGGACTTTGTTCGTTGTTTTTCCTCCCACTCTATCCAAGATCTCCAGTTTTGATCCTTTCCTCAGTGGTTGACATTGGTAGCTAGGCACCATCTAGTTTTTCTGGTCTTGAGGTCCATCATGTCCTAAACCAAGAAAATGCAACCATTGCCGTGGAGTCGGATCCGACTCATAGCAACACCTCCTTGGGTTTCCGAAGCAGTATCACTACGGAAGTAGATTGCCCAACCTTCCTTCTGGGGAGTGGTTGGTGGGTTTGAACCTCCAACCCTCTGGTAGCAGTCAAATGCCTTACGCACCACGGCACCAGAGCTCCCTATCATGTCCTAGGGCTGATTGTTTCTAAATGCCCTTGGTTTTTTTTTTTTTTTTTTCACTCTTCTTTGCTTCTGACAATAGGAGACCATTAGCTGCATCTTAGAAGGCCACTTGAAAGCTTTTAAGAACCCAGTCACTACTCACCAATGTAGGTTGTAGAACAAGATTTTTATGTATTTTGTTGTGCCAATTGAGTCTGCCAATACTATGGTCCTGAGTTGGCAGGTTCATTGGATTTCTCTTCCACAGTGTCTGATTGTCTATGAGGGATTGCTCTATGTCTGTCTTCTGTTGTTTCTGGGATGATTGCAGGTATTTTGTATCACTGGCATCTGTGTAAGATTAGGCTCAGCTGAATCTATCTTTGATCTAGAGTATAATCCTGTTCACTGACCCCCATCTGATATTCTCAGTTGTCTATACATTTATCTGTAGCCTGATATTTGGTGTTAATGGTAATGCAGTATTTTGGATATACTGGTATTAGCCTCTGTTTTCTATATCTTATGTGCACAATTTGGTGTCCTCCCTTTCCTCACTGTTATCATGCTGGTCACAGACTCTTTCCATACTATCCCTCCCCTTACCCAACTCAGTGTGTGGCCCCCTAGTAGCCCAAAATTATCCCCTCCCTTCCCTCCCCTCACCGGTAAGCTACAAAGTGAGTTCTCTTCCCTAACTAAACCCTTCTTTGTCTTTTTACATGTTAGTGTCTTCTTAGACATCCTTTTCTTTCATCTCATCCTGGACTAACCCCTCTATGTGCCTTGGCCCACAGGTGCTGTGTACCAAGGCAGAGAATGCCAGGATGATTGTACACATTGATAATGCCAAGCTTGCTGCAGATGATTTCAGGACCAAGTGAGTTTGGCCAGGGGATAGAGGGAATTCTCTCTCCCTGCACACACATGGGGCAAATTTCTGGTAGTTTCACAGGGTGTTAGACAAGTGCTGACAGTTCAAAGCCTTCCTTGAGATGCTGTGTTCAGTTCGACGACGCCAGTTCCTGATCCTGTCCTTATGCAGATATGAGACGGAGCTGTCCATGCGGCAGCTAGTGGAGGCTGACATCAACGGCCTACGCAGGATCCTGGATGAGCTGACCCTGTCTAAGGCTGATCTGGAGGCCCAGGTGGAGTCCATGAAGGAGGACATTATGTGTCTCAAGAAGAATCATGAAGAGGTGAGCTCTGAAGTAAAGGTGAAGGACTTGGAAAGCAGAGTGGAAAGAAAGTGGACGGTTTGGATTGGATAGACATAGGCTGAAATTCCCAAGCCTGACATGTATTGTTACTATGATTTTGCCCAATGTATTTAACTTTCTGAGGTTCATCTCCTCCTCTGTAAAACCTTAACACTATTGTATATGACTGTGGTGAGAATGAAATGAGATCATGGTTATGAAACACCTGTCCCTTGGTAGGGGCTCAGAAATGCCAGTTCCTTTCCCTTCTGCATTTCCTGGATGAACGTGATTGCCAAATGAATGGTCGGTACACTAGGGTCAGAGGTAGCTTGTGTTCTGTAACTCAAATGCAATGGCCTGTCCATCTCTGCCAGGCTAGGTCACTGGGGGGAACCCTCATCTTTTCTAAGGGAGACTTGAACTGCAGTTGTTTTCTTCTTTCTGTCCCTATCCTCCCCGCTCTTCTGTTTGTGTATTACACCCTTAAGCCAAAAGCCACAGGCTAACCATTTACCTCCTGATTCTTCTTTGGAGGGAAACTCTCTGCCCTGGACACCTGTGTGCTCCCAAGGCCACCCTGAACCGTGGTTGTTTTTTCTCCTTCTCTGAGTTGACTCTTAAACTCTGGACTTGGGATTTGAATGAACAAGTGCCTCTGGATCCTGGCTGAGTTTCCGTGAGCTTAAGTGTAGAGTAACAATCAGTCACCACATCCTCACTGAGCACCCTAAGGCACCCAGAAGAGTGACTCATCCCACTTAAGTCAGAGAACTGGGAACTGTACCAAGAAGGCACTAATGAGGCTTTATCACACACTCTGAAGCCTCAGTGACAACTTTCTCCCTTTGGCAGCCAAGCCTGGGGAGGTGCACACTCTGGCTTGGGCCTTAAACTAAGTGAAGTCAAGTTTCCACTGCTCTCATTCCAGATGGACACGGGTTGGAAGGGTGGGTTACGCATGCTAGGGTATTGCTTCCCATTTGAGCCCAAATGGGTCAAACAAACACTCTGATGTTGTTCTTGGTTTCTGCTAAAGCAACAGGAAGTGCTTCTGTTGGGAAATACCTTCTAAACTAGAAGACCATCAAGACACTGTAGAGATAGTGGTCTGGAGTCCTTGAAAGTCTCCTCTAATATTGAGATCCTTAGTCTTTCCTCTTCCATCTTTTTATGTTTTCCTGGGAGGTGAGCTGGGACTGTGCGACTTTCACACTTGACTGGGGCTCTTTTTATCTTTTCAGGAAGGCAGTGCCCTTCGAAGCCAGCTTGGGGACCGCCTTAATATCAAGGTGGATGCTGTGCCCCCAGTGGATCTGAACAGGATGCTGGAAGACATGCGATGTCAGTACGAGACTGTGGTGGAGACCAACCGCAGGGATGTGGAGGAATGGTTCAACATGCAGGTGGGCCCCTTGCAGGTGGACTGGCTTCCCAGTGTCCCTGAAAAGGCACTCCCAACTTCTCCTGTCCACTCTCCCATTGCAGATGGAGGAGCTTAACCAGCAGGTGGCCACGAGCTCGGAGCAGCTTCAGAGCTACCAGTCAGACATCATTGATCTGAAGCGGACAGTTAACACTCTGGAGATTGAGCTGCAGGCCCAGCACAGCCTGGTGAGTGCTGCTGGGTAAGACCCTCTCCCAAGCTCTGGATCCAGGGTGGCACTGAGTGTAGGTGCAGGCGCCTGTGAAGGAGGAAGAGGAAGGCAGATTTCAGCTACCATAAATGCTCACCCAGATGCCTTTTCCTGAAGGGCACTTTCTCCCAAGATCCAGCCTAGAGTTAAAATGGGCATATTTCAAATCTCACCTGGGGACACTACCAGTACTGACAAACACAACTCCCCAAGAAGGTTTGATCTTTGCTTAGCCTGGCCTTCTAAACCTGTGGTTCTCAATTTCACCTGTGAGCTTTTAAAACTCCCAACTCCCAGTTCCTTTCCGGACCAACTGAATTTCTGGAGGTGGGCTTGGGTGTGGGTATTTTTAAAGAAGCTCCTAATGTGCGGCCAGGTTTAAGAATCCTGTTCTAAAAGATTCTATGGGGCAGGCATATTTGGTGAACTTCAGATCCAAAGCCTGAGCCAGTCTAAGGCTGCAGAAGGAATAAGGGATGTAGTATTTGATTTGGGGTCAAACCCTGTGAGTTATCAGCTGTTTAACCTTGAATAAGTCACTTGTGTTTTCTGGGCTTCAGTTTCTATAGTGATATAGGTAGGGAGGGGTCATTCCCAACTATAAAGAAAAATTTGGCTGTTCTAGGCCCTTTCAGAATCAGGCCATGGAAAACAGCTCTGATCCTCAGGGTTATGTATTTCCTTTGCCATAGAGGGATTCTCTGGAAAACACACTGACTGAGACAGAGACCCGCTATAGCTCCCAACTGACCCAGCTGCAGTGCCTGATCACCAATGTGGAGGCTCAGCTGGCTGACATCCGTGCTGATCTGGAGCGTCAGAATCAGGAGTACAAGGTGCTGCTGGATGTTAAGGCTCGACTGGAGAGCGAGATCAATACCTACCGGGGTCTGCTGGAGAGCGAGGACTGCAAGTATGTGGGGCCAGCTGAGGCTGTCCAGAGAGATGAGCATGAGGGTGGGCACATTCTTATTAAGTGCCTACAGTATGCCTAACACAGTGTCAGGGCACAGGGTGGGCCCACAGATGTGGCTGCTGCTCTCTTGAACCTCCCTGCTTAGTAGTGGAGATAGAGCACAAGAGAATAATCAGAAATAGTTACTGTGGAAGGTGGTACATGGTACCACGAGTGCTACCCTAGGGATCTGACACAGAGAAATCAGGGTAGGTGTCTTGGACGATGAGATGTTGTGTGATGTTGTTGTTGTTGTTATGTGCTGTTGAGTCGGACCCGACTCATAGCAACCCCTCCTTGGGTTTCTGAGGCAGTATCACTACGGAAGTAGATTGCCCCATCTTCCTTCCGAGGAGTGGCTGGTGGGTTTGAACTGCCAGCCTTCTGGTTAGCAGTCAAGTGCCTTAGGCACTATGCTACCAGAGCTCCTGACAATGTGATAGTTGAGTTCTAAAAGAAGAGAATAAATTGATTAGGTGAGTAGGGAGGGAGGAGTGTTCTAGAAATAGGAAACAGGGCACAAGCCCTGTGACTTGAGCAATGTGGTCTATGGAGGAACTGGAAGAAGGTAAGACTGGAAGAAACGTACAGAGCAACAGAGCTATGAGGTGAGAACTATGCAAATTGTATTAGAAAGCTGTTCTTTATCCCAAGTGTAAATGGGAACCATGGAAGATTTTAGGCAGGGGAGGGAAACAATTAGATTTGTTTGTGAAGATAATCACTCTGGCCATTAAGTTGGCAATGGTTATGACAGGCAAGAGTGGGGTTGGAGAGACCAGTTAGGAGGCTGTTGAGGTAAAAGAAACAAAGATGATGGAAGCTAGGACTAGGGAAGCTTGGTGGAGAAAGTGTGCAGGGGATGGATTTGAGAGGCATCCAGGGGATGGATTGGTAGGACCTACTGCAGAGCTGGATTCTCTACTAATCCTGTCCCAATCGTGGCTTTCTTCCATAGGTTGCCCTGTAACCCATGTTCCACTCCTTCCTGTCCTCCTTGTGTGCCCTGTCCACCCAGTGTGCCCCGCACGGTTTGTGTGCCCCGCACTGTCTGTGTGCCTTGCACACCCGGTCTCCAAGGCCGCTACTAAAGTCCCTTAGCACTGGTGGGTTTTGGAGGGACTGGAGCTGAGCAGCCTGGTGTCTCCTCAGGCTGGGCCTGACCACAATTCTGTGGTCACCCACATAGCAAGGCTATTCCCCAACAGCAAGGAAGACCACAAGCAAGAACCAGGAAATGGACATCTGCAAGGTGCTCTGCTACTTACTGCTGAGGGTGTGCTAGCTCTCATTGCTTAGAAACTGCCTGTCTTCTATTTCCATGGGTGAATTGTTCCCTCTGGTGAGAGTATGTGGTTATCCATGCCATCTCAAAGAGCATGTGTTCTAAGTTAATTGGCAAATAAAGCCTATTCAGTGGCCCTGGAAACATAGCTTTCTTTATTTTGTCACTTATTCTGCTGCATTCACAAGCTCGTTCTACTGAAGTGGGTTCAAGACGAATGTGACCAAATTCTGTAATTATTTTTATGTCCCTTCTGCGTCCATAGGCTCAAGAAGCTTTCACTGAAAAGGCTCACATGCCATAAACCAGTTGAAAACAGGTAATAGGTCCACAGCCAAGCAATAAAAGAATAAAGGGAAGAGGGAGATAATTATGCCAGAAACCTAGGCCTAACTACTATAATTGAATATAAAAACCTATTGTTAAACCTCATTACAGCTGGTACAATGGGATCATTCATTCATTCAAGATCTTCACCTCCTAGGTGCCAAGTGGTGCACTTGTTGTTAGTTGCCATGGAGTTGACTCCGATTCATGGCAACATTATGTATAACAGAGCAAAGTGTTGCCTGATCCTGTGGCATCTTCATGATTCTTGGTAGATTTGAGCTCATTGTTGTCAGTCAATCTCATTGAAGGTTTCCTTCGTTTTCCTCACCCTCTACTAACATAATGTTCTTTTCTAGTGATTAGTCTTTCCTAACGATGTGTCCAAAGTAAGTTGAAATTTTTTCCATTCTCACTTCTAAGGAGTATTCTGGTTATATTTCTTCTAAGATTGATTTGCTCACTCTGGCAGTCCATAGTCCATTCAATATTCTTTGCCAATATCACAATTCATATGCATCAATTTTTCTTCTGTCTTCCTTTCTTAATGTTCAGGTTTCACATGTACACAAGAGATTATTGAGAAGACCATGGCTTGGGTAAGGCACTCTTTAGTCATCAAAGTGATATCTTTGCTTTTTAAAACTTTGTTGTTGTTGTTGTTCTGTGCTGTAGAGTCAGACCTGACTCATAGCGACCCCTCCTTGGGTTTCCGAGGCAGTATCACTACGGAAGTAGATTGTCCAACCTTCCTTCCGAGGAGTGGCTGGTGGGTTTGAACCACCAGCCTTCTGGTTAGCATTCAAATGCCTTAGGCACTATGCTACCAGAGCTCCCTTTTAAGGAGGTCTTTTGCAGATTTGCCCAATGTAGATATCCTGTTAATAATACCCCATTTAATCCTGCAACAATCTACGTCAAAGTACCATTATTTTCTCTACTTTACAAATGAAGAAACTGAGGTCCAGAGAGTTTAAGAAACTTGCCAAGGCCTCAAGGGTGGAGTCAGGCTCCAGAGGTATTTAATTAATTCATATTCAGAGTCCCTAACATTTGCAAACTACAGCTGGGTACACAGGATACCAAAAAATGCAAGCAGTCCCTATGCTTCTCAGGTACTTATAATCAGAGAGGAAGCTAAGACCAGTTCCTTCCTCAAGAAGGGGCATGTAACTATATGAGGACTTGAAGTACTTACTGATGAAAATCAAACACTACAGCTTCAGTATAGATTACACCTCGGTGTAAAGAAAACAAAAATCCTCACAACTGGACCAATAAGCAATATCATGATAAACAGAGAAAGTATTGAAGTTGTCAAGGATTTCATTTTACTTGGATCCACAATCACCATTCATGAAAGCAGCAGTCAAGAAATGAAATTAGGTATTTCAATGGGCAAATTTGCTGCAAAAGACCTCTTTAAAGTGTGAAAAACCAAAGATGTCACTTTGAGGAGTAAGGTGTGCCTGATGCAAGCCATAGTATTTTTAATTGTCTCATATGCATGTGAAGCAGGACAATGAATAAGAAGAATTGATGTCTTTGAATTATGGTGTTGGTGAAGAATATCTAATATACCATAGATTGTCAGAAGAATGAGCAAATCTATCTTGGAAGAAATACAGCAAGAATGCTCCTCAGAAGCAAGGATGGTGAGACTTCATCTCATATATGTTGGACATGTTATCAGGAGGGACCAGTATCTGGAGAAGGACATCATGCTTGGTAAAGTAGAGGGTCAGTGAAAAAGAGAAAGACCCTTCAAAGAAATGTATTGACAAGTGGCTGCAACAATGGGCTCAAACATGGCAATGATTGTGAGGGTGGTGCAGGACCAGGCAGTGTTTCACTCTGTTGTATAAAGGGTCACTATGAGTCAGAACCTACTTGATGGCATCTAACAACTAACAACAATAATAATAATTATGACAGTTCCTACCATGTTTGAGTGCTTATGATGCACAAGTACTGTGTTGAGCACGTATACAAATTAACACATTGAATTCTCATCTTATGTGATAGGCATCGTGTCCATATAGAGATGTGGCAACTGAGATGCAGAGAGTAATTAAGGCAGTTGTCCAAGGTTATATACAATGACACAGATTTGAACCCAGGTCTAGCTGGGTCTACCATTATTTTAATTACTCCATTATCCTGCCAAATTCCTACCTAGCACACATTAACAAAGATTGGGAGAAAGTATTAGCTTGGGGGAAGGGAGATCAGAAAAGGCTACATCTAGATGGTAGCATTTGACATGGGCCTTGAAAGTTGAATAAGATGTCAACAGAGAAAAAGACAAACTGTGTGGGAAGAGAGAAATCTGTAGGGGAAAGCAGAGTTTACAAGTAGGTGGTCTTGAGTTGTCCTGCTGGCTCCTGTGAGAGACTAGTGGGAAATAAATCTCAAATGGTAGGAAATATCAGACTGTGGGGGGCTCAGCTACCACACTGAAGAGCCTGACTCCATCCTGAAGATGATGGGAGGTTGCCAGAGGATTTGAGCCCAAGAATGACATGGCCAGAGTGGTATTTTAGGAAGTTTAACTGAAGAATGTAAACAGGATGGCTGAGAGCCAGAGAGAAAGCTGTTGAATAGTGTGTGGAAGAAGGTAATAGGAGTTTGAACTAAAGCAATGACAATGAGAATGGAAAAATAAATTTGAGAGACACAGTGAAGGATCTGACCTGACTTGGCAACAGATAGGACATGGTGGAAAAGAAACAAGAGACAAGAACAGGGACTTGAACACCTTTTTGAACCTCACCTTCAAAATACATAGTTCTTCCTTAATGAGGTGAAGTGATGTTTCTATTAAGTATCTGCCCTCTGGCTTTGCCAAGGAATGATGAAAAATGGATCAGATCCTGAAGCTACCTGGGGGGCTCTCCGCACACGATCCCACATGCCTGCCTGGCAGACAAGGTCATTAATCTGTCAGAAGAGACACAAATACTTGCTGCTCAGCAAAGTGTAGTTCCGGGGTGGTAAGATGTGTGTATGTTAAAATTTCAATGAGCTGGAATGGCAAGGGAGAGGGGCTTTTGGCTAACTGGATTTGCTGCTAACTGAGTGTCAACGACCACTTCTTTTCTAGAATGTGGTTAGCCTGATAAACATGGCAGACTGAAGAGAACTGAATCTTTGGTTCTAGCATCATAGATCTGTTCTATCCAATATGGTAGCCACCAACTACATGTGGTTATTTACTTTTTAATTAAATAAAATGAAATGAAATTGAAAAATTAAGTTTCTCAGTTGTACTAGCCACATTTCAAGTGCTCAGTGGCTATATGTGGCTGGTGGTATTGTACAATATTTCCATCATCGCATAAAAGTTTCTTGGCCAGTGCTGTCTGAGACTGTCAGAACCAGAAGGAGCCTTACAGATGAGCTGTTCTACGCCCTTCTCTTTCCCCATTCTACAAACTAGGAGTCTAAGGCCCAAGAAGACAGAAAGAGTTGCTCACCAACACAATCAACAGATGCAAGTTGAAGCCAAGTGTTCTGACTCCAAGCCCAGTGGAGCTCTCCGAGCTCTTTATGCTTTCTCCAAGTACTTGAGGTTTATTATTATTTCAGGCTAATAAATATTCTTCCCTCTCTCCCTCTTCCATTTCTCTTAGAGATATTTTCTCTGAGAGGCTGAGACTCTTTCCTGGGGTTACAGTTCCCCTTAAAAAAAAATGACCAGCAATGACCAAATTTAGACTCTCCTCATTCTTCACACAGTTGGCTTACTTAAGATCCCAGACCCTGAGAGATGACACTGGAGCAATTACGTAGGAGGGGCAGGCCAGGAGCCCAGGTCACTTTGGGGTCTTCCTCTGGCTCCTCTTTATCCAGCAACCCAACTTCGTCCCTGTTTCCACGCCTGCATATCACTTTGACTTGCCTACACCTGTCTGACCACCCAAATGCTTGTTAAGGCATTTTATATGAAACCAAGCCCCACCATGCCAGGTCAGGAGTGCCGCCCCCTTCTGGAAACAGATGGCCACCACCCTTCGAATCTAGATGGCACAGCTGAGCTAGAGGCATCTCGAGCTATTGTCCTGCTTAGCTTGTCTCTCTTGTCTGATGGACAAAGAAGTCACGGGAGTAGAGATTATAAGATATTTATGGCCCACCAGCATCAGGACCTGCTGGGAACTGGACCCAGTCAGTGCTCCACACATGGAGATTCTCAGAGGAGCCCTGTCCTCTATCAAAGCATTTGGATTTAATTAACTCTTGTTAATAGAGACACATGGGCAGAGTCATGGTGATGTAATAAAATTTCTGGCATGTTTGATGTTTGGGAGAAACTCCCACAGGTAGCAGGGATCCTCCCCGCATGGGGACTGGGAAAGAAAGGACCAGTGTTTCAAAGATACCACTTTCCTCAAGACCATTAAAGAGGCTGGGCCTCTGCCTGCCATTCACAGCCCTAGAGCAAGGCCTACTTTTCTAGGGGTGGAAATGAGGGCCCACTGGGGCAGAACTGGCTTCCAGGGAAGCCTGGCCAGAGGGTGATGGCTTCCAGAGAGAAAGGCCCAGGAGTCAGGCCCGGTGGCTGAGAGATGGGGGCAATGTGTAGACTCTTGAGTTGTGCTGAATGAACCTTTTGCTTTTCACTACTGGGAAAACTTTTTACAATATCATCAAAAAAGGATATGCCACTTCCAGGCCATAAATGGGGAAATTGTTAATAATAAAACAGTTCTCTTCTTGGGCTTTGCAAATATTAACACATGAACACAATGATCTCACTTTTGTTAAGCAGAAAGTTCCTAAGACCATTTGATGTTTATCTTTTTGAACAACTGGCCAAGATACGTTACTCTCAAAACAGTTGTCTCCTTTAGCCATAACTAAGTAAACAAACATATAAACAAGCTTCTTAGAGTAATGGGAAAAGTTCATGGCTTTCACTTTAGGGAGCCTGGGCTAGAATCTCAGTACTACTATTAATATGCTGTGTGAATGAGCCAAGTCTCTTAATCTCTGTGTGGCTCAGTTGCCATTCCTGTAGAAATGTGGATAATTCAACCTGCCCCACCGTGTGGTGGCAATGCAATCCATGTGAAAGTGCCTGTCAAGAACCCTGGCAGGTTTTAAGTGCTCAATAAACATTGGGCTAGAGAATATCTGCTTTAACAAGTTCCCTGCACTCTTTTTTTCCCGTGACAATGGCAGCTGAGTCATGTCTCTGAGCCATTCAGAAGCTCAAGTTTCAGAAACAATGACAAACATGGACAGTGCAGTTTTGCTCCAGGCATAAAGAACACCTGGATGATCTTTCAGTTTCAGCAAAGTGGCAGGTCCAATGTCTGGGGTCCAGCATCCAGGCCTTCTAGAGTCCCCCTGGGTGATTCCTGATGCCCTCCCTCTGCCCAGCCCGCCCCCCCACCAGCTCCAGAGCAGATTAAAGATGTCCCCTGCCTTGCTCTGAGGAGATTCAACTTTTAGTCCTCATTCATTTGTGCTGTGTAGAGCAGGCGTCAGCAAATCCAGCTACTGCTGGATATTGGTAAATAAAGTTTTATTGGAACATTGCCATGCTCATTTGTTTATGTATTGGCTGAGTTGAGTAGTTGTGACCAAGACTGTAATGGCCCGCAAAGCTTGAAATAGTTACAACTAGTGTAGGAGCTCTGGTAGCATAGTGGCTAAAAGCACTTGACTGCTAACCAGAAGGCTGGTGGTTCAAACCCACCAGCCACTCCTTGGAAGGAAGGTTGGGCAATCCTACTTCTGTAGTGATACTGCCTCGGAAACCCAAGGAGGGGTCGCTATGAGTCGGGGCCGACTCAACGGCACATAACAACAACAACAACAGTCCTTTGTAGGGAGTTCTGGTAGCTTAGTGCCTAAGGGACTTGACTGCTATCCAGAAGGCTGGCAGTTCAAACACACCAGCCACTCCTCAGAAGGAAGGTTGGGCTATCTACTTCCGTAGTGACACTGCCTCGGAAACCCAAGGAGGGGTTGCTGTGAGTCACGTCCGACTTGACAGCACATAACAGCAACAACAGTCCTTTGTAGAAAACGTTTGCTGCTCCTGGTGTAGAGAAAAGAGAATGTGCTGAAGTCAGGAGCCCTAGGACCCAATTCCAGCTCTGTTTCTGACTTGCTCTGTGCCTCCAAGGAACTCACAGCCCCTGTCTCATCCCCAGTGGAAGAATCAGTGGTGATGAATTAGCTCTCCGAATTCTCATTATAATAAGTGGTGGTGGTGGTTGTTAGTTGCTGTCAAGTTGATTCTGACTAGGGTGACCCTTTGTGTGCTGAGTGTTTTCAAGGCTGTGACCTTTTGGAAGCAAATCACCACTTTTTTCCAAGGCATCTTTGGATGGGTTCCAGCTGTCAACATTTGGGCCAGTAGTTGAGTGTTTAACTAAGTGTGTCACCTAGGGACTCCATTCTAATAATTTAGTTCCCCTTGATTCTACTGCTCAATCTCGCTAGAGCCTCCTGCCCTGGGACCAGAGGCTCTACAACTTAGTGGATTCCACTTCCTCTGAGTGAGGAGAGAACGGCTGAGAGAACCATTTATCTTAATGGCAATGTCACTCCTAGAGAGATGTCAGATAGTTGCTCAGGGAGTAGAACTTAACTTCTCAGCAAGATATCTTTAAACAGATGACATGAAGCATTCCTTTAACCAACACAGGTGGTCCAAGGGCAGTTACTTCTGTCTTTGAGGAGGTGGGTACAACTTAGGAGGCTGAATAACTGACTAATGGGCTATTCTGATGACGGCAGCAATGAGGATTCATGGGAGAAGCTCACGTATGGTACCTACTCCCACAGTGGGTGTATAACAGGCCACTAGGGCAGCAGCAGATCCTGCACATGGGGTTGGTATGGACCCTCCTGTCCCTGCAGATGAGGTGGTGGGAAATGAGAGACTCATCTGTGCTGAGGGCAAACATTCCTCTCATGTCCACCTTACAAATGGCTCCCACCATCCCCAGGCTGGGTGCATTTGGGGTTCTGCAGCTTCTCACGACCTTGGCTTGTGTTTTGATTTTCAAGGAGTTTCCTTCTTCAGCACTTGAGAAACTGTAACTCTCTCTCTTCTGGATCCTGGTCAGCAAGTGAAGTGAAGTTGCATATTAAGTGTGGGTCATACTGTTGTCAGGTAATTTCACTGAGTTACATGAACATCTGGTCCAGAGTTTTCAAAACAATGGCTGTGACTCATTAATGGTTGTAAAGTCATTTTAGTGGGTTTTGCCCGCATTAGAGATTGAGAGACAGAATAAAACAAAATGGAAAATGGAAGTATTTTTTTTGTGAAATTTGAGTCTTGGCATTTACGTACATATGCCCTAGATTGCAATGCAAAATGTAACTCTTACTTAGGTTGTACTCAAAAAAGTTTGAGCACATGGACTTTTCTAGAGCTTGCATTTTCAGATGAAGAATCAAGGACCAGAGAAGTAGCTGGTTTGTTTTGGATGCACAGCTAGTGAGTGGCAGAGCTGGGAGCAGAGCCTGTATAGAAACAGCTTTAATGGGAATAAAGTCTCAATTCTCCCTAGTCAGTCCTGAAAGGAGATTCTGGTGGGGAGAAGGAGCCAAATAATTCAGTCCTGTCTGCCTGGGTCACCAGCCCTTGGGGACTGTTACCAAGTACCATGACTCACTGGTCTAACATTTCCAAAGGGTGGAAAATGACCTCAGAGTCCCTGTCACTGGGTGAAAGGTGGTTCAGAGGATACTCAGCTCACGATTAACAAGGGAGTCTAAGGACCATGGATCTAGAAGGTCTGGCTTAGCCTGCTCATAGGACACACACAGACCTGTCCAGATCTCTTGGTTCTACTAAAAACAAAATGAAACAAAAAAACAATCTTGCACAAGACCTCTCCTTTTAGCTTCCATTCCCTGTATATGATGACACCATACCCAGCCCCCATGCTCCCAGGGGTCTTCTTGATTCCTGGGCATCTGGATCCAGGAGATATTTGAGACCTCGAAGTGCTTCTTTCCTTTCTGTGAACACTCCTCTTCTCTGGGCGATGGACATGTTAGATGGGTCCCTACTTACCACAGGACTGTGGCTATTCTCTCACGGTGTCACCCACACATTAAACTCAACACTCTAATCCTGGTATTCCTATGAAAGATACATGAGCAGCAGTGACAGAGGCCAAGTCCTGGCAGAGCCCAAATGTCCAGGCTCCCACCTGGGCTCTCATCCAGTGGTTTTCTCTTCCAGACCTCTGGGGAAGGCAAGGCCGGGGAAAGACTTTGTAAGCTAATGCATGAGTAGTTCTGCAGTCTGGTGTACGGTTAAGTAAATACTATACAAAGACAAATGAGTTCCGAGAAAATTTAGTTTTCATAATTTTATTTTGGATTTCAGAATTGCAGGTAAGTTCTTGTGGTCCTGTACTGCTTTGTAATTATTATTTTTTCATTGGCCACTATTGACTCTGCCTTCTGGGATGTGACTTCTCCCAAGCAACTCCCAGTGTAGGTCCTATAATCCTTATTTCACACAAGAGAAAATGAAAGTCCTGTGGCTTAAAAAGCCCGATAAAGCCAGAATCTGTACCTCTGTATGACTCCAAAGCAGTGCTTTCCACTCTGCCACCTTTCATGTCCTCCCTTCTCTCTTCATCTTAGTTGACTGCTTCTCAATCTCTTCTGCACATTGGAATCACCTGGGCAGCTTTAGAAATACTGATGCCTGGGTCTCACCTCTGGGGATTCTGATATCATTGCTCTGGGTGTGGCCCGGGCACCAGACTTTTGAAAAGCTTTCCTGGGGATTCTAAGGTGCAGCCAAGGTTCAAATCTGTTTTCAGTGGGCTTTTAAGGGGAAGAATGCTTGAATGTTTCTAATTACCATAGCTGGGGATACTCCCTTTCCTTGAAGCCAAACTCAACCCAACCCACTGCCATGGAATCATTCCGACTCATGGAGACCCTATAAGACATAGTAGTACTGCCCTGTAGGGTTTTCCAGGGCAGTAAATCTTTACAGAAGCAGATTGCCTCATCTTTGTCCCACAGAGAGGCTAATGGGTTTGAACCACTGGGCTTTTGGTTAGCAGCCAAATGCTTTAACCACTATACCACTAGAGCTCCTTTCCTTGAAGCAGTGGTTCTCAAACTTGAGTGCTCATCAGAATCATCTGGTTGTTGTTATTGTTAGGTGCCATCGAGTTGGCTCTGACTCATAGCGACCCCTCTGTACAGCAGAACAAAACATTGCCCGGTTGTGTGCGATCTTCACAATCCTTGCTGTACTTGAGCCCATCGTTGCAGCCACAGTGTCAATCCAACTTGTTGAGGGTCTTCTCCTTTTTTGTTGACCCTCTACTTTACCAAGCATGATATCCTTCTCCAGGGAATGGTCCCTTCTGACAACATGACCAAAGTAGGTGAAATGAAGTCTGACCATTCTTACTTCCAAGGAGCATTCTGGCTATACTTCTTCCAGGACAGATTTGTTCATTTGTCTGGCAGTCCATGATGTTTTCAGTATTATTTGCCAAGACCACAACTCAAAAGCATCATCCTTATTCATCATCCAGCTTTCACATGCATATGAGGTGATTGAAAATATCCTGGCTTGGGTTAGGTGCAACTTAGTCTTCAAGGAGACATCTTTGCTCTTCAACACTTTAAAAGAGGTCTTTTGCAGTACATTTGCTCAGTGCAGTATGACAGCTGATTTCTCGACTGCTGCTTTCATGGGTATTGATTGTAGATCCAAGTAAAATGAAATCTTTGACAGCTTCAGTCTACTCTCCATTTATCAAGATATTATTGGTCATATATCATGATATATTGGTCTGCTTATTGGTCCAGTTGTGAGGATTTTCATTTTCTTTATGTTGAGGTGTAATTCATGCTAAAGACTGTAGTCTTTAATCTTCACCAGTAAGTGCTTCAAGTCATTTTCACTTTCAGCAAGCAAGGTTGTGTCATCTGCATATCGCAGGTTGTTAATGAGTGTTCTTTCTATCCTGATGCCACTTTCTTCTTCATATAGTCCAGCTTCTCAGATTATTTGCTCAGCATACAGATTGAATAAGTATGGGGAAAGGATACAACCCTGATGCACACCATTCCTGATTTTAAACTATGCAGTATCCCCTTGTCCTGTTTGAGAAGCCTACTGAGCTACACATGGATTCCTCATGAGCACAGTGAAGTGCTCTGGAGGCATCTGGAGGCTTGTTAAACCACAGACTGCTGGGTCCCACCTCCAGAGCCTCTTATTCAGTAGGCCTGGAGTGGGGTCTGAGAATATGTATTTCTAATTGTCCCCAGGTGATGCTGCTGCTAGTGGTCAGAGAACCAAACTTTGAGAACCACAGCCCTAGAGACTGACAAAGGAGGCTTAGGGAAGGGTGCAGACACTGATTTCTTCAGTACAGTATGAAACCAAACACAAACCTTTACAATTCTTGTCAAAAGTAGTTCCTCTGTGCTGAGTCAGCCCTGCCTAACCCTTGTTAAATGACTTACCTGGGTTGAACATTTCCTGGGTCAGCGTCAGTATCTGAGAAGGGGCAGAGGATGACTCTTGAAGGGGGCATACAACATTATCAAACAAACTGGCTCTATGCTTTCCAGAGGTTGCCTTAGTTTCCTTGGTCCTGAGGCCCAGCTGGGATGTTGGGGCTCTGAAGGGAAGCAGAGCATTTCATTGAGTGGAGGATGATGAACTGATCTTTCCTTATCCGTTGAATGTGTAATTAAATGGGATCTATCTTTGGTTTCTGGTAGGACTCATAAAATAAATTAATGTGTAAGAAATATTAACATGAATTTACATTTGGGAAGTGGGGTTGAGTGCTGTGCTGGAGCTCTTACGGGGTCTTAGGAGCTGAGTTTGTGCCTTTCTTCCCAGCTCCACTTCTGTGATGTCATGTGGGAAGCTTGAAATCAGCCATCGTGGGTATATTTACACCACAGGAATTGGCCTGTGCTGCAAATCAGGGCTCCGCTGCAGCTCCCGCTCCTTCCTGCAGTAGGAACCTTGCATAGAAAAGGCAGACTGTGGGTTAAGAATAATTTCCAGTGTACTACCCTGCAGCTTCACATCTTTCTCTCCCACTGGTTGAGACACACCCATATGTTTCAATATTACATTTGAAAACAGAATCCCAAGACCATAGGCTCCCCACCTCCCTCCTGTAGTAGACAGGAGAGATTGGTATTTCTAGAGATTGGTATTTCTAAAGTTAGAATCTGTGCAGAACACTCTGCGCACACAGGTGAATGAAGGAGGGCTGCAGGGTCGCATTTCCTATGGCTCTGTCTCTACCACTTCTTGTTATGGAGCCTGGCTCCTATCTCCTCATCAGGGGCCACAGGGACTCTTTTTAAAGGGCTGGGTAGGAAGGCGGTCTTAGGTATGAGGGTGGGGATCATTCTCCCATATTAACCTCCTCACTCACTGCCCATTCCTTTCAAATAAATGCAAATTAGAGAAGCAAGCGAACTTAACAAAGGGACACGCGGCATCTGTGTATTCAAAATAGCACACATAGGAGTAGCACAAGCCAGGACCATAGATCAAGCTTCAGCAGAGAGGAGTATCATTGGGCATGCAAAACCTCAGCAGTGATGTTGTAAGGTGACAAGTGTTGTGTATTGTGAGATGGAGGAAGTCATGGATTTTAACGAATGGAGTGAATTCTGCCAGAGAATAAGGTCAAAAGTTAGATTCTATTTAGCATATCAAAGAAGAGAACTTTATAAGTCTGATTCTCAGGTTTATAGAGAAGCTATTGCTATGTGATGAGGCAGAGGAGAGTAACAAAGGGGTATTTGAAGATGTAACAGATGCAGATTGTACCCAGAGGCCTCTGAAGGATGGGATGGCCTGGGAGGGTAAAGTCACCTACAGATGGTGCCAGTAAAAGGACTCTTTTTAAAGGGTTGGGAAGGAAGGCACTCTTAGGTATGAGGGTGGGGGTCACTGGTGAACTCTGTGTCATCCTTAGGCTGGAGCTGACCATTCCTTAGCTTTTCTGAGAAACACATTCTGAACATGATTTCCAAGTTTCGTATATTTTTCTTGATAGAGTTCCAATATCTTGCGCTTCACATACAAACATCTGGTCCTATTACACATGTCTGTTCACATTTTGTTCAATGCCCAGAGCTCCAGTAAATAGTTATTTTCTCAAAAATCTAGTTAGAAGCATTTGGGGGGTCTTGTTCGCATTGAGTTTTTCTCAGTCCTAGTAGTTTATCTATCTCTTGCCACAAATTTTGAGAGAAAACTTTTGGGACCTCGGCAGTCAGCTGTCTTGGTTCTCTAGTACCAAGAGCTATTGGGGTGTGGGATCTAGTCTAGCCATTTTGTAGACAGAGCTTTTCCCTGGGTGTCTTCTCACATAGCCCTTGGAGAAACATTGTCCTATTGTCTTGCTATCCCAATATATATATTTTCTGAGACACAAAAAGAAAAATATAGAATATCAGGCTTTTTTTTTTAATCTCTTAATTTCAACTTCTTGCCCAGTTTCTAGGCCTTTTAATTCTTCTTAGTGACATAAATGACACAGATTATTCTCCTTGGGGTTAAGGAGTAGGAGTGGGGGTGTCGTGGTGGTGAGGAGCAATGAGAATAGGCTCTAGAGTCTGAAAGAAACTGATTTTTAGAATAAATGTTGGCACTTTATTATGGGTTTGATCTAAGAAAAATGACTTCACACCTCTGGTTCTCAATGTATTACTGTTGTTGTTGTTATGTGCCATTGAGTTGGACCTGATGCATAGCAACCCTTCCTTGGGTTTCCGAGGCAGTGTCACTATGGAAGTAGATTGCTGAACCTTCCTTCCAAGGAAATGTATTACTATTATTGTCATTATTGTTATCATTCTTTCTTTCTTATTTTATTGTGATTTGGGTGAAAATTTACAGAGCAAATTCACTTTCCATACAGCAGTTCACATACACTTTGTCTCTGTTATCATTATTTCTTATAAAATGAAGATAAGAATACCACCTCACACTATGGTAATAAGGATTAAGCACTATCACTGGTCAATCCCTCAAAACATGGTATCATTACAGTTGCCACTGAGTCAATTCCGAATCAAGGTGACCCTGTGTGTGTCAGAGGAGAACTGTGTTCCTTAGGGTTTTCAGTGGCTGATTTCTTGGCAGTAGATTGTCAGACCTTTCTTCCAAAGCCTCTCTGGATGGACTTGACCCTCAAATCTTTGGTTAGCAGCCAAGCACATTAGCTGTTTCCACCACCCAGGGATTCCAACAGATATGGTAGATACTCTATAATAGACTTTAGAATCAGTTTATTACTTAAGGAAGTAGGGCAGGAAGAGGGCCTAGAGTGATTGCAATACTGAAATGTGTCTTGTGTTTTATGGTCAAGTTCTGTCGTTTGAGAGTAAAAAAAAATTTCTTCATTTGCTTCTTTCTATCTTGAGCTCACCCTTCCTCATCCAGACCAGCCATAATCTTCAGAGCCACCCTTGCACCAAACACCCTATTTGAAACATCCACAGCTACCCAAGTTTGGTTGTTTCCTGTGGAACAGGAACTGTGTCATGCTTAACCAATTGCATGTGAAGCACGTGGCACAGTGCCAGGTATATAGGACATGTCTAAGAGATGTATGGATAAAATTGTCTAAATTTTATTATTCCTTAAAGTAAATCTGAAATGTAAACAACCAAAGAAAAAGAAATGTAGAGTTTCTTGATAATCAACCATCATAACCAGCAACACCAAGAATCAGTTTCTTCCCTTTACAGGGAAGCCTGATTGAGTTTTAACCCTGGTAAGCATCACTACAGTTTTAAGGGTTTGTCCCTTTTACTACACAAATGGCCAGCAGGATATTCATGTCTTCACTGTGGGCACATTAACAAAGAGGTGACCATCTGGTCAAAGTCTAAACATCTGATGTCTGAAAAAAACTTTTTGTTCTTTGAAAAGCAATATAAACTTCTGACATTCTAACAATAGCTCTGATATCAAAGAGTGAAGAGGCACCTCAGATTCATCAAAATTCCTTTAATGAGATGAGGACTCTTAATGGTAAACTCAACAACTGAGTAACAGGATTATATACAACAATAGGTAGATAATCAAGGCGAGAGGTCAAAGCATTGAGCCAACACCCACCTGGGATGGGGTATAAAAGGGCTAGAATGGAAAGAGGTTTCCAAATTCAGTGGCTTTGTCTTCCCAGCTGATCTGAAGCTTCTGTGTATCCTCAGCCCAACACCATGACTTCCACCTTCATCAGATCCTCCTACCCTCTGGGCACCATCAAGGCTCATGGAACAACCAATGTCTCCATTTCCTCCACTGATGTTGGAGGCCGGCCTGGGAAAGGGGTCAAGGCAGGCTCCCTGTGCTTCTCGGCCACCCTGGCTCATGCCAACCGAGTCCGTGTTGGGTCCACCCCTCTGGGCCGACCCAGCCTCTGTCTGCCCTCCAGTTGCCACACTGCTTGCCCCTTGCCAGGGACCTGTCACATTCCAGGCAACATTGGAAGCTGTGGGCCTTATAGTGAAGGTTCCCTGAATGGCCATGAGAAGGAGACCATGCAGTTTCTGAATGACCGCCTGGCCAACTACCTACAGAAGGTACAACAGCTGGAGCAGGAGAATGCAGAGCTGGAGACTAAGATCCGAGAGTCTAGCAAATGCCCAGAGACCAACGTGTGTCCAGACTACCAGTCCTACTTCCAGACTATTGAGGCTCTCCAGCAGAAGGTGAGGTTTGCAGTAACCTGGAGTATGCTGGGTCTGAAGAGAGCAGAAGGCATGGAGGGCAAAAACAGCAGTTAGGGCTCAAAGAGTTTGAGCTCTGGATTCTTTTGAGATGTGAATGGGGATAGCACATGTGCAGGTGGAGTCATAGGTATGCTTTGTGGGTATGAGAACTCTCTTCTTGGGTTTCCTCAGATCCTGTGCAGCAAGGCTGAGAATGCCAGGTTGATCACACAAGTTGACAACGCAAAGCTGGCTGCCGACGACTTCAGAATCAAGTAAGTAAGGCTGAAAGAGGGCCCAGAATGACTTCTTCCTCCAATGCCTAAACACTTGTTAAAGGAGTCAATTTCTGTCTGTTTTCCTCCTTCCTAAATCCCTCAATTAAACTTTTTACTAGAGCTAAAACTTGTAGGGGGTGGAAGAGAAAAACATCATTAAATCAGGTACGCATGGTGTAACCTAGTGCGTTTAGTTTTCTTTCATTTATTTCCCTAAAATGGAAGATGAGGTGGCCCATCTTCATTAGCCAAAGCTAAATAAGGTAATTTCAAGAATGAACTGAACAAGTTTGATACAAAAGGACAGATATTGTATGATCCCACTCATATGAAATATCTCAAATGGCAAATATATAGAGACAAAAGTACATGAGTGGTTACCGGGGCTGGGGTGGGGGAAAAAGGGAGTTTAAAAAAGAAAAAAGAGAGAGAAAGAGCATGAACTCAGCAAGGATAGCCATTGAATTTCATATATGTGTCAGGGGAGCCATTTTTAGACCAATCAGTGTCCAGATCTATTTATGGGTCCCTCATGTAGCAGGCGGTCCTACTAAATAAAAGTGGGAGATAGGCAAACAGCCTCAAACTAGGAATAAGGGAGCAAATCAATGATAATGCACTTGGCTATTGCTTATCCTGGTTACCTGTAGCCCATGCAATGGCATGAGTTCTGTACTATGTACCTAAGATACATACTCTTAGGCAAGTCAGTTAATCTTGCAGAACCTCAGTTGCCCCAATGTACAATGATAAAATGATCTTTGAATGCTTCACTAGACCATGAGCTCTTTGAGAAGAAGGGCTGAGTCTAATTCATCTCTGAGGGGAGTGAGCACAATGAACCAATCAGGATCCAAGGTGGTGAAGGAGATGGAAGGTGGGGACAGCTGAGGGTGCTTTTGATGGCAACCTTGTTGACCCTGCATCTCTTGTGATGGAAGGCATGAGAGTGAGCTCTCCCTGCGTAAGCTGGTGGAGGCGGACATGTGTGGGATGCACAAGCTCCTGGATGACCTGAGCCTGGCCAAGGCCGACCTGGAAGCCCAGCAGGAGTCCCTGAAGGAGGAGCTGTTTTGCCTCAAGAGCAACCATGAGCAGGTCTGGCTTATGAGCTGGAGACTCGTGGGTGAGGGTATTGGGCAGAGAAGGAAGCTCTCCACTTTGCCCCATCCTGTGGCTCTTAGATTAGAACCTAGGCTCAGGTGGCATCAAGATAAACTGTTGATCTGGGACTGAGTCTGGAATGTGGCAGTGTGGAAGCTGCTTTTCTCCAAAGATTTGCCCCCTGAATTTAGGAGAATCTCCTAATGGGCCCTTCTCATCAGGACCCTGGGCAAGATCTTCCATGTTTTATACTATTTGTCAGGTAAAGGTCTGGATGCTATCTTCTCTGGCAACAGCCTGTTTCATTTCTCATTTTGGGTGTTGGTTCCTCTGTCTCTTCAGGAAGTGAATACTCTTAAGTGTCAGCTAGGGGACAAGCTCCGGATCGAGCTGGACACTGAGCCCACCACAGACCTGAACAGGGTGCTGGGGGAGATGCGGTGCCAGTACGAGGCCATGGTGGAGACCAACCGCCAGGATGTGGAGCAGTGGTTCCAAGCTCAGGTGAGGATGGTACTGCAGAGCAGGAAGGGGTTGGTTTCTGTTCTGGGTCAGTGAGTGACTAAGTCACTGTTGTTTGACCCCTGTGCTTTAGTCTGAAGGCATCAGCCTGCAGGCCATGTCCTGCTCCGAGGAGCTGCAGTGCTGCCAGTCAGAGATCCTGGAGCTGAGATGCACGGTGAACACTCTGGAGGTTGAGCGCCAAGCCCAGCATACTCTGGTATGTGTCCTCCTTCACTCTCCCCACAATGAGAATGCTGCATACCATCACCTGGCAGTCTTTTATTTTGTAATCTCACTACCAAGGTCCTTCCACCTCCATAACCATTGATCGGTGATTTAATTTTTATATTTACAGTCAAGGGCAGGTCAAATCCAGAAAAACATGCATTAAAAACCTTCTCCTTCTTTAATATTGAAGCTTAGGCATTCATTGTACAAAGATTTATTGAGTTCTTTTTGTAGATATCTCAGATATAGGGATGGACAAGGTACAGCCAGTTGAGCTTTGGAGGCAGTGCTATTTTGTTTACAGTCAATTCGAGATATCTAGAGCTCTGGGGTATGAGTTTCTAAAATTTGCCCTGTGCCTGTTGAGTTTCTAAGGAACTTTGGTGGCAGGATGGTTAAGGCATTTGGTTGCTAACCCGAAAGGTTGGTGGTTCAGACCCACCAGTTGCTCTCTGGGACAAAGACAAGGCAGTTTGCTTCTGTGAAGATTTACTGTCTTAGAGACCCTATGGGGCAATCCTACTCTGTCCTATAGGGTTACTATGAGTCAGAATTGACTTGATGGCAGTGGGTTTGGTTTTTGGTTTTGGTGAGTTCCCATATTGTGGCAGCTCTGGCCATAGTTATCATTGCTAAGATTTGAGGCAAGTGGAAGTTTCCCTGGAGGTCCTGGGTTTTTACCCCATTCCTTTCCATTGTAGAAAGACTGCCTGCAGAACTCTTTGTGTGAATCCGAGGCCCGCTACAGCACTGAGCTGGCCCAGATGCAAAGCCTGATCAGCAGTGTGGAGGAGCAACTGGCCGAGATCCGGGCTGACCTGGAGCGGCAGAACCAGGAGTACCAGGTGCTGCTGGATGTCAGGGCCCGGCTGGAGGGTGAGATCGCCACATACCGGAACCTTCTGGAGAGCGAGGACTGCAAGTAGGTGTGATCTAGGCAATTTCTGGCCAAATCATTTACCCAATTCTTATGAGATCCTCAAGGTAACAAAAGCGCTTGTCTATAAAGAACAAGGTTCCCAAAATACTCCTGCTCTGTGATTCATGGCTCAGACCTCGACTGTGCCCTCTGTGTCACTGACAGTGTGAAGGGAATGAAAGTTATTTAGAGGTGGCTGTCATTTGCCAGGTCTCCAATGGGGCTTCCTGGTGTAGCCAGGGACTGATGAGAGTAGAAATGGGGCTGTTCTTCAAATACAAAATTTGACTCTAGATCCAACAGGTTTTGGACTTGCTTCTCATTTCTTAAATTCTTCTTATTAGTTTCTGCCCTTTGGGATGGAACCTGACTAATCTAGAAAACCTTAACTCTAGAAGGTATTTTAGAGACCACCTAGTCTAACCCTTGGTGATGCAAATCACACTTGGCTGCTAACCAAAAGTTCAAAGTTCAAGTTCACCCAGAGGCTCCCCAGAAGAAAAGCCTTGTGATCTGCTTCCGAAAAATCAGCCAATAAAAACTCTATCAAGCACAGTTCTACTCTGACACTCATGGTGTTGCCACGAGTCCAAGTCAACCCCACAGCAACTGTTTTTTTTTTTTTTTTTTTTTTTTTTAAAGTCTAACCCTAAGGGAGCACATTAGAGGGTTAATGGCTGAGGAACTCAGTTGGGTCCATGTCCCGTTGTTTCTGGATTAGAGACTTCTGTTTCATGCTCCATACACATTGCTGAGACTCCCATTCATTTCCCTTCCTTAACTTTGCTCATCTTTTCTGTATCTCTGCAGACTTCCTTGCAATCCATGTGCCACCCCTGCCTCCTGTGTGCCACCTCCCTGTGCTCCTCATCCAAGCTGTGCCCCCCACACCTCTCGTGGACCTAGTTCAGCCTGTGGAGCCAGTACTGGGAGCCGATTCTGAATGCCTGTGGACCAGCAGTGGTGGATGTGGCTAAGGAATACCCAAAGAGAAATGCTTGTTACACTTTCAGACAAATCAGGCTTCTAACTCTGACTTTCTGTATGTATAGGCCTGTCCAAAGTCTATAGGAGCTTTGGTGGTGTAGCGCCTAAGGCATCTGACTGCTAATCAGAAGGCTAGTGGTTCAAACCCACCAGCCATTTCTTGGGAGAAAGATTGGGCAATATATTATCCGTAGTGATTACCACCTGGGAAACCCAAGGAAGGGTTGCTATGAGTCAGATCTGACTCAATGGCAGTAAGATTTTTTTGTCCAAAGTCTATAAGACACCAGAAAAAGTGAAATCTTAATTGGGATCCTTCCTTCCTAGCTCCTGGTTTTCCCCAAATAAGATCACGTCTTAGTGGCTGGATCCCAACTACCAGTTGTGACTCAGATACTACACTGGAGAGACTTAGAGATGGGAATCAGTTTGAAGAAGTATCTTGGCATGGGGGTGGAACTTGACTTGAAGTTGCTTTTGTATTCTAAGGACACTAATTTTAACTTGGAGTTTTTCTGGTCTGTGATCAGGAAATCCTGACTCTCAAGACTACTGTCTGGCTACAATCCTTCTCTCCATCTAATTTTATAGTAAAATTTGAACAATAATTTCATTTTTTCTAGTAGACGGGAACCTATTGATTCAATGAGTAGACAGTGACTCGACATGATGATTTAAGGGTAACTAGAACTGTATTAATACAATATTTTCAAAATTTTTATGCTTGCTTACCTGGCCTACAAGGCTATCCTTCCATTTCTGTCTCCTCATTCTCTTCTTCTTTACCACAACCCAGTCACATTGGACTGTCTCTTGGACATACCAAGACACCTATCCCTGATCTTCCTCCTCCCTGGAATGGTCCCCCCGACTCCTGCCTTCTTGTAATTCAGATCTCAGCTGAAATGCCATCTCCTCTGAGGGCCCCTCCCTGTCCATCAAACTGAAGTACTCACAACCCATCACTCTGTCCTGATAATTCTTGTCACAGCATCTCTCAATGGCCGAAATTGTTTATTCATCCATTTACTTTCCCAATTGAAACAATTAGTTGATATAAGAAACATAGTCTGTTTTGTTCACTGTTGCTTTCTCAGGGCCTAGCCCACTGCTTGGTACAGAGTCAACAATTAATAAATACTTGTTGAAAGAATGAATACTCCTAGTCTTGATTTTATCTCCGATTTGCTGTGGGGCTTTAGAATCATCACTTAATGTGTCTGAAGTCTCAGCATTTTTTTTTTTTTCCTGCTGTAAAATATGGGTAATGTTATCTTTCCTACTTATGCCCCAAATCTGTCATGGCTTATCAATAACAGAAACGAAAATATTCTGAAAAGGAGAAAGAACCATATAACGTCATCCAGAGCCTGTATTGTATAGTGGTTAGGTGCAAATCCTAAACTGATTGGCCAATTTCAAAGCTCACCTATGGCCACAGGCTTTTTACTCTAACAGCTAAATGCATTCAGAAAAAAATGGTGCATTTAATAATTTGCGTTAAAGAGCAAATTGTGTTTGAGTGTTTGCATTAGTTCAAAGAATGAGAAAATTTTGCTTTGGGGGACAGAGCCTTCTCAGCAACTCTTCTATATTGAGTCCATCCAGGGCATGGAAACCCAATGCCATGGGTCTTATTTCCTTTTTGGGACCATCAGAGTGAAAGTCATAAGATAATACATCTAAGTCCTGAGAGGCATTCTGTAATTCTAAGGGCCACTATGATTCCTGTAGAACTTCAATTTGGAGACTCAAGAGTAATGCAGCTTATGCCCAGTGGTGATCCTGATTTCTGAATGTGGTTACCAGTAACTGGAAAAATAGTTATTAGCCTCACTGCTCATCACATCTTGAGATCCATAAGAGAAAAATACAACATGGAGAAATGGAGAAGTGAGATTGACTGCCAATGCCTGAGTAAAGGCTGGCATAGTCCAAGTCAACCTTGTCTTTATAGGGAAGGGGCTGGCTGGCCACATTTGGGGGCTTTAGCTTCCAGTACTAAAACTGGGCCTGGTGGTAAGAAGTGCCTGCTGGAAGAACCATTCATGGTATCACGTCATCATTTTGTCTGAAGTTAATTGACTGGACTTAGCAGGTTCCATGAAACTAGCTTGTTTTTTTCCCCATGAACTCAGCTGGAAAGTTCCCTTTGCAGGGATGACTTTTTCTGAGAAGAGAAGCAAGGGAGAAAATATTGAGAAATCCCTGAGAAGAAAACATGGGGCCTGCTATATTAGTGTCCACTTTGGGGGCAATGCCTTTCAGGAAAGCTACAGCTCTCTTCTCAGTCTAACTTCAGTTTCTTGATTCTGGTGAATTTCCTTCCTTCGTTAATAGGAACAGCAACCTCTACACCATATTGAGCCTGCTTTTTCTCTCTCCTGCTTTGATCTTTAAAATAAATGTCTGAATGTAATTCACAGCTTTAAAATGAAGTTTTATATAGCAGTGGCTTCCTCCCACTTGGTGTTAAATGTTAGCTCTTGCCTCCAAGAACTGGCATTCTTGTAGGGCAGATGTTATAACTCTTTTTAAAAGATGAGGCAGTTGAATCTCACAGAGGTTAAATAACTTGACCATGGCTGAGCCAGGATTTGGACCTAGATTGCTTTGGCTTCAAGCAACCCCCACTGTATCACAGCATCTGGATATTTCCTGTTCCTCTGAGTGGCTCTTAGCTACCTTTTAGAGTTATTCGGCAAAGTGGTCCCTGAGTGTCCCGGTTTCTCACACTCAGGGCCACTGATACAATGGAACTTTGGAAATGAGCTAGACCTTGATTTCTTTAGCACAGATGTCATAGAGGACAGCATATTGGTTAGTTCCTGGAACCAGCTACTCTGCCCACAGCTCATCACTGTTTAACTCTTGCTAAATGCCTTGTCTGTTGAACAATTCATGTCTCAATAGCAGTATGTGAGAAGGAGTAAAGATGACTCTTGAGGGGAGCATATGCCGTTAGTAGAGCAGTACCATTTCCAGACTCCAAGAAGAGGCACCAAGATCCCAGAGGAGAAACAACCAAGGGTGTTGCAGTGGGTTTGAGGAGGTTTGGGCTGATCAAGGAAAAAGATATGACCAGGAGATAGCAGTATTGTACAACAAGCTATTTACTGAGAAGGATGCATCGATAGACCCTATAACAAGAGGTCTTCCAGAGGCAAAGGCAGTGCAAGGGGAAGGGGAAGAGGACCCGAAAACCCTGGGGAAGAGAATAAGGGAGGAGAGGAAGGCTTATGTGCGTATATCTTCCTGCAGCAAGGTGGAGAATCTCTGAAGATAGTAGCACCTTACAAAACCGAACCAAGCCCACTGCTATCAAGTCAATTCCAACTCAGAGTGACCCTATAGTACAGAGTGCAACTACCCTACAGAGTTTTCAAGGTTGTAAATCTTTATGGAAGGAGGCTGCCACATCTTTCTCCCGTGGAATGGCTGGTGGGTTCGAACTGCTGATCCTTCAGTATGCTTCCGAGTACTTAACCACTGAGCCATCAGGGCTCTTAGTAGCACCTTAGGGTCCTTTTTAAACTATAGATCTTATCTTATGTGGGGCCAGCAGATGTTGAGTACAGTTTTGTGAGGTATATAAGGCAGGAAGTCTCTAAGTAGCTAAAAAGCAGTTTATTTGGGCTATTTTTCAAAACAATTGGATATATATAAATATGAGTTTTGTGCTTGCAGTTGTTTTGGGCTAATGGGCCTCAGCTTGCTACAAAGAAGTAAATAACTTGAGGCTAATACACAGACGCCATCTTTGGCTCATTTATCTAACAGGTGTCTGGATAGAAGAGCCTGAGATTCCTTCAGAGAGAACCCTGGGGCCCAAGGTAGTGCAGAAGCTGAAAAATACCTTTGTGCATCAGAGTAGCACAGATGTAGCAGAGGATTCCTGAGAGCAATGGAGCCCATGGTGAGAATGAGGATGAACTGGTGGCACCTGGGCATCCTGACCATGGAGAACTAGGCAGGGGTCCCTGTAGGTCTCATTGGCTGCAGTATGGCTAGATGACAACACCAAGGACGGATCCCTCCCTTACTTTTCCCCTTACACCATGGCAAAAAGGTCTCTGAAACTTGGGGGAAACCCCTTAGAAAGAGGG
This sequence comes from Orycteropus afer afer, assembly GCF_000298275.1. Classification (NCBI taxonomy): domain Eukaryota; kingdom Metazoa; phylum Chordata; class Mammalia; order Tubulidentata; family Orycteropodidae; genus Orycteropus; species Orycteropus afer. The sequence continues at coordinate 10,070,915 of NW_006921672.1, read as the reverse complement.
CCCTCAAGGTGACTGAGATTAAGGTTCAGTTGCTTGCTGTAATAGTTTATTGAGGCTAAAATTAGAATTTAGTTCAATTATGAGAAAATAAAGTTATATATTTTCCACATCTGAGTTTATGGCTTGAGATTCATTTTTGCTGGAAATATGATGTGTCTGTACATTCCATTTTTAAAATAAATTTAAAAAGTAATGAGCTGGGTATCCTGTTCTGTACATAGTCTTTGTTTTTTACCACTTAAACTAAGATATTAGTTTAAGTGGTAAACAAAATAAAACAAAACAAAAAAGACTATGTACAGAACAGGATACTGAGCACATTACCTTTAAAATTTGTACATGAAAAAAGGAGAATGCATGTACACTAATATCTTAGGTACCATTTTTATGTAGTATATATAAGTCGACTTGTTATTTGTAATGGCTGCAAGATGGTCACTATATGGATGTACTGCAATTCATCTAACCAGTCTTCTATCGGTAGGTATTTAGTTTCTCCCTAGTCTTTCCTATGTCACTCAAGCTACTGCAATGAATATCTTTGTTAGCATTGTACATGTGTCTGTGTAAGTATGTCTGTGGTAGTTAAGGTTGTGTGTCATCTTGGTTGAACTGTGGTTTTGAGTGGCTTGGCATTTGGATGTGGTTATTCCCCATGAGGAGATTATAATTATCTCCATGGTAGAACCTGCTGTGAGCAGTTAAGTAGTTGCTTTTGGGGTGTGGCCTGCTTCCAATATATATGGAGAAACTTTGGGAAAGGTTCTAGCTTTTGGCACATTTTGGATTCTGCATTTGGCCAACTCTTCATCTCCAGTTCCTGCACTTGAACCAGTGGCCTGCCATGTTGCCTTCCGATTTTGGGATTGTGACATTTTACCTGCCAACGTTGGGTTCATCAGCCTCAGCAGCCAGCATCTGCCTGAGTTAGGAGATGCATCCGTCTCCATTGGGGTTGGAATGATAGGCAGAGCTGAAGCCAAAAGTCAAGGGGCCTTCACATAGCCCCTAGAACCAACACTTTGAATTTGGACTTCCAGACTCCTAAACTGTAAGGGAATAAATTCCTGTTTTTAAAGCCATCCACTTGTGGTATTTCTGGTACAGCAGTATTAAAAACCAAGACAATGTCTATAGAATAAATTTCTAAAAATGGAATCACAGGTGGGTCATCAAGTATGTGAATGTATAGTTTTAGTAGATACTGCTGAACTGCCTTGCAATGAGGTTGCACAATTTACTCTCTTCCTCCCTCAACAGTGTGTGCCAGTGCCTTTTTGTGATATCTTGCCAAAATTATGACACTACTGTTTTTGATATTTGCTAATCTGAATATGTCAAACATGGCAATTTAGTTTTTAATGAGAATTTTCAAATTATGATGTGAACATCTAAACTCATTGTTGTTGTTGTTATGTGCTGTCGAGTCAGACCCGACTCATAGAAACCCCTCCTTGGATTTCCGAGGCAGTACACTATGGAAGTAGATTGCCCAACCTTCCTTCCGAGGAGTGGCTGGTGGGTTTGAACCGCCAGCCTTCTTTCTGGTTAGCAGTCAAATGCCTTAGGCACTATGCCACCATATATTTTATCTCCTGCTGACCTTCTTTCCCAAAGATTCTTCAGCTGTCCTCTCCTGGACTCCCTTGAACTTGTGCAGTGTTCTGAGAGGCTTACATGCACAGCTGTACCACAATGGACCAGTTTGCAAACTTATTTTCTGCTTTAACACACAGAGTGGAGGCTGTGAGTGGATGGCACATGTTTCCTTAGGTACCTTCAAAATCCCTTGCCTCTGCTGCTGCAGTGAGATAAGGTGGTTGTGTAGACTTAACCAAAAGCAGCTCCTACTCCACTGCTTTCTCCCACTCTGAGATGCATCGGTATGTCCCAAGGCCATGGCACTGAACACGGCTGTTCTGGACTCCAGTGTCCCACCTCTTCCTGAAGACAGACTGCAGCTGGTGGACTTTTACTCCTGAAGAAAGAAGAAGAAGCCCATGTGAATGAAGGAGGGTTACTGGACTACCTCTCTCTTCACCTCCTATACTTCCCTTTGTGTAACTTGGCTCAAATGTTGTTCTCAGGGACCAGCAGCTGTTTTTAAAGGGGAGTGAGAGGAGTCAGTCTTTGGTGTCAAGAATAGCTCCTCCCCACCTACCCAGCTGAGTGCATCTCAAACACAAAAGTATATACAGCTTTCCACCTATTGCCCATTCCTTTGAGGAAGAAGAAAATCACCAGAATTCACAACTTTACAAAGGACTAGGCAGCATCAATGTCATTATGTAAAACAGACTATGCAGCAGTCCAAGCCAGGATCTCAGATCAAGCTTGAGAAGAAGGGTGTCAGCCAGGGATGCCAAGCACCAGCAGTGATGCTTAAGAAGTAACAAGTGTCATGTGTTCTGAGATGGAAGGAACTTTGATTTTAGCCAGTGGAACAAATGCTGCTAGGGAATAGGGTAAAAAAAAATGAATCCTATTTAGCAAATCAAAGGACACAATTTGAATGGTCCAATTCTCTGGTTTATAGTGATGCTATATGATGAGATGGAGGGGTATTTGAAGATGGAACATATGCAGAGTATATCCAGATGCCTCTGAAGAGTGCCTTGGCCTGGAGATGCCTTTTGAAGATTGCCCCAGTAAGAAATTATTCATCACTGACCTCAGGCCAATTGCCAAAGCTACAGCTGACCCTGAGTGGGTTTTCCTCTTGGGAAGAATTCCAGACCCTTTTATCTCTTCTTAAAAAAATTCCAAGAGCCAGGTTTTACCAATACTCACATCCACTGCCTCCCCTTTGGTTTTCATGAGGATGCTGGTTCCTGAACTTTTCTCAGAGCAAAGATCCATTTATGCTCTTTAGGGTCTTATCCCATGTGATCTTCCTCAGTCCTTGTTGTGTTGTCACATGCCATCGAGTTGGTTCTGACCCATAGCCACTCTACGTACAACAGGACAAAACACCGTCCAGTCTGGCATTATCCTTACAATCATTGCTATGTTTGAGCCCATTGTTACAGCCACTGTGTCAATCCATTTCACTGAGGGTCATCCTTTTTTTCACTGACCCTCTACTTCAGCAAGCATGATGTCCTTCTCTAGGGACTGGTCCCTCCTGATAACATGTCCAAAATACATGAGATCAAGACTCACCATCCTTGTTTCTAAGGAGAATTCTGGCTACACTTCTTCCAAGATCGATTTGTTCACTCTTTTGGCAGTCCATGGCAAATTCAGTATTCTTCACCAACACCGTAATTCAAATGCCTCAGTTTTTGGTCTTATTCATTGTCCAGCTTTCACATGCATATAAGGCAATTGAAAATTCCATGACTTGGGTCAGGCATACCTTAGTCCTCAAGGTGACATATTTGCTTTTGAATACTATAAAGAGGTCTTTTGCAGCAGATTTGCCCAATGCAATACATCATTTGATTTTTTGACTGCTGGTTCCATGGGCATTGATGACAACTTCAATATTTTCTGTTTATCATGATGTTGCTTATTGGTTCAGTTGTGAGGATTTTTGTTTTATGCTGAGGTATAATGTACACTGAAGGCTGTAGTCTTTGCTCTTCATCAGTGCTTCAAGTCTTCACTTTGAGCAAGCAAGGTTGTGTCATTCGCATATCACAAGTTGTTAGTGAGTCCTCCTCCAATCCTGACACCATGTTCTTCTTCACACAGTCCAGCTTCTCTGATTATTTTTCAGTGTATAGATTGAATAATTATGGTGAAAAGTTACAACCTTGGCACAATCTTTCTTGATTTTAAACCATACAGTATCCCCTTATTCTGTTCAAACAACTGCGTTTTGGTCTATGTATAGGTTCCATATAAGGACAATTAAGTGTTCTGAAATTCTCATTCTCCATAACATTATCCATAATTTGTTATGAATCACACAGTCAAATGCCTTTGCATTGTCAAAACACAGGTAAACATCTTTCTGGTATTCTTTGCTTTCAGCCAAGATCCATCTGACATCAGCAATGATATCCCTCATTCCATATCCTCTCTGACTCTGGCTTGAATTTCTAGCAGTTCCCTGTTGATGTACTGCTGCAACTGTTTTTGAATTATCTTCAGCATAATTTTACTTGCATGTGATATTAATGATATTGTTTGATAATTTCCACATTCCATTGGCTCACCTTTCTTTGAATAGGAACACATATGGCTCTCTTCCAGTAGGTTGGCCAGGTAGCTATCTTCCAAATTTCTTGGCATAGATAAGTGAGCATTTCTAGCATTGTATCCATTTGTTGAAACATCTCAACTGGCATTCTGTCAATTCCTGGAGCCTTGTTTTACACCAATGCCTTCAGCACAGCTTAGATTTCTTCTTTCAATCCTTGAACCTTGCTCCGGGCAAAGGATCTATTTATACTCTTTAGGGTCTTATCCCATGTGATAAGTCCTTAGGATCCTGTATTTTCCCTTTATCATTTTGGAGGGACAAACTTTTGGCCACATAGAATTTGGTTGCCTTAGTCCCAGAGCTGTAATGAGAATCTCTGGGATTTAAGGGATATTATAAGCTCTAATTTATGAGCATCACTTTTCTGTGTGAATTTTACCATCCTCATTCCCTCTGTATCCAATTATCTTCATTTCCTGGAACACAATGATGCTTAGTCATTTTAGTTCTTCATTTCAATTTCTTCATTGCCATTTCCTCAGGCCTAGCAATGACATAGGACAATGATATAGGTATACTCTTTGGGGGTCATAGTGGAGTGGAAAGAGAATGTGCTCTGCAGACATGAGATTTAATCAAGGCTTCCTCAGTTTCTTAACCCTTCCATGATCCATGGGATATATATTGCCCATCAATATTTTCAGCCTCTCAGCCTTCTTGGGAAGGTGCTATCTCTATTGTAATATGTACTACTGCCTGGCAGGGACCTGTACGACTATGTGAATCTGAAGAGATGAGCCTCACACCATCAATCCTAGCACCAAAATCTATTTGGGACATATTTGTCATAAATAATTATATCAAAAGGTATATTCCATCAAAAAATTTTTCCCCTTGACTTCAGTAACTGAAAACACATGATATCAACAACAACAACAACAACAAAAAATCAAAGCAGAAAATTTGAAAGGGTTAACTCTAAGTAAGACTACTGCTTTACTCTAGTTTGCTTACTTGCACATGGAGATTCTGAATAACTACCTATGGTAAAGATTAGGAAAGATCTAGCATCTACATAGTCAGACAATGTTAGTTCTTGATATCTCTTAAAATATCTTTGAGCTCTGTGTCCAATTTCGGTTTTCCAGACCAATTTTTTTTTTTTTTTTTGGTCAGTAGATTCTCTCCAGATACTTCCTTGGTCAGGACCATATCTTGGTCCTGTCTTTCACCAACTCTCATTGATCTGCAGTTGTCACTCAAGTCTGTGTAAAACATCCCTGGCTTTCTGTGATACTGTTTTCTTCTGAAGATCTGAGACCATTGCATGCCTAGGAACCAGCATACTGCCTGAGTTATGGCAGATACTCAGGAATCATGCTGAATGAATGAATGAATAGCTGATTCTGCCAACTTGACCCAAACTCAATTAGCACCAATGTTTCTGCATACATTGATGTTTTATTGCACCTCAGTGGGAGTACATAACAGAAAAGATAGAAGGAAAGAAAACCAAATGGGGGTCTTTTTTTTTTTTTTACTTTTATTATTATTATTATTTTTTATTGTGATTTGGGTGAAGATTTACAGAGCAAATATACTTTCCATACAGCAGTTCACATATACTTTGTCTCATGTCATTGACCACAGTTTACCACAATGCAACAGCTCCCCTCCCACTTCCTCCCCATTGTTACCTCTTCCCAGTATCCATCCCTGCATACACTCCTGCCCCCTGAGCTGTCTCCCTGTGCATAAGCAGCCCTTCTTTCTCCCATGATTGTTCTCTCCAAGGAGTGTATCTACTTGAGGTAAATGTTCAACTCATATGCCTGTATTTTGTTTGGCTGGAAACCACAGGTGTGGGTTCAATTCCAGACCTGAAGGGCAACTAGGGGCCATAGTCTCAGTGGTTCCACCAGGCTCTATCGGACCAGCAAACCTGGTCACCCCGACCTTTTCTTTTTTTTTCCCCTCCAATTGATTTTGAGTTTTGTTCCACATTGTTTTCCCTCTCTATCAAGGATCTCCTACATAGATCCCCTTCCAAGTAGATGACAGTGGTAGCCGGGCACCATCTAGTTCTTCTGGTCTCATAGTTGTATAGGCTGCAGATTGGATGCTGTACCAGTCGCTAGGACTAATTGTTTCCATGAATTTTGGTTTTCTTCATTCTTCTTTGTTCTGGATGAGGAGAGACCCATCGTTGTATCTAGATGGCAGCTTGCTAGCTTTTAAGATCCAAATGGGGGTCTTTTGATAACAAAACATCAATAGATGTGCCAATTTTACAAATGTATATTTTGCCTTCAAAGGAAAAGCTGGTTGAGTCCCCACCACAGTGAGAAAGCCACTGGAGTCTCACTGATTGACTATCTCTCTGGTTCCACAAATCACTGACTGAAAGATTTGAAACTTCAGTGTGGCCACATCCATAAAGAGATCAGGTCTTATCGAAGAGGATAATTGAAATTGAATTAACTTCTGTTGTTCCTTGAGTAGAAATATGAATCTCTGACCTTTCACTAAAGGCTAATTTGTTAGCAAAGAACCAAGAGGCATCTGAAAAATTCCTTTAATGAGGTAAAGGACTCTTAATGGTAAATTCAATAACTGAGTAACAGGATGATGGTACAACAACAGATAATCAAGGCATGAGGTCAAAGCACTGAGCCAACACCCATTTGGGATGGAGTATAAAAGGCTAGGAGGGAAGGAAGTGTCCAGATTCAGTGGCTTTGCCTTCCTAGTTGATCTGAAGCTCCTGTATATTCTCAGCCTAATACCATGACTTCTACCTTCATCAGCAACTCCTACTCTCTGGGCAGCACCAAAGCTCATAGAGCAACCAATGTCTCCATCTCCTCCACTGATGTTGGGGGCCAGCCTGGGGAAAGGGTCAAGGCAGGCTCCCTGTGCTTCTCGGCCACCCTGGCTCACGCCAACCAAGTCTGTGTGGGAGCAGCCCCTCTGGGCCAACCCAGCCTCTGTCTGCCCCCCAGTTGCCACACTGCTTGCCCCTTGCCAGGGACCTGCACATTCCTGGCAACACTGGAAGTTATGGGGCTCACAGTGAGGGTGCCCTGAATGACCATGAGAAGGAGATCAAGCAGTTTCTGAATGACCACCTGGCCAACTACGTGGAGAAAGTACAGCAGCTGAAGTGGGACAATGCAGAACTGGAGACCAAGATTGGAGAGGGGAAAAAATGCCAGGAATCCAAGGTGTGTCCAGACTACCAGTCCTACTTCCAGACCATTGAGAAGCTCCAGCAGAAGGTGAGGTTTATAGCAACCTGGAGACAGACTTCTCCTGAGTCTGAAGAGGACACAGGGCAGGGTAGGCAAAAACACCACTTCAGGCTCAAAAAGCTTTAAGCTCGTAGATTTTCTGGAGATGTGACTGGGGACACCACACATGGAAATGGCACCCCAAGGTATTATTTGTTGATATGTGAACTCCCTTGGGTTTCCTCAGATTCTGTGCAGCAAGGCTGAGTATGCCAGGCTGATCACACAAGTTGACAATGCCAAGCGGGCCGCTGATGACTTTAGAATCAAGTAAGTAAGTAAGGCTACAAGACGGCTCAGAGCGGTTCTCCTCTTCTGCTCTATTTCCCAGTCCCCAGCACAGTATTGACACATAGTAGGTGTTCAAAACAGTTTTTGACTAGAAGAATAAAATGGATAAGTGTCTACTTTTTTTCTTCTCCAAACCTTAATTTGGTTCATTACTGCAAATGATCATTTTATAGATGGGAAGTGAAGAAAAGCATTAAAATAAAAAGAAGTGATATAGTCAATACTAGTTAAATCCTATGTAATTTTCTCCTCACACCTAGAGTGTAGGTCTTTATTATTTCAATTTTTTAATTTTGTAAGCAGAAGGAACATCAGATCATATTCAGAATAAACTGTCAATGCATAGGACATGATAGACACACTATTGGTCAGACCCATAAGGGGATGGAATTGTTACTGGAGCTCTCTGGTATTAAGAGTTGCAATTTAATGAATGAGAAAGGCAGACAAGCAATGTGAATAATCAATCCAAGGGATAAAGCAACAAACTGAAGGTCCAGAAGGCTTAGTTTTAGTTATTCTTTCTCCTGGCTTAGAGAATCCTATTATGGCAAAATAAATACTGCATTTGAAGTCAGAACACTAAAGCTGAGTCCATTTACTTACTATTAACCAAGCATGTAATCGTGACCATGAGCCCTGTAGCATAGTGAATGTTGGTCAAATGAACCAATGAGAAGCTAAGGCAGAGAAGGAGGTGGAAGCTGGGGACAGCTGAGGGGGTTCTTGGTGGCACTCTTGTTAACCTTGCATCTCTTGAGATGGAAGATGTGAGAGTGAGCTCTCCCTGCATAAGTTGGTGGAGGCAGACATGTGCAGGATGCACAAGTTCTTGGATGAGCTGACCCTGACCAAGTCCAACCTGGAGGCCCAGCAAGGAGGAGCGGCTTTGCCTCAAGGGCAACCATGAGCCGATCAAAATTCACGGGGAAGCATGTTGGGCAAAGAAGGGAGTCACCCCCATCACCCTTTACCCTGTGGCTCTTAGATTAGAACTTCGGCTCAGTTGGCATCACGATAAAGGGTTGATGTGGGTCCGAGAATCCAGACCAACTCTGTGGAATGTGGTTGAGTTGGAGGTGCTTCTCTTCAAACACTTGCCTTGTGAATTTAGGAGAGTCTCCAAATGGACCCTTCCCATTAGTGACCTTGGGAAAGGTCTTTCATGTTAGTTGGAAGGGGTGTGTCTCCCTTCACATTGTTTGCCACTTTTCTCATTTTGGGACTTAATTCCTTCTGTCCCTGCAGGAAGTCAACATTCTGAAGTGTCAGTAAGGGGACAAGCTCCAGAATGAGCTGGACACTGAGCCCACCACAGACCTGAACAGGGTGCTGGGGGAGATGCGGTGCCAGTACGAGGCCATGGTGGAGACCAGCCACCAAGATGTGGAGCAGTGGTTCCAAGCTCAGGTGAGGATGGTGTTGCACAGCAGGGAGGGGATGGCTTTTGTTCTTGGTCAGTGAGTGACTAAGTCACTGTTGTTTGACCCCCATGCTTTAGTCAGAAGGCATCAGCCTGCAAGCCACATCTTGCTCCGAGGAGCTGCAGTGCTGCCAGTCAGAGATCCTGGAGCTGAGATGCACGGTGAACACTCTGGAGGTTGAGCGCCAAGTGCAGCATGCTCTGATATGTGTCCTTCACCCTCCCCACATGCCATTGCCTGGTAGGAAAATCTCTTGGAAGTCCCCCTTTAAAGTGACTCAGAGCTCAGGATCCCTCTCTCCTTGATGAAGATACCATGCTATCAAGGCCAGTTCAACCTACAGAAATAGTTCCTGTTAAAAGTCAACTCCAGTTTCCTTAAAGTGGAAAGTGTGGAAGCTCAGGTACTCACTCAACTAGATTTTACTGGGTGCCTAGTTTTTAGTGCCTAAGGCACATGACTGCTAACCAGAAGCTTGGCAGTTCAAACCCACCAGCCACTCCTCAGAAGGAAGGTTGGGCAATCTACTTCCTTAGTGATACCACCTTGGACCCAAGGAGGGGGTCACTATGAGTTGGGTCCGACTCAATGGCACATAACAATAACAAGAACAACAACAGTTTTTTTCATAAGGGGATACTGCATGGTTTAAAATCAGAAAGGGAATGCGTTAGGGTTGTATCCTTTCACCATATTTATTCAATCTGTATGCTGAGCAAATAATCTGAGAAGCTGGACTATATGAAGAACGTGGCATTAGGAATGGGGAAGACTCATTAACACCTGAGATATGCAGACAACACAACTTTGCTGAAACAGGATGACTTGGAACACTTGCTGATGAAGATGAAAGACTATAGTCTGCAGTATGGATTACACTTCAATATAAAGAAAACAAAAATCCTCACGACTGGACCAATAAGCAGCATCATGATAAATGGAGAAAAGATTGAAGTTGTCAAAGACTTCATATTGCTTGGTTCTATAATCAATGCCAGTGGAAGCATCAGTCAAGACATCAGACGATGTGTTGCATTGGGCAAATCTATTGCAAAAGACCTCTTTCAAGTGCTGAAGGGCAAAGATGTCTCCTTGAAGACTAAGATGTGCCTAACCCAAGCCATGGTATTTTCAATTGCCTCATATGCATGTGAGAGCTGGACAATGAATAAGGAAGACCAAAGAAGAGTTGATGCTTTTAAGATGTGGTCTTGGTGAAGAATGTGGAAAGTACCATGAACTGCTAAAAGAACTAACAAATCTGTCCTGGAAGAAGTATAGCTGGAATGCTCCTTGGAAGCAAGAATGGCCAGACTTCATTTCACCTACTTTGGTCATGTTGTCAGAAGGGACCATTCTCTGGAGAAGGATGTCATGCTTGGTAAAGTGGAGGGTCAACGAAAGAGAAGAAGGCACTTGACAAGATGGATTGACACGGTGGCTGCAACGATGGGCTCAGGTATAGCAGGGATCATGAGGCTGGCACAGGACCCGGCAGTGTTTCGTTGTGTTGTACATAAAAGGTCACCTCTGAGTTGGAGACAACTCGAAGGCATATAACAAAAACAGCAAAGTTTTTGTTAGGTATTGGGAATACAGGGATAATTATGATATAGTTCTGCAAGTTAGATTTTCTTGTCATAGCCTTATTAAGGATGATTTGTTCAGAGCTCTGGGAATGTCATTTGACTTTTTAGTATTTGCCACATGCCCGGTAAACTTGACCATGGTTTCCCTGTTGAATTTGGAGGCACCCGAATCTCTTACCCCATTCCTTTTCATTGTAGAAAGACTGTCTGCAGAACTCCCTGTGTGAAACAGGCCTGCTATGGCACTGAGCTGGCCCAGATGCAAAGCCTGATCAGCAATGTGGAGGAGCAACTGGCCGAGATCCAGGCTGACCTGGAGTGGCAGAACCAGGAGTACCAGGTGCTGCTGGACGTCAGAGCCCAGCTGGAGGGTGAGAATGTCACATACCGGAACCTTCTGGAGAGCGAGGACTGCAAGTTTGTATAAGCTAGGCAATTCCTGGCCAAGTCACATACCTGATTTTCAGGCGATTCCTCAGCAATAACTGAAGAGATGTGAAAGGGGATTTCATCACTAAAAAACAAGCCCCTCTGTGCACTCGTTTTTCAATGACTCATCAACTGCTTCTGGGCTGTGCAGATTGCATTGCTGATAGATTGTTACATAATTGATTGCCAGGTCCCTCCATGGTGGACTCCTGGACATAGAAGGACACAGATGAGAGTAGAAGTGGGACTGTTCATGTGGATTCCATTGGGTTGGTGACTTGATAGTGGCAGACTGGTCCTTTGCCTTTAAGTATTACCCTTTTTCTGTACATCACCAGGATGTCTTTTTATGTACAATGTCTAACTCTTCCCATCTTTTCTCTTTCCCTGAAGACTCCCCTGCAATCCCTGCTCCACACATGCCTCCAACATCCTTCGTTCGAGCTGTGTCTCCCTCATCTATGGATTCCCCTCACATTGTGGAGCCAGCACTGGGAGTTGGTTCTGAAGGTCTGAATTCCAATGCAGGAGAAAAGGCTGGTTGCACTGAGGCCAATATTGCCTTCACCTTGGCTAGTATTCCTTCAGATAAACCAAAACCTTTGGAGGCATCTTCACTAAAGCAAGGAGTAGCAGACACCTCTAGGTAGTGGCTTCCTGTTTGACTTACATTGTATTTCCTTGCAATGATGTAATTGTCTTCCACTAAACTCTTGTTCTTTGCAGTGTCTTTTCGGTGATTTTGTTTCTACACTAGTGCTTCTGAATCTCTTAAAATGTAATTTAGTTCCTCTATTAAATATTCAATAAAGCTTCTTCCTATATCAAGTGATACCTTTCTGGTGTTTGGTATGTATGTGTGGGATGAAAAGTCCTGGCCCTAATGTCCTTGAGTAGAGTCATTGGCCCTGTCACGTTGCTGCCAGGAACTCTCTGGGCACTGGTGTATTAGACTGTGGAAGCACACTCTTTCCTGACCTTGGATGTGTACTTACCTCGCCTGTCCCTGTAGAACCTGGTGAAAGGTAACAACACTGACTGCCAAGTTTGCATTCCTTCAGAACAGCACAGAACTAACATGTCCCTACAGTGCTTTTGGCACCTACAACCTCTTGATATTCCATCCAAGAGCAAACTCATACAACTTAGAGTTTCAATCTAGTCAGAGGGAAATCATGTTGAGAACTGCCTTGGCCAACTGCCAAGTTTTTCTCTAATTCAAATTGGCATTTTCGCAAAAGCACCCCTACACATAGAGGCCCATATTGGGCACTGGGGACAGATTTCTTGGTCTTGGCCCATTTCCTGAGGCTTGTTGTCCTAGAGAGACATGTCCCCTTATGCGTATGCTTGTCTGCTCTGCTGCTGTCTGTGAAGTGCTGGTGGAGATGACTGAAGTTGCCATCAGAGGATTCCAAATCGCTGCCTGCCTCTCGGACATGGCTCTGACACACAGACACAGTGGAATAGCAGCACCAGAGAGGCTGGGCTGCCTTTCATGCTGTTCTAGCCAATTTAGCTTTTAGCAAGTGTTGAGCGTGTGTTCTCAGAATGAAACTCTCAGTTCTCAGCTTGCCTATGAATGCTGGTCCAAAGACCAAGGCAGAATTAGTCCTTCTTTGTAACAGCATGGTAAGGTGGAAAGAACATGGCTCTGGAGTCAGATAGACCTGGGTTCAAATCCCATCTCTGCTATACAATATAATGCTAAAGCACTAAAGAGGTAGAAGCAGAACCTGTTAGCAGTTTCAGGGGCCATAGATCCCCATGTTGGTGGCCTGTCCACTTAGAAGTGGCAATGAAAACCACCTGCCAGTATTACAGAAACTCTGTTTCTCATTCCCTGTGGCTTAACTGAAACAAACAAAAAAGTAAAAACGAAACCAAAAAACATCCTTTGAGCTGTCAGAGGACAAGAATGTCTAGTGAGTCTTTCCCTCTAACAAGTAACCCAAAAGAATAACACATTTTAAGGAGTAGCCATAACCCTTCATGTGTCAGGATCATGGAAATCTGGGAAGTCTCCACCTTTCCTGCAAGTTTACACCTTACTGAACTCTAACCATGGGACCCTGTGGCTACTAGAGGACTGCATGCTGGAGAGGCTGGCAGGGTGCTAACCAGCCTGGCTCAGGGAGCTTGGATGTTACAGTTTTACTCGTAATTGCAGCCAGAAGCTCAGGGCTCCCTCTTGTCCCAAGCAGCCCTCTCCTTACAGGGTGATTTTCCCGGAAAGGTCTACCTGCACATTGTGTTCTTCTCTTTGATCTCCCTGCATTGTGCTGCATGCAGATTGGACCAACACGGGCCCTAGGTGTGGCCTCTTATTCCTGTCTAGTTTTCCTCTGGCCACAATAGTTTCAAGCAGGTTGTTTTTAACTGACTATTGATGAAGAGTATTGAATATACTGTGGACTGCTAGAAGAACTAACAAACCAGTCTTAGAAGAAACAGAACTAGAATGCTCTTTAGAAGCAAGAAGGGAGAGACTTGCATTCCCTTACTTTGGACACATCACCATCAGGGAAGATCAATTGCTTAGAATGGACATTGTGTTTGGTAAAGCAGATGGTCAGCAAAAAGGAGAGAAACCCTCAATGAGATGAGTGACATGACAGTCACAACAATAGACCTAAACATACGAATGATCATGAAGATGGCACCAGACTGGGCAACTTCTCACTATATAATATTTCATGTTCTGCATGAGGTCACCATGAGGTGGAGACGATTTGATGGCAACTGACAACATTTCCTCCCCTGGAGACTTTTGCTGCCTTGGCTTAGTTAGGATCAGAAACAATTTTGAACGTAGTAGGAAGCTTATTACCTTGTAGTAATCTTCAGTGTACCAGCCCTGCACGGCCAGTGGGCTGACATGGAATATTTCTTCTTTCCGGGCTTCATATAATAACATCAGTAAAATCTCTTGGGGCCCCTCCACTCATTGCCTATTTCTGACTGTAAATGCTGTTTTCCATTAAACGTAGGAAGCAGTAAGGGTAGTCTGCTGACAGCCCTGGAGGTGATGTCAGTAGCGACTGACAGACCTCTGGGAAAAGGACACAAACTTCTGCTCCCAACGCTCTCCCCATCGGGGAAGCCAAGAAAAGTGAGATGCAATTCTGGACTTTGCACAACAGGAGCATTTTTAGTTAATTGATTTACTTTTGTGGTCCGTGATACGTAATAACTAAGCCCACCCCGCCTTGCTGTCCCCTTAGCCTCCTCCCTTTGTCTTCCTGACCAAGAACAAGAGCAGATCTGTCCCCTCTGACGGCTGCTTCTAAGAATCTTCAGAAGCTCAGCTTGTTCTGAATGAATTATGTCTTATTTTTTCTTCTTTTCATCAATTTAATTGCTTCTCAAGTTTGTTTTTAAACCCTGCCCTCCTATTTAATGAAGATACCCCACCTACTCTGGTAGCATAATGCCTAAGGCACTTGACTGCTAACCAGAAGGTTGGCGGTTCAAATCCACCAGCCACTCCTCGGAAGGAAGGTTGGGCAATCCTACTTCTGTAGTGATACTGCCTTGGAAACCCAAGGAGGGGTTGCTATGAGTCGGGGCCGACTCGACGGCACATAACAACAACAAACCCCACCTACTCATTTAACATTTTAACTTTCAAAAATATAAATATCAAACCCCTACCATGACCAAAAGACAGCTAATTTGTAATAGAGAATATACTTGTTTTCAAATTACACTCCCTCTAATCAAGGTATCTTTCCTGACACCTGTTTTGGAGATTCCAAGCATCACCTTCCCTCTAGCAGGGGAAGGGGACACTATGCCTACTCAGAATCACTATTCCTACTCAGGTATGAGCCTCTGGGCTAGACCAACTCACTTGACCTGCCAGCCAAGTTTAATAAATCTTAGCATCTGAGGAGAGCTTCTCAGTAAGTTCCAACTATTCAGGTTGCTGTCTCCTGGCACTGATCTCTTTTCTGACTCCTAGTGGACAGTCCCACTCAGCTCCATTTCACACTCACTATTTCCAAACTTGAACTCTGGCATCTCCCTTTTGAGCTAGCTCTTTCTCTTGACTTCCCAACCTCCCTTCACAGCAAGTGTGCCCAGGAGTGACCTCAGGGCCACTTTCGGTTTATCTCCATCCTTTGACCCTTCTATCATCTAGGCTTGCAGAGTCCTTTGGTAGTATCTTGGCCTCCATTCCTTCCTTTCCATTGGCACTCAGGTGGCTAATTTTAGTTTCTATCACATTCTGCCAGGGTTATTATAAGTGCCTCCTCCTGCCTCCAGCCTCTTTCTGTACACAACACCAGCCCTTTGTGTCTAATTTAAAATTTATCAAGTATATATTATATACTTGCTGTTGTTGTTGTTATGTGCCGTTGAGTTGGCCCCGACTCATAGCGACCCCTCCTTGGGTTTCCGAGGCAGTATCACTACGGAAGTAGATTGCCCCATCTCCCTTCTGAGGAGTGGCTGGTGGGTTTGAACCGCCAGCCTTCTGGTTAGCAGTCAAGTGCCTTAGGCACTACGCTACCAGAGCTCCTATATTATATACTAGACATTGCATTTTGTGCTAGAGAAGATACAAAATGGAGATTCAAAGTTCCCACCCCCAGGAGCATATTGGACACTCGATTAATTTTCCCAAGCTGCTCCTTTGATAATTTTGCTTGTCTCAAAACCCTCCAGAGGAGTCTGTTTTGTCCCCTGCTGGGTTTCCAGCTCTTTAGATAAGTGTACGGCCCAGAGCAGGAACTTAATACCTATTTATTATGGCAGGTATCTAGGGGGCCTTGGCTTGGTATTCAGTCTGGCCTCCACCATCTGACCTCTCTGGGCTGTGTAATAGAGAAAAGAACTTAGATTTGAAGGTCAGGAAGACCTGGGCTAACATTTCAAGGACTACACTTTCTAGCATTGTGAACACAGAAAGTTGTGTAACTGTCCTGAGCTTCATTTGCTTTAGTCTACAATGGGATACTAGTAACTTCTTTGCAGTGTGGTTATAAGGGTTAAAGGAGATGATTGTATGTAAATCACATGGTACAATACTTGGTGGCACATAGTAACACCAGTAGGGCTCGGTCCTATGGCAGTGTATATCTACTTTGAATACACAATATTTGTTTCTCTCTCACACACAGAGAAATGACATGAAATACTGTATGTTAAGTGCCAAGAAAGATTCCCAACGCGTAATGGACTGTTACTATTACTTCACTTGACCTGTATTTGTCTTCTGAAAGCATTTTTCTTCATAAGGAGTGGCCTCTTAACCATAGGCTTAACAAATACAGTATGGATCTCCCTTCTCATCCTTCCCTTCTTCCATCTTAGATTTTCTCAGAAAACAAACTTCAGTGAAGAAGAGTGAACTAGGAAAACGAACAGAACTTGCTTATAATATTGAAGGAAATGCATGTAACTGATTTTAAATGAGGTGATTAAAATATAGACTGTTCTTAAATGAAATAAAATACCATTTTGCTACATTGTGTTTTGCTTATTTAAGATAACAATCATGACAAAGCTCTACCATTGCCATAGAGCAATGATTCTGTTCTGAAAGTCTGTTCCCCAGACCGGCAGCATCAGTGTCACCTGGAAACTTTCTAGAAATGTAGACTCTTAGGCTTACCCCCAGACCCACTGAATCAGAAACTCTGGCTTTGTTGTAGCAGGAGCTTAGTGAATATTTGATAACTTGGAGCAGCAGGCCATTGGGTAAGGCCATTGATGCTGATGGACCCGGTCTTGGTGCACATCTCTCATATCTATACATAGAGTAGTTACGGGAAACACCTCCACTTGTCTCACGGATTGTGTATGGGACCAACTGGTGACTGGCTGCACTTCTAGTTATCATGGCTGAGCAGCTGGTAGCACCAGTATAGTTCACACAAGAGTCTTGGGCAAGAAGATTTACTGGGCCTTCCACTGGCAGTTTCTTAACTTCTTAACCCAAACTCATCAGAAATTCCATTCTAGGGCTCCCTCACTTAGAAGCATAGGAACTAAACAGAGTGTAATCAAAGGAATGTATCCAGGATGGGGAGAGAGGGAAGGAGAGAGGAAGGGAGGAGGAGAGAGAGGGAGAAAAAGAGGAAGAGGGAGGAAGGAAGGGAGGAAGGGGGAATTTGAGATTAATTTTTTCCCTTTCATTGTTCTAGCTTTGTGTTTTTCTCTTACATTTACAAGGGAACTCTCTATTTCTTTACTCTTACTTTCTGTCAAGAGATACTAAGCTATTTATTTTCTCCACATTTGAGAAACGTCAGCTTCCAGGGGGCAATCCCTATCTTTGAGTCACTTTTACCTGAATACTGTATGTGGGATGGGGCTGGCATTCAAGGCTTCCCATATCCTGGACCCAACAAAACTTTCCATTGCTGGGGGGTGGGGGGTGGGGAGAGAGGGAGAGAGAGAGGAGAAAAGAGAGAGAGAGAGGAGAGAGAGAGAGAGGGAGAACAAATCAAGGGCAAATGAAAGAACCAGGAGTAAGAAATCTCACATATATACACAAAGAATTGAAGGTGGCGGAATGACTGGATTTATCTCTGGGACTCCATGGGTAGAACTAGAAAGCAAATTAACTAAATGGCAAACTCTCTGACTTATTCATTAACATATCAACATTGTCCAGTTCTGGCATCTGCCTAGCACAAAGCAGGTGCTTGATAACTATTAGTTGAATGAATGAATGAACAAATGAAGGCAATAGGCAGAAGTCCAGGGAGGTAGGTTTTGGATCTGCATTAAGAACTTTCTAACACTCCTCTATCGTAAGCTCCTTAGGCAAAGACTATCTGCCACTTTTCTCTGGATGCCAGTGTCTTGCACAAGGCCAGGGGAACTGTAAGCCATGGAGGCCTTGTTGGCCAGTGATGGAGTGGCCCATCCTGGAAGCTAGTGGACTGGAAAACTATGTGGAGGAAGGTTGATGAAAGGGACTTAATACCAAAGAGTCCTAGATTAGAGGGCTCTGAGTCCCTTTCAGCTTGGCAATTACATATTTCAGGACCAACTAAAATATGCACTGCTACCTCAAGAGTCCTGCTTCATCCATCTATCTTAGGAATGGGGTCAAAGTCATGTCTTCGTTAGCATAGACTTGAAGCTGGCTAGCTGCCCATTTGTAGGGTTTATTGAACAACTGGCCATTGGCTTATTTGCTTTAGGAATAGAGGAGTCTATGAAGCTTCCAGATGCTCTGAGTATGTCTGAAGATTAAGGAAATTCAAATTTGTTCTAGAGTCTCCCAAGTAATGGACAATTAATGGAGGTACATTTCAAAGAAACACAAGAACATTTCAAAAGAAGAGGATCAAAGTTCTTGAGTGCATATCTACTGTAAACAAGGTGAGGAGGGACTCAGTCTGGTGAGAGGGTCAGTGTCTAACCAGGGAAGATGCCTGGAAAGGAGGAGGAGGCTCCTGAGAACAGACACTGTAAAATATTAATCACTGCTCTCTTTAATTAGCCCATAGACTCTACACAAACACAATTTAATTTCTTGGGAATCACAAATTACCAAGTTTCATTCATTAGTCCCCTTCTCCCCTCCAGAACTGCTTCTTTGTTTCATATTTGCACAGGGATACTCTTAATTGCCAACATTTATTTGATGTGCTGTGCTTTCATTTTAATTCAGTTCAAAATACTTTTTAAAATTCTCATTTGATTTCTTCTTTGGCCCATTGGTTATTTAAAACTGCATTAGTTTCCAAACACCAAAATCAATTTGGAATTCAGTTTTTTCTTTTCATTGTTCTAGCTTTGTGTTTCTCTCTTACATTTACAACGGAAACCTCTATTTCTTTACTCTTACTTTCTGTCAAGAGGAACTAGGCTGTTTATTTTCTCCACATTTGAGGAACATCAGCTTCCAGGGGAAGATCCTTATCTTTGAGTCATTTTTACCTGAAGACTGGATGTGGGATGGGGCTGGCATTCAAGGCTTCCCACATCCTGGACCCAACACAACTTTCCATTGCTGGTTTTGATGTCTTCATTATAAGTGCCAAGAAAATCAGACTATTTGCCATTTCTCAAACATGTCTGCTTCTTTCATTTTGTTTGTTTTGTCTCAGTGAGAGATACTCCCTTCCTCAATTCCCCATGGAAATCATCTTTCAAAACACATTTTAAATAGCCATTTAAAGTCTTTTTCTGGTCTCAAAGTGCCCTCTTCTACCTTGAAACCTTCACAAGACTTTTTTATACCCCCTCTTATGGCCTTTGAAAATGAAAGAAGCAGACATGTTTGGGAGCTCTGGTAGCATAGTAGCTAAGACACTTGCCTGCTAACCAGACGGCTGGTGGTTCAAACCCACCAGCCACTCCTCGGAAGGAAGGTTGGGCAATCCTACTTCCGTAGTGATACTGCCTCGGAAACCCAAGGAGGGGTCGCTATGAGTCGGGTTTGTCTCGACGGCGCATAACAACAACAACAACAATTTATGACCTTTAAGGGGCTCTGCTGGCTAAAGTGCCTAAGGCATTTGACTGCTAACAAGAAGGTTGGCAGTTCAAACCCACCAGCCACTCTGTGGAAGAAAGACTGGGCAATCTACTTCTATGAAGATTTACTGCCTCAGAAACCCAAAGGGGCTCTCTATGAGTTGGAATTAACTCGATGGCAGTGAGTTTGGTTTTGGTTTTCTTATGGTCTTTATAATATCAAGGTCATTTATTTCTTATCCCTCTTATTAAAATATAGCCAACTCCCTGTGCCCCCAGCAGGTCTAGCTCACTGGGCATACCAGAAATATCTATTGAAACAAACTGAATTATGGACTTTCTCTTTCTTCATTGTGCCTGATTGACTAATATGTTAGACTTTGCAAAGATCAGAGCATTCAGGGGTAGGAAAAGACAGAAGTGAAACTTTGAAGAAACTTTAGGGATCTCTGGTTCTTGATTATTTCATACACATAAGCTGACAGACAGGAAAGAGTTTACAACTGCATAATGTGGGTAGTTTGAAGAAGACACTGTTTTCCAGGATTCTACAGTGATGGGAAACATCTTGTGCAGGTTAAAGCCTCTTTCATGAGGTAATTAACTCTTTATGGGAGACAAAATCACTGACTAATAGAGTGATTGTATAACAATCAACATAAATATTAATGAGAAAAATGCCAGTTTTCTTGCACCAACACCCACTACAGGCCTATATAAGGTCTGGTGAAGAAGGAAGAGTTCAGCCTCAAGTAAGTCCAATCTCGGGCAAAACAGTGGTCCAGACCTCCAACGCTATGACTTCTAACTACTGCAACTCCCGCCTCAGTGGGAAGGTTTCAGAGGCCAAGGCTGTCTCCCCATGCCTCTCAGCCACCCTGGCTCATACCAACCGAGCCCGTGTGGGGGCAACCCCTCTGGGCCAACCCAGTCTCTGTCTGCCCCCCAGCTGCCATGCCGCTTGCCCCTTGCCAGGGACCCGCCACATTCCAGGCAACATTGGAAGCTGTGAGCCCTATGGCAAAGGTGCCCTGAATGGCCATGAGAAGGAAACCATGCAGTTCCTGAATGACCGTCTGGCCAACTACCTGCAGAAGGTGCGGCACCTGGAGCAGGAGAATGCGGAACTGGAGACCAAGATCCGAGAATTTAGCAAATGCCAGGAGACCTACGTGTGTCCAAATTACCAGTCCTACTTCCAGACCATTGAGGAGCTCCAGCAGAAGGTGAGGTTAATGATGCTCTAGATCAGTGGCCAAAAACTATGGCCCATGTGCCAAATCTAGTCTGCTACCTGATTTTGTAAAGTTTTAATGGCACACACACAACCACATTCATTCATTTACGTATTGTCTATGTTGGCTTTTGGGTTACAAAGGTAGAGTTGAGTAGTTGTGACAGAGGCTATCTGGCCTGTAGAGCCTAAAATATTTGCTATCTGGCCCATTACAGAAACAGTGTCCTGACTTTTATGGTAGATGGTCAGCTCCTGGACCAGTAGAGTCACAGCTGAACTGTCTTTTTAATTGTAAAAGCGAATCTGTTGAGTGAAGGGGAATGAGAATATGTAAAGGATGAGCTATTGAACGTGACTCTCCAGCATTCTGAGTTTATGCTTAGTGTCAATACTTGTAATTCCGAAATTGTATGCTACTTATGAAAACAGAGCTAGTTCCATAGAAACACTCAAACTTCTTGTACAGGAAATGGGGCGAGAGGAGTCCTGGCTGTGTGTATTTTCTAATATCCTAATGTGCTGGAGTATATATTCATTCAGTAGCATTGGACTCTGTGCACACCTGCTGGCCCCTCTGATTATTAATTCAATGCTTCTTAAGAGCCTACTTCTTAGTTGGAGACAGAAAGAGAAAGAATATCAAAATAGCTGCCATAGAAAAAACTGGCTATAGCTTCAGAGAAGACCCTTGGGGAAGGTGACCAATCAGAATAAGGAATGTCTTATTAAGAATGGATCCTATGTTGTCTAAAGCTTCATAGACAATCCATTGCTCTGTGGGCTAGATTCCAGATCTTGTTTATATCAGGCTAATCATCACATTAGGAGTTCTGGTAGCATAGTGCCTAAGGCACTTGACTGCTAACCAGAAGGCCGGCGGTTCAAACCCACCAGTCACTCCTCGGAAGGAAGATGGGGCAATCTACTTCCGTAGTGATACTGCCTCGGAGACCCAAGGAGGGGTCGCTATGAGTCAGGTCTGACTCGACGGCACATAACAACAACAACAACAACAAATCATCACATTTGGCAAAATAAAATCAAGTCTTTGTTATAAATTTAGTTCATTAGGACTTTTCAGTAGAATCTATGCCCTTCATCACATAGCCTCTTGCACATCCCCTCTCCTGCATCTTGAAAGTACCTCTTACATCTCTAGGAATTTATGTTGCCCAAGGGGATGTTGTTATTTGAGCTCTAGCCAATGGCGCTTCCTCTGACTTGAGGCTAGAGGTGGCCCTGGGAACAGTGAATCACTGAGCTGACTTTCTTTTCCCAGATCCTGTGCATCAAATCTGAGAACAACAGGCTGGTCGTGCAAATAGACAATGCCAAGCTGGCTGCAGATGACTTCAGGACCAAGTGAGCTGGGGTGTAACAGGGAGGAAGATGATCTAAACTCCAACTTTGGTTTCTTCTTTCCTGCAATGTAGTTGACATCAGAGATGCAATTGACATGACACCCAACAGTTATGATAGGAGAAAGTGCATTAAGCCCAAGATCTTAAAAAAAACAACTCTTCTCAATTTGTTTAGCTTTTATAGTTTACAACATGCTTTAGAACACATCATCTCATTGATTCCATTCTAAGAACAATCTTGTGAGGTGGGTAGGTAGGCAATAATGACGTCCCCATTTTGCAGGTGAGAACACTGACTGAGGTTCAGAGCACTTCAGTGACTTGTCAGATGCCACATGGTTGAGTGGTAGAACTGGGACTTGGCCCAGGTTTCCTACCTTAAGTTCATGTCCTCCTAAATCCTACTGTCTCAATATGGATATGTTTCTGCACTGCAGTTCTACTAACTTCAAACCGAAAAACCAAACCCACTGCCATTGAGTCAATTCAGACTCATAGTAAACTACTCCATAGGATTTCCAAGGCCGTAATTCCTGACAGAAACCATGCTCCACAGCCTACAATAGGGGCATGTGAAGGCCAAAAGAGTTTATACCATTTGGGAAGGGTATGACCTGGGAACAGGAAGGAGTGTTATGTTGTTCTATCTTTCTTCAGGACATGTGGAAGTCTCACTCTTCTATAGCTAAAGAAAGCCATTTCTTTCCTTGAACTCTGGGACTTTGGCTTCTAATCTAAGAGAGACTCAGGGTTCATCTCAGCAAAGGGGATAGAAGAAGTAGGTCTTCAGTGATCACACAGTATTGCATTTGTCTAGTTACTCTGCTGCATCCCCGTTGGTCCATCAGCCCAAGAGGGCAGGCACTGGCTGGCATGTCCATCACGGTCTCCTCAGCACCAGCTGCTCTGCCTGGTTCATCTTAGGGGCTTAGTATTGGGTGAGTGGGGAGAATCCTGTTGCTTTCTGATCACACAACACAGGAAAAGCCAACTCAAAATTAGTCTGTGAAAGGGCAAGCCAGTGGAATCATTGCTGTAAGTTGTGTACTGATGCCCCTGCCTGCTCTCTTATCCTGTCATGGAACCCTGTGCTCTGCCCTGCTGAAGGTATGGGACGGAGCAGTCACTTCGCCAACTGGTGGAAGCTGACATCTGTGGCCTGCGCAGGGCCCTGGACGACCTCACCCTTGCCAAGTGTGACCTGGAGGCCCAGCTGGAGTCCCTGAAGGAAGAGCTCCTCTGCCTCAAGACCAACCATGAGCAGGTGTGTGGGGCTTTGTGATACTTGCTGAGACTTTCTGGGGTGAAGAAAGGCAGCTTCCTCCTGCATGGGATTGAAGCTCTGTGGGCCCTGTCTCGTGGTGAAGCCTCACAAGCCTTTAAGATATGTTCTGGCTTTCAGTGAGGGGGTTGTTCTTCATCCATAGCATCTGGTAGCTGCTGGGCTGGTGCAGTGCCTCATCCTCAGAAGGGAAGAGGGAAGTCATTGGGGGATGGATAGGGAGAGGAAGACAAAGTTTTGGGTGGAGGGTAGTGGGGGTCCCATAAATGGGACATCCTCCTCCTATGCCCACAGGAAGTCTACACTCTGAGGTGTCAGCTGGGCGACAAGCTCCGGATCGAGCTGGACACTGAGCCCACCACAGACCTGAACAGGGTGCTGGGGGAGATGCGGTG
The DNA here is from genome assembly GCF_000298275.1 of Orycteropus afer afer. NCBI lineage: Eukaryota > Metazoa > Chordata > Mammalia > Tubulidentata > Orycteropodidae > Orycteropus > Orycteropus afer. Next base: position 10,047,025 of record NW_006921672.1, on the reverse strand, counting down.
CCAGTACGAGGCCATGGTGGAGACCAACCGCCAGGATGTGGAGCAGTGGTTCCAAGCTCAGGTGAGGATGGTACTGCAGAGCAGGAAGGGGTTGGTTTCTGTTCTGGGTCAGTGAGTGACTAAGTCACTGTTGTTTGACCCCTGTGCTTTAGTCTGAAGGCATCAGCCTGCAGGCCATGTCCTGCTCCGAGGAGCTGCAGTGTTGCCAGTCAGAGATCCTAGAGCTGAGATGCACGGTGAATGCCCTGGAGGTGGAGCTCCAAGCTCAGCACAACCTGGTGGGTTTCCCTTATGTCTCTGTGTGGAGGACTCAACTGGGCTCCCACTTCTTTCACTAGCAGTTCCCTGTGTTCAATACATGCCTCATTTAAATAGAGACCAAGGACACAGCTGAAATCTCATCTCTTTTAGAAGATGTAGATGTGGATCCTCATAGATATGGACATTGAGTGAGCTAGCCCAGAGGAGGGAGGGTCTGCAAATTTATTTTAAAGCTTTGTGATGACGAGCAGTATCACACTGTTAGTTCTTTAAGCTGAAGACTATTAAAGGAAGTGGACTGATCTTGGAGCCTGGCAGTATCTTGGGACATCATGGCCTTACTCACTGTAGGGATGGAGGCAAGGAATCATGATTTTCAACCACTTCCTTTCCTTTGCTATTATAGAAAGACTGCCTGCAGAACTCTTTGTGTGAATCCGAGGCCCGCTACAGCACTGAGCTGGCCCAGATGCAAAGCCTGATCAGCAATGTGGAGGAGCAACTGGCCGAGATCCGGGCTGACCTGGAGCGGCAGAACCAGGAGTACCAGGTGCTGCTGGATGTCAGGGCCCGGCTGGAGGGTGAGATCGCCACATACCGGAACCTTCTGGAGAGCGAGGACTGCAAGTATGTGCCCCATTTTCTGTGTCAAAGCTATGTGTAAAAGCAGAGTCCTCTTACTGGGAATAACAGGGCCCTAAGAGGAGCCCTGGAGGTCGGCTAGGGGTGGCATTGCACACAACATTGTTGGGGCTCTGCTTGCTGCCCAGTGGGCCTGGTGAGTTTACAGCTGCCTGCACATACAGTAGGATGTTGCAGCATCTTTTTGCCTTACAAAGTCTGTTTTGCTGACCACATTGTGCTCCCAGCTGCTAGCCACTCCCACAGGGGGCTAAAATACCGAGAGGTCAGCACATTCAGGTGTTGCTAAATTCTCTCTGGAAGAAGTATTACAGTAGCAAGAATTCTTCCTATTCATAAACAGGAAAATTCCTATTAAGAATGTTGCTTAAGGCATTTGTACCTGTTCTTTCATTTAAGCTCCTCAAAAGTCCTGTCCTGTGATAAAGTACACCCTTTAATAAATAAGGAACAAGATTAGGGGCTTTGTTTAAATTAACAGGGACAGCCAGCGACGTCTGGTCTGTTCTTGCCCCACCAGTCTTTTCACCTTCCTGTCTGCTGTGTTCCTCTCCAAGGTCTTGCACACAGGCAGTTTGAGTTCTGGTTCCAGCTCCGCTGTGGACTCAGGGAAAGTCACTCCCTGTATAGGCTTTGGCCAAATAACAGGGACCCTGAAGTCCTAAAATTCCCCTTTGCCTCTAAAATTTTGAAGTTTATATACTTTTGCCTTTTACCCACCTCACACCAATGGTTCAAACACCCTTTTTTTCTCTCTGCAGACTTCCATGCAACCCATGTGCGACTCCTGCCTCCAGCACTTCCTATCCAGCCCCGGCAGCCTGTACCCCCTGCTCTCCCTGCCTCTCTGGGCCTCCTCGGGCCTCTTGTGGGCCTTGCCCATCGACTCGATGCTGACATGCTGCTTACCCTGAGGTGCTGGCAAATGGGCAAAGTCGAAAGCATCTTTGGCTCTGTTCTCTGGGCTTGTTATCCAGGCTCCTATGGCCTGATTCACCACCAGCCAGGCAGAATGACTGAAGTGAGGTAGTGCCTCTTGGCTGATGGGCTTTCAAGTCCAGCAGCATAGTGCCTGCCCTGGGATTTGTGCTGCTTCTCAGGGTGTCCTGGGTCCTCTATTTGCTTTCTTCTGTTGCCTCGTAGTCTCTCTGAGATGTTCTTGATTTCTTTTCTTCTTTTGCTAATAAACTTAACTTCTGCAGCATAGAGAGCCCAGTGTGTGCCGGCCTGGTTTCTGTATTCCAGGCCAAGATCGTTTCCTTGAGCCAGCTCTTCTGTGGAAGCAGGGGTGGAAGTGTAGGACACTGAGGCTCACTCACCAGAGTGGTTATTTGAAAAAAAAAACAAAAACAAAAACCAAACTCATTGCCATCAAGTCGTTTCCAACTCTTAGAGACCCCTCCTTGGGTTTCTGAGGCAGTATCTCTACGGAAGTAGATTGCCCAGTCCTCTTCCTGAGGAGTGACTGGCAGGTTTGAATGGCCAGCCTTCTGATTAGCAGTCAAATGCCTGAGGGACTATGCCAGTGAGGATCAGGGTTGTAAACAGGATCAACACAGCGTAGATGACAGAAAGCCAGCTCTTGACCCAATCAGGCCTGCTTAAAGCCAGATTCACAGAGCATTTAAAATAGACCTTATATTAAAAAAATTAAAAAATTTTAAAAAATAAAAACATTTTATCTGGATAAAGTCATCTGGTACTTGTGTAAAGTCAGAGGTTCTGCCAGACCCTTCTAGAATACCCCAATTAAATTAAGCTTTCATGATCACATTCCCATTTTGAGCAAGGCACTGAGCTGGGGACTTTACAGACAATCTTATAAAGAGGTAATGGTTGTTATTATTTTCAGCTGGTGCTGAGTCAAGCCTTGAACTCCAGTCTCTTTGAATAAGATCCAAAGCCTATATGCTGGAAGCTTTGAAGGGAAAATAAACATGAAAAGGGTTAGGGCAGTGGTTCTAAAAGTGCAGTCCTGGAACCAGGAGCATCAGCATCACCTGGGAACTTGTAAACAATGCAAATTCTCACGCCCCACCCCAGACTTTCTGAAGCAGACACTCTGAGACGGGGGTCAGCAGCCTGTTTCAGCAAGCCTTCTAGGTGATCCTGATGCAAGCTTAAGTTTGAGAATACTGGACTAGGGGATTGACTTGGAGAGTGTGGCCCTGCCTGGCCAGATGCTCTGTAGGAGGAGCTAGCCTTGTTCTTCTATGTCCCTCAGGTAGGGAATCTGCGTACCATCAACAGTTCTCCTGCATATTGCAAAACTTTGAAAACACTGAATGACAATAACTGCCAAATCTGTCTTTGTCAGACTATCAAACTAGCTGAACCAGCCAAGCTCCCCCACAGGCTCCACTGTCCTCCGTCAGCTAACCACCTTGGAACTTGCAGGGCACAGACAACTGACAAATTGACAAAAAAACCAGACACTCCACATTTAGGCAGCTGGGGCTGAGAACCAGCCCCTTTCCATAGCTCAGTGTCACAGCTGGCCACACATGGACGACCACCAGAGACCATTTCAAGCAGGAGCTTTATAACCACCTGTGGGGATGTTGAGATGGACACTCATGCATGTGATGAGGCTGACTGAGATGGCCTGTGAGGGTCTTTAAGTCTCTATAGTCTATGACTTCTTGCTTTCTAGCGCCCCTCCTTGCCTTTTTTTTTTTTTGTCCATGAAGCTGTAAGTGTTAAAGTGGAATCAGCAAACCTACTCTAAGAGCTGATTCTTATCTTTCCTCCTTGCTCAGTGAACTCTCTAAATTAAAGTACCTTGCTGAAAAATTTAGAAGTACAACTGATGGTTGTTTAATCCAGCCATTCCTGACGCAGGGCTATGGCTGCAGGAGTGACCAGTCCTAAGCATCCAAGCCTTCAGAACCAGTTGCTTCTCTGCCTCCATCTCCTCTTGAGCCCAGAACCGTACCTGTTGGCCCATGTCCATGTAGACAGGACTGGTTTGCTTGGGCGGCACGAGGTCTTCCATTGTAGGGAGCTCTGGAGGGGTCAGGAGTTGTTATACACTCCCCTCCCTTGTGCCTTTTCTCTTTTTCCCAAGTGATAGAGATGTTTGGGCACAGGTGAAACATCCCTGAGGCATTTACCCAAGACTAGGTCCCAATAAGGAAGAGCAATCTTGATTATTCTTAATTTAGCACCTGGCCCAATCACCCTCACCTCCTCCTTTGTACTTAAATAGCTTCTTTCATCCAACAAGTTCAAAGCTGTCTAACAAAAATAAACCCGCTTATTCTTGTACCCTGACAGATTAGACAAGCATTGTTCTTCCCATTTAAGGGAGAGGAAGAGAAGGTGAGTCATTCCATGGTTAAAGGATCCTTCTGGTGACATGAAATGAGTCAGTGGGGCCCCAGAGTGATTGACTTGTGTTTCTTAAGTTGATATCCAATGTCTTGACTGAGTGTCATTTATAATTAAAATATAACTCTGATGAGACATTGTGTGTGTAAGTGGTTTGGGCTACTAGGAAGAAAGGATGGGCAGAGGGGATCATTGTGCTTGGGGAGGTGTGAAGAGCTTCCCTAGCAAACAAACAGCCCGTATACCGCCTTCACTATCACCACCATCATCATCATATATCTTCAGCACCATCATCATCAAAGGTTATATTCATTGGGCTCTTACTATGAGCCAGCCATTGATCTAAGTTATAATTTATATATGAGCTAATTTAACCCTTACAACAATCCTATGAAGTCAATAATATTGTATCTTCATTTTGCAGATGTGGAACCAAGGTTCAGAGAGGTTAAGTAATATGCCCAAGGTCACACAGCTACTAGGTGGAGAAACCAGGATTCAAATCCAGTCAGTCTGCCTCCAGCAACGTGCTTTTAACCACTATCCTTTACAGAGACCAAGTCTTGGATTTTTGTCAGCAGAAAAAGAGAGTCATAATTATTCCCATTGTTTTGATTCCTTTTTCTTGAAGGAAATGAAGAATGTTTATGCTAGAGCAGGATTCCTTAGGTGGTGTTTGGCTGCTAACTGAAAGACTGGAGGTTGGAATTCATTCAGACGTGCCTTGAAAGAAAGGCCTGGTGATCTATTTCCAAGAAATCAGCCATTGGAAACTATGGAGCACAGTTCCTCTCTGACACACATGGGCTCACCATGAGTCAGAATTGACTCAAGAGCATTTTTTAAAATTTATGCCACAGTGGGCAGTGCAAGGAATGAAAGGTCTACTGTATCTCAAAGAAGCTTGAAGCTTGAGGACCTGGGCAATTCTCATGCTGAAATTGCCAAAGAAGGTTAATCTACTCCCTGCCATTACTAAAGGAGTTCTGGTGGTTCAGTAGTTAAAGCATTTGACTACTAGTCAAAAGGTCGGTGGTTTGAACCCACCAGCTGAGCAGCCTGCTTCCGTAAAGATCTATAGCCTTGCAAACCCTATGGAGCAGTTCTGTTCTGTCCTACAGGCTTGCTATGAATCAGAATCAACTCAATGGTGGTGGATTTGGTTTGCTATTACTAACATTTTGTATATTGAAGAAGAAGAGAAGAGAAATAGTCAGAATTCCTTATGTAAGTTCATTGTTTTGTCATTTACAAAGCACTGTCACATATGTTATCAAATTTGAGCCCCAAACAACCATGAAAGATAGGCAGAGCAGGCACCATAAGCCCTATTTTGTAATGGGGGAAATTCACGCATAGGGAGCCTCACAGCTAGTAGGGGGCAGTGTCAAGCAGTGAAGCCCATATCTTCTCTTCCCTGGGCCATTACTCTTTACCACACCAAACAGCTAATGGCTTTGCTGAAGGTACATCTGGCTACGACTTCCCAATCAGACACGCTCTCAAGTGCTGGGGTGAGATGGCTAAGACGGATTTTATAGGGAAAAGGTGTTCCAAGGCCTGGAGATCTCGGAAGGATAATTTTTCAGGTGCTTTCTCCCATCCTCCAATATCCTCCCCACCCCAACCACAACATTTCAGGCCTTTGACCATTTCTCTCTTTATGCTGGTCATTGAACCTAAATCTCCCTGCTCCCTTCCCCCTTCTTCCTCCTTGGTTCTCAGACATCTCATACAAGATGTCTCAGTTATCCACACGGGCCTCCAGGCTGTCCACCCAAATGCCTCCATTTCTCAGTAGCTCTCTCTGATCTCAAGGATGGAAGACTTGTAACTGCTCCTCAGCAGGTCCATGTGCCATCTCCATTTCTCTCTGTTAATCTCACTCTCTTCTGTTTCTTCTTTCATTTGCCCTGGCCCCATACCACATTCTTGCAATGGCTTCCTAATGGCACCTGCCAAAAGCCTCTTTCACTTGATTTGAAAGTCCTCTCAGTGCTCAGGAATCCAGGAACACTGTAAGGCTGAGGTGATAGGCATTAACCACAGTCCCTCTTTAGTCTCCAAAGCAACATGAACCAAATATAAAAAATAACTAATTACCAGGTTTGGTTAAAGGAATAAGGATTCTAATGAGATCAGTTCTTTGAATCCTACCAAGAAGTCATCTAGAAAGTGGAGCAAAAACAAATCTGAGGAATACAAGTAAATAATCCTAATGGCCTCATCCCTTCTTCAAATGGTTGAGAATCATAACTTAGACTGAAATGACCTTGGGAAGTGGGGCAGGAGTAAGTGTGGGAGGAAAAGGGGCATAATGGAAGAAATTTTGGGGGGAGTGAGAAGGTCCAACTATATTACATTGTGTTAGAGTTAGGTGAGGACCTGTCTATTTGGCAGGACTGAGAGCTCTTGGAAGGCAGAGGCACATAATCTTCCCACTGTCCCCCCAACACCTGGGATTGTGCCAGGTACATAGTAGATGTTCAACAAATGACTTAAGCATGTCATGTCCTACTTGCAGTTTTCTAATTACATTAAATACAAACATAGATCCAATCATCCAACTCACATCTTATAAATACATCACTTCCTTACTATCTGGTTATTTCTCATATATTTTTGCTGGCGTGAATAGACAATTAATTCTCTTCTAGAACTAGATTCTTCTGTTTTAACTTAGCACAGTGACCAGCAAGAAATGTAAGTTGCTCAATAAATGCATTTTGAATTAAATCAAATTAAAGAAAGAAAGCAGATTTGATAGTCCATTGCTTCATTTCTCTCTGAACAAATAAAATTTGCAACTCCCAATTAGGAAATAGAGAACAGGAAGTTCACTCCTAACCTGTGTGAGGTCACGGATTACAACCCTGGGGTCCCATTTTCCCCACCAATTCAAGAAGTAACTTCACTCAAACATATCGATATTTTGGAAACACTGCAAAGAAAGAAGCTTCTTTTACAAGCACACATCGACTCACCTGTCAGTCTGCCATATCCACCTGGAATTCTTTTGCCATTTCACCTCCAGTAGGGTAGCCTGCAGGGAAAGGAATCATCAGGAATGACTAGCAGTTAACAGGGTTAACCTGTTCTCTCCTGCATCCCACTTCTGTGTGGCTGCTGATTGGCTATGACCTAAAGCCAGTGCAGGTCTGACTATCCCTGCTCTGTTTTTTTCTCCTGCTCTCCACTCTTCTAATTCATTCAGAAACAGGCAGTATTGCTCCTTTTTGTCTTTTCTTTGCCTATGTGTAGACAACAGTGCATTTCTCAGCCACCAAACAAATCTCAGACTGAATCATGGAGATGAAGTTCTGGTCTGAACACCTTGAAACAATGTCACTTCTTTCAGAGGCCCCCGGGGTGTATTCTCTGTGTTTGTAAATCTTTTATGACTCATTCCCCTTTACCTCTTGAAGGATACTCAACAGGTGGGCCACTCTTCTGTCACTTTACGTTGTCTTGGCCATGTCTCAAGCTTTGCATTGTCTAGGTTCATTCATTTGAAGATGGGTAAACTTTGTCCGATTAGCGTGGTTCTGAAGTTTCCTTCCAGGTTTTCTACCTGTCTCTCCGTGTTCTTATCTCTGTCTCTTTCCATTTCTATTTTTTTGATCTTTCAGCACTGTGTGCAAATCCTATCTTTACATTTTATCAACCCAATCTTTAAATCTCCTCGTACTTAGAACATAAGCATTCTCCACAAGGCTGCAGTGGCCAATCAGTAGATAAGACCAAAGAACTTGGAGAACGCTGCTGACATTCAGTCCATGCTCAAGGTAAAACCTCCCAGGATGATGAGGAAGAAAGGGTTGAGAAACCAATTCCTTGCTTCAAAGCCAGTGCTTCAGTGCAGGCTGACAAAAACTGGGGAGCAAGAGACCTATGCCATCCTCCACAAATGAGCTCTCATCAGTCTAAAGCACAGGCCTTTCCTTTGTCCCAGGTGGCATGAGATGGAAACTTCCTCCTGATTGCTGCTCCTTGCCTTGCATTTCTCCTCTGGAAGGTCTCAGGGATGCCTGCCTCAAGACCCACCTATTTCTCTCCTTTAATTGTCTTGGAGGAAAACAAAGAAATTTTGATTTTATTATAAGTCTAGGGCTTCTTTGTAGTGCTGTGGGACCTCTCATCTGAATGGCATTATAACAAGTGGAGATAATGACCTTGGAGAGTGTAGGTGAAGGACCTTTTATCTGAGCCTCAAGCAGAGCTCCACATCAATATTATCATGCAAGCTTGATGAGGAGAAGGACTCCAATAAGTTGTCAATAAAACTGCAACCCTGGCTGGCAGCCCAAGCTACAGAGGAGGTTGGGTTGCTGCCACCCAAATGCAGGTGGTGCCTGGTGGTGGCTATAATTATGTAACTTTTATATATTCAAAACTTTGGCTACCCCTTCCTCCCTAATCAACCCCAAATGACTGCAGCTCGCTTTGCAAAATCTTGACAAGCGGTATTATCTTTCCTAGTATCCAGATCCTTGGATTTAATTAAGTGGACCACAAAGCCTCTTTGGTACCTTTATGCCTTTTGTTCTAAAACCAGGTTGCATATAACCCAGTTGGGCTAGGGGGTATGAAGGCCAGGACAGGAACTGGGGAAAACAGAACGTTTAGCAGCATTTTTTTAAAATGTTAAATCCAACATGGTTATATTATGGAATATGAGGTAAATTCACATGAAGTTTTAAAGTCAACTTCAAGGGATTGCAAGCTTATGGAGGCCCCTTTGGGCTATATTTCCTGACTTTCCCAGTGTACCCACTCACCCTGTTCTGATGCCAGGGACACATCAGTGGAAAAATTCAACAAGTATTTCCTTATCTCATATTTGCATCCAGATCATTTTCCTAGATAGTTTAAATGGATTTATGTATACCTCTCAGCTTGCATTTTTCAGCCTCCTTTCAAAACTACCCCTTCCTCCAGAACCTTCTCTGTTCTCAAACTAATTATCAAGTTTTAAAGTTCTCCCTTCCACAAATCTTTTAGATGGGATTACACAGGCCCTTAAAACGCGACTGGCTCTCCAAACTTCTCAGTCATGGCCCAAATCAATCCTTAACATCCATTTCAAGGCTTCTAAGATTTGGGATGCTACTTCATTTAGGGATTTTTCTCTTAAAGCAGATGGAGAGAGCCCACTGTTGCTACTTGATGCAACTTCTTCCTTGAAACAATTCCAGGTTCATCTTGGAAACTCCAAGTAGACCAGAGATGATTCTGACTATGGGCCTGTAGGATCATGTGACACAAAAGAATGTCACTGGATGGAGCAACACCCAATTAACGAGGGCAGATACTTTGGGCTGGACTGTGTGGCCTCTTTGAAGGTCTACCACAAAACTCTGATTTCATGGGTGTACTGCCTGAAGAGGAGTCCTGAGTTAGCAAGAAGCCCAAGTAAAGAATTTTATGGGACATGGGACTCTTCTGAGGAAGGCAAATAACAGACTGAAGGCAAAGGCATTTGAAAACTAGTGAAGTAGTAAAAAGGAAACAGATATTACATACTGTGTCCACACCCTCTGTGGAGGGGGTATAAAAACTCTTTAGAGGAAGGAGAACCACACACTCAGTGGCTTGGAGAACCTGGATTCTACTCTCAGCTGAGCACCTTGCTCCTTCCCAGCACCATGCCATACACCTGCTGCCTGCCCAACATGAGCTGCCGCACCAGCTGCTCCTCTCGGCCCTGTGTGCCCCCCAGCTGCCATGGCTGCACCCTGCCTGGGGCTTGCAACATCCCTGCCAATGTGGGCAACTGCAACTGGTTCTGTGAGGGCTCCTTCAATGGCAATGAGAAGGAGACCATGCAGTTCCTGAATGACCGCCTGGCCAGCTACCTGGAGAAGGTGCGCCAGCTGGAGCGGGAGAACGCAGAGCTGGAGGGCCGCATCCATGAGTGGAACCAACAGCAGGAGCCCTACGTGGGCCCAAACTACCAGTCCTACTTCAGCACCCTTGAGGAGCTCCAGCAGAAGGTGAGGAGGCTTGCTGTCATCTCTAATCAGTGGGAGTTTGCCATGCTTCTCAATCTTTGTTTCTTGCTTGTATGCATTGTGATTCTTGTTTCCCTTTTCTACTTTCAAAATGATCTTTTATGGCATTTTAAAGAAGTTGGTATTTTCAATTCTCAATAAGCAACCTTTCATTCCCAGATCTTGTGCACCAAGGCTGAGAATGCCCGGCTTGTGGTGCAGATTGACAATGCCAAGTTGGCTGCGGATGACTTTAGAACCAAGTGAGTTGCTCAGAATTAGCACTGTTGGCCACTCTTTTGTGTTCAATCTCTAGTTGAAGAAAAGGGATTTCCATAGTGTTGCTGAACCACAGACAATTGATCAGTTGTAAAGGATTCTGCAGAAATTAGGGGCATCAAGCAAAAGAGTCCCCCAAATAGTTGAAGATTAAAGTCAACCTTCTTGTTTTGGGATCAATATTGGGTCTTCTTGACTGAACCTCTAGAACACAATCTCCTGGGTCTACATATGGGAGAAAGTGAGAAGACAGGTGAATAGGGTTATCAAAGATCCTTCCTGTGGGCCTTGAAGGTCTGCTAGTTACTACTCTGTTCCTGTAATTGCGTAGGTATGAGACTGAGCTGTCCTTGCGGCAGTTGGTGGAGGCCGACATCAATAGCTTGCGCAGGATCCTGGATGAACTGACCCTGTGCAAGTCTGACCTAGAGGCCCAGGTGGAGTCCCTGAAGGAGGAGCTGCTGTGCCTCAAGAGGAACCATGAGGAGGTGAGCTCTGAAATGAGAAATGAATAAACCTGATACTGTCTCAGACTAAGGGTGACTTTAGCGTTTTGGAGTGGCAGAGCCAGGAGTAGCAGGCTAAGGATAGCTTTATCAATTTCTTTCAAAAATACCCAAACATTATGATTTTTAAAAAATTGAGAGGTGAAAGCTATCCATGATCCCAAACAGAATGTATATTTCACTTAAAACTGGTGCACTATTAGGGTTTCTCCATCTGCTTCTAGTTGGTCCCCTAGTTGTAAGATGAATCCCACTGCTGCTGTATCAGTGCTGTGCAAAGTCATTACTCTTTTCCAAGGCCATAACACCAAGTATGATGACTCTGAGTCTCTACCCTTTCAAGACCTTGGTGAAAAGTTACCTGGGGGTCCTATTTCTCCTGCCTCCCAAGAGGGGCCACTGCAAGATCTTACTTCTTACTTTATGGCAAGAATTGGTTGACATACAATCTGAAATTGTACAGCCAATTCTTTGCATTCTGAGATCATGCACAGCCAATCTGAAAACTGGGAGAGTTGGGCATGAGTTCATCCTTCAGTGGCATTTGAGTAAGTGCTTGGGAATTCTTTTTGACCCCAAGTCCAATGGCATGGCAATGGTGAGAAGGGAGCTGTGTTGCATGGAATGCAGACCACTTAGCCTCAAGTTGTCACAGATTGCTCCACGAAAAGTTTTTTTTCCAAGGAAATAGACTGGTAGGGCTTTGACAGGTAATGCAATTTCTTCATTGAATATTTTCTGCATCCACAGGAAGTCAACACTCTGCGTTGCCAGCTTGGAGACCGCCTCAATGTGGAGGTGGACGCTGCTCCCACTGTGGACCTGAACCGTGTGTTGAATGAGACCAGGTGTCAGTATGAGGCCCTGGTAGAGAGCAATCGCAGGGACGTGGAGGAATGGTTCACCACACAGGTGGGCATCTAAGCACCTGGCCACTCAGGGCACAAGGTTCCCAGGGCCCTTAGACAGGGTCTGACCTCTGTCTTCTCCTCTCTGGATATTTCAGACTGAGGAACTGAACAAGCAGGTGGTGTCCAGCTCAGAGCAGCTGCAGTCCTACCAGGCAGAGATCATCGAGCTGAGACGCACAGTCAATGCCCTGGAGATCGAGCTGCAGGCCCAGCACAACCTGGTAGGTTTCTCTTGAGGTCCTGACAGAGTTCAGGGTCTTGGAGTAATTGTAAGGATTGAAAATTGTGAGGAGGAGGAAGGGAAAAGATGAGTTTTGGGAGATGTTTGCAAGAGTTGAGTTAATACCTTGGAAGAAGAGATCCTTATTTGATGATCTGTTATCTTTCTCCACCCAGAGAGACTCTCTGGAAAACACACTATCTGAGACCGAGGCCCGCTATAGTGCCCAGCTGTCCCAGGTGCAGTACATGATCACCAATGTTGAAGAACAGTTGGCTGAGATCCGGGCTGACCTGGAGCGGCAGAACCAGGAGTACCAGGTGCTGCTGGACGTCCGGGCCCGGTTGGAGTGTGAGATCAACACGTATCGGGGCCTGCTGGAAAGCGAGGACTGCAAGTGAGTGAGCTGAAGGTTTGATGGAGCCACACACACATGGCTCAGTTGGGCTCCATGTAAAAATTGCATACTTTGGGATGGAAATCATGCTCAAACAGAACTCAGAAAACACAATAAGGCTATCTCTAAACATAAAATTATTTGATGGCAAGAATTGTTTGATGTACAGACTGCAATTGTACACTCAATTCTTTGCATTCTAATACAACAATACTGATATGTAATCAGTGTTATTGCTTACATTTACAATATTGTGTTGTATTTCCTCATATTGCCTTATTTGGTCTTATGATAACCACCAGGCAGGCTGGATCAGTATTCTTTACATTCTACAGGTGAAGGAAGTGGGGCTTGGAGAAGTTAAGTGACCTGCCCAAAATCATCAGCTAGGAATGGACAGAATTGGGACTAGAAGTGAGATTTTCAGAGCTTCTATCTAATGCTTTGGGGGCTGTGTGATAGGGAGGCTGTTAGCAGTTTGATAGGAAGCTTTGCAGCAGGTAAGCCTGTGGCTTCCTCTGTTACAGAGCAGGCCAAGTCCTGATGGGGATTCCATTCTTGAGGTCTCTCTGGTACATGGTGATGAGCCTTCCTCAACTCATCTTCCCATACCTTTGTCTGTAGGCTGCCCTGCAACCCTTGTGCCACAACCAATGCCTGCAGTAAGCCTGTTGGGGCCTGTGTCTCCAATACCTGCGCTCCCTGCACTCCCTGTGCCCCACGCCCCCGCTGTGGGCCCTGCAACTCCTTCGTGCGGTAGAGTTCAAGAACTGCCAGAGGAACAAGGATGCAGAGTCAAGGGTACCAGATTGCTGACCTGATCCTGGCTCATTCACCAAAAAGCGCCCCCAAACACAATTTGCATGGCTGGAGCTGCCCCAGAAAGGCACCCAAGAAAGAAACTCACCTGAAGGCTCCACCTCCTCCAGATCTTTTCCTTCCTTTAGGTCTGTTCCCTCCTCTGAGGTGCCCACAGCCCTCCCTTGTAACCTCCTAATAAACTTGATTTCCATGGCAAAGCAGATGCCTTTCTCATTGGTATTCATTTGTTTCAATGTGCTCATCACTTGAGTACTCTATAAAAAGCCACTTGACTAATGGCCTGACTCTCAGTGCAAGAGCTGTTCCATGCCTGGAGGGCAGATGGTTGGCCTAGTGCCCTGTACAGTGGGTGAGGCAACCCAGCCCCTGACAACTTCTGTCAGGGACCTAAGCCTCCTAGCTGAGAGCCGTAGCAGGCAGACCAGCAGGAGAGAGGGCAGGGAGCTATGGTGCCATGGCCCCAACCTCCTTTGGATCACATCTGGGTTTTTCTCACTGTCCCCTCTTGACCTACACATGTCCCAGAACTGCTTGTATCTAAATGTGAACTGAGGAAGCATAAGCTGGGGGTAGGAAAGAGGCTCCAGAAGACTCCTGCCTTTTCGGTAGGAAGTTTTGGGTCCAGCACTGTATTATTCTGGTTAATTGGGGGTTCAGGCAGCCTTAGGGACATCCAGCCAAGGGACGATTTGGCTTGCCTTGCTGGGCCCAGGATGCCCTCCTTTTTCCCTGTGTGGAAGGGATCATGGTCAATCTGGGCCTCCAGCTACCTTCTTTCCTTCCTTGATAAGACCACACTAACTCTTCAGTAGATTCTTTGGCCTTTCTCAATTCAGTTCAATCAATATCTGTTGAATACCTACTAGGCAATGGATAATGGGGCAAGGAGAGACACATAAAGAAAGACACAGTTCCAGGCTGCTGTTCATTCATGACATGTTATAGAGGATAAAAGGAGCTCTGGTAGCATAGTGCTAAGGCACTTGACTGCTAACCAGAAGGCTGGTGGTTCAAACCTACCAGCCACTCCTCGGAAGGAAGGTTGGGCAATCTACTTCCGTAGTGATAC
>NW_006921672.1:10015628-10032498 GCF_000298275.1 Orycteropus afer afer | reverse complement strand
TGGCAGCCACTCCTCGGAAGGAAGGTTGGGCAATCTACTTCCGTAGTGATACTGCCTTGGAAACCCAAGGAGGGGTCGCTATGAGTTGGGGCCAACTCGACGGCATATAACAACAACAACAACCATCAGCTGACCAAAGAGCTCTGGTGGTTTAATAGTTAAGTGCTCAGCTGCTAACTGAAAGGTTGGCAGTTCAAACCCAGCCAGCCCCTCCGTGGGAGAAAGATCAGTGACTGCTTTGGTAAAGGTTACAGCCAAGAAAACCCTGGGGAAGTTTTACTCTGTCACATAGGGTCACAATGAGTTGAAATCAACTCAATAGCACCTAACGACAACAACAATCAGTGGGCCTTAAAATAGGGAGATTTCCTGGATTATTTGAATGGTCCCTGTGTAATCACAAGTGTTCTTAAAAGTGGAAGAGGGAGACAGAAGCAGAGTTAGAGGGAAATATGAGTATAGGAAAAAGGTCAGAGTGAGAGGGACCTGACCCATTGTTCTAGCTTTGAAGACTGAGGAAGAAGGCCACAAGCCAAGGAATGCAGGTGGTTCCAGAAGGAAAAGGCAAGGAAATGGACTCTCCCCTGGGGCCTCCAGAAAGGAATGCAGCCCTGCCAACACCTTGATTTTAACCTTATTGGGCTTCTGACTTACAGTACCATAAAAAAAACAAAAAACTAACTCATTGCCATCGAGTCGGATCTGACCCACAGCGATCCCTCCTTGCGTTTCTGAGGCAGTATCACTATGGAAGTAGATCGCCCAACCCTCCTTCCGAGGAGTAGCTGGTAGGTTTGAACCACCAGCCTTCTGGTCAGCAGTCAAATGCCTTAGGTACCACACTACCGGAGCTCCCTATACATAATAAAATTGTGTTGTTTTAAGCCATTAAATTTGTGGTCATTTGTTATAGCAGCTCTTTTCTATGGCACATCTACTATGGATTATAAAGAATCTATATCTTCTTTAAAAAATAATATTTACAAAGAATCTATATTTTAATTGTCCTTCATGACAACTCTGCAAATGAAGCCTGTTTCACAGTTGAGGAAATTGAACCTCAGAAAAGTGCTTGAGATAAATTCTAAAAAAATAACAGTTGTTTATTAGCAATCATGGGATCTGAGTCAGATTCTATCTGCATGTAAGACAGCCTTATAAACTACGGAGATGACTTAAAAGATTAGAAGAGAATTCATACGCCCAGGTCAACAACATTCTTCAAAGGCATCCCCTACACACAGATTCCAACTAATTTTCAGAAGCCTCTTTGGAATAGGCTGTAGAGTCATAATGAGCCACTATCCTATGGAGGTTTCAGTATTTTCAGTGATCTAACTTGATGGTCCATCTAAATCACACAGCTTCTCTTTGAATGGCTACCCTAAATCAAACCCATCCTCAAAGGATGAATGTTTGCTACTAACAAACCAAATATTAAGAATTCACAGACATTGCCAAGAGAGAAAGCCCCCAACATGCTTATAACAAAGGCAGAATCACTGGAATGAGGAAAATTCTGGCTGAAGACAAGTTTTTGCATCTGTAAGTTCAGCCATAGTTTGTTTCTTTTTTAAACAAAAATCTCACTTACATTTTAATTTGTTATCAATGAATGTATAGAGTAGAACTGTTTCCAAGGCTGTAAATCTTCACAGAAGCAGACTGCCTCCTCTTTCTCCCAAGGAGAGGCTGGTGGGTTCTAACTTTAGCTGAAAGCCTTAATCACTATGCCACTCAAAACAAAACCAAACTCACTGCTGTCCAGTTGGGTCCTACCTACTTTGCACACTTGCCAAGAGAATCACGTAAGATTGTGTTTATAGAAACACTTTGTAAGCCAAACATTTTTATTGTTGTTGTTGTTATGTGTCTTGGATTCGGACCCAACTCATAGTGACCCCTCCTTGGGTTTCCGAGGCAGTATCACTACAGAAGTAGATTGCCCCATCTTCCTTCCGCGGAGTGGTTTAGGATTAATAATTTTGATTATTGCTGTCTACCTCGGGTTCCATCCGCCTCTCAGTGATCCTCGCCACCGCGGCCAGGCAGGCAGGCGGTCCGCCTCACTGCCATGGGGCCGCCACAGTGAGCTAACCTTGGGTGTGCGCAGCGGCTGTCGGCCGGGCCTGTTGGCGCCTGCTCTGTCTGAGCTTCCTGTCTTGCGACCTCCGCGCCAGGCACGCCCAAGCAGGCACTCGCTTGCGCTCTTCGGAAGGAAGGTTGGGCAATCTACTTCGGCAGAGATACCTTGGAAACCCAAGGAGGGGTCGTTAAGAGTCAAATCCACTCGATGGCAGTGAGTTAGTTACTTCATAGTTAAACTTCTTAAGGGCAGAAAAGTGCTCTCTCTCTCTTTCTCTTTTTCTTGGTTGTTTTGTGCCCAAAAGTAGACTATGTATGTATATCACCCTGTTGTCCTTTAAGTCATCATTGCTTTCCTCTCTAAATCCCCCGCAAACTCTGTACCAGATTTCTCTGCTCTACTCAGTCCTATCTGATAGTCTTTGGCCCCACATCAGTCTTATGATGGGAGCACAGGTCCCTTCTCAGTTGGCTGGGTTACTTGGTGTTCTAGTTACCCAGTGCCACTCTGACAGGAATATACCACAAATGGCATGGCTTTAACAAACAGGAGTTTGTTCTCTCACAGTTTGGAGGCTTTAAGTCCAAGTTCAAAGTGCCAGGCTCTAGGGGCTGGGTGAAAGCCCCTCACCTTGGGGTCCAGCTCTGCCTCCTGCTCCAGGTCCACTGGAGCTAGAGGCATTTCGTCACTCAGACAGCTGCTGGCTGCTGGGCTGAGAAGCCCCAAGGTTGACAAGTCAAAAGGCACAGTCCTGATGTTACCAAACCACACGGCAGGCCATTAACTTAAGTCCATTGTAAGTCCCAAGGTTGGCAGAGCATGGCAGGCTGCTGAGCAATGACACATGCAGGGTCCAAGCATGCCATAGACTAGAGACCATTCCCAAGGGTTCTCCTTATATATAGGAAGCAGACCACATCCCAAAGGCAGCTACTCAGCTGCTTGTGGTAGATCCCATCATGGAGTTGATTGCCAGTCTCATCATGGGGAATAACCACCACCAGCTGCCCAGCCACTCAACCAGGCCCAGCCAAGTTGACACAAACATAACTACCACACTTGGCATCTCCATTGCTCTTTGGTGACCTGTTTTACAGGTTTCTGGGCTGTCCTGGTATGCTCGTGTGTGCTGCCACCTTGGACACTTGACTTTTACCTGGGTTTATCTCCTGAATGATTGTGCTCATCATGTTCCTTTCTGTTTTCCCTGCAAATGTATATTGGCAATGAGATTCAGCTAAGACACTTTCTCCATCCTTATATTTGGGATCAAAGCCATTGTTGACTTAAGTTTTTTGAGGCTGAAGCTTTTGTCTACATCTACAGGAAGATCTCTAGCATAGTGCCTAAGGCACTTGACTGCTAATCAGAAGGCTGGCCGTTCAGACCCACCAGGCACTCCTCAGAGGGAAGGTTGGGCAATCCACTTTGGTAGTGATACTGCCTCGGAAAATCAAGGAGGGGTCGCTATGAGTTGGGTCCGACACACGGCACATAACAACAACAACAACAACAGGAGCGTCAGCCCAGGAGTGCTAAGCATTTTCCTCTATAAAAAAAGCCCATCCCATTACTTCCAAGAGTCATGCCTCATGACAACCTTGTGGAATTGGTCACTTTTTAAATGCCCAGTTTGAGCACTACGCAGGAAGCCTAAGTTTGCTTGTCTTCTTTGTGCACAGAGGTGGCATTGGGATTTATGCTCTCTCTTCTGTGTTTTCTCTCAGTTCTTGTTTTGTCACACCCTGTCCTACACCAGTAGCTCATCTCTAACTCAAATATAAGTGACGTGTGATGGGCCAGGCAGACTTGGGTCTACTTACTTGGGTGAACTTGGACAAGTTAAATTTCCTCCCAAAATCTCAGCTTCTTCATCTCTGATACACGGTCGGTAACAACAATAGAATCTGAACACAAAGTTTTGTGGTGAGGATGGGACACTATATGTGAAGGTACTTAGTAGACTACGTGACTATAAAGAGATCCATCGATGTTCATTTCCTTCTTACTTCACACTGTTTGGATCCCATTTTTCTCCTCCATAAAACCATGTCCTTCTACCTTTAGAATTCTTTGATTATAGAAAATAGAACTTCCTTCTGAGTTAAATTGTTACAAGTTTAGGTAGGCTTTCTTCCAGGTTCTAAATCACCTTAGGTCACACCCTTGTACATTTTTTACTTCCTTAGATGCTAAGCAAAGGCAATTTAATTTGCAATATGAACATATCAACTAATTATGCAAAAGGCTAGCCATTTCCTTGGGGAGAGAAGTAAATGAGTATAACTTGGTTTGGTTCAGGAAGGTACCATATAGAGTAGATGAGTGAGAGGACTGCTTGGGTAGAGAGACCCTTCGAGGACCATTAAGGCATGAGGTTGGGGAAAACAAGGTCTTCTGGTGTGGATTGGAAGGAAAAACTATAAAAGGAGAGACAACTAGTGGAAATGAATCTAAGATTCCTTCCGTTAACAAAATCAGAGAAGCTTTTATGTCAAATATAAGGTTTTTGCATTGTGCTTAGGTGTTCAGATTCCGAAGTCAGACGCCTGAGTTGTTTAAGTGTCAGCTTTGCCCCTGATTGGCTATGTCTTTCCCAACCTGTTTCTTCATCAGTAAAATGAGAACAATAAGACCAGCCTTACAGGGTCATGGGAGGATCAAATGAGAAAAAGAACAAAAAGCACTTAGCACCTTGTTTGGCAAGTATTCATTAAATGGTATCATTACCATTATCATCATCATCACCATCATCATCATCATTGTTGTCATTGTCATCATTTGTGACCAAGCTTTGCACAAATCTGTAAGGCTGGAGGATTCCCAGAGGATGAGTAGAACCCATTTCAATGCCCAAACCAGGAAGGAGGCTTCAGGGACAACACAACCCCACATGGAGAATTTTCTTCCTCAAGAACCACCCTACGTGAGGGAACCAAACCCACAAGATCAGGAACTTAGTAGACAGGGTAGGAGACAATGAGCTAGCTATCTGCCAACTTCTTATCCCAGCCTGAAATTAGCATTAAGGTTTATTGATTAATTCGTGAACATAGTTGTGTGCTTCTAGTGCTTGGAAGGTAAATGAATGAGGTCTATGAATCATTGGCTTAACGTGGGGGATGTGCCCAGATGCTTAACAAAGCGGAATTTTCACAGAATTCTTTATCTGAACTGTCTGGGCCAAAGACAAAGGCCAACAACTGGAAGGATAAAGGTTACATTAATAATCTTTATTTCTCTCCTCCCTTAGCTGTGTTCACAAGCACTTTACAATTAACAAATGTGTTCATTCACAGTAGCTGACTTTTCACAACAAAAATATGAGGTGGGCAGCATTATTATTATGTCCACCTAAGAGATGATACAAACAAGACATGGGGAAGGGAACTGACTTCTCTGAGCTCATATAGTCAGTAAAGATGTGAATCCAGAAATTTGTAACTCCAAATGTGTGCTTTCCTGCTTCTCCCACATTGCCTTTAAAATCTAGACATGTCCTTCTTAACTGACTTATATTGTCTTTCATAAACAGTCTATTAGGACTGCATTCTGAACCATGCCTTTGTGTCTACACAAAACAAAAGACAGATGTTATTGTTATTAGGTCCCGTTGAGTTGATTCCAACTCACAGAGACCCTACATACAACAGAATGAACCACTGCCTGGTCCTGCATCATCCTCACAATCTTTGCTATGCTTAAGCCCATCATTGCAGCCACTGTGTCAATCCATCTCGGTGAGCGTCTTCTTTTGTGCTGACCCTCTACTTTACCAAGCATGATATTCTTCTCCATAGACAGGTCTCTTCTGACAGTGTGACCAAAGTAAGTGAGATAAAGTCTGGCCATTCTTGCTTCTAAGGAGCATTCCACTGTAACTCTTCCAAGACAGATTTGTTTGTTACTCAGGCTGTTACAGGATTTTCAGTATCCTTTGCCAACACTACAATTCAAATGAATCAATTCTTCTTTGGTCTTCCTTATTCATTGTCCAGCTTTCACATGAATATGAGGCTATTGAAAATACCCTGGCTTGGATAGGCCCACCATAGTCTTCAAAGTGACATCTTTGCTTTTTAACACGTTAAAGAGAGTGACAGGAAAAAAAAGGTGAGATGGGGAAGGCTGCTTTGTTAAGGAGATTAATTGTTGGGCTATAGGGAGACTCCCTTGGGTTTGGAAGAGTCAAAGGGTAACATGATCCCAGGGAAGATGGAGCGGTTCATACTCAGAGATGACAGATCATTTCTCAGTGAAGAGAGTCAAGCTGTAGTCTTACAGGTATAATCACTTGTTCTGGGAGAATCTCAGACTGGCATAGTCACACCTCTAGGGATGTTTAAAGCTTTCAGAAAGAGGGGTAAGTCCAGAAATAAAGTGAGAGAAATTTCCAGAGACCTTGAGATAAAACCCACTGCCACCAAGTTGATTCCGACTCATAGAGATCCTATAAGAAAGACTAGAACTGCCCCATTGGGTTTCTAAGGCTGTAAATCATTATGGAAGCAATCTGCCTCATCTTTATCCTTCAGAGCAGCTGGTGGGTTCAAACCACCAAACTTTGTGCTAGCAGCCAAATGTCTTAACCACTGCTGTTTACTTTGAGATAAGATCACCGTAAATACAAAGATAGCTCTGAACACCTTGTCCTGGTTTCTTTTCTTTATGAGTCTGAAGTGGTGTGTTTCAACACTACCACCTCAACTGTTCTTGTGGACTATTCTCCAAATAATTTCCTTTCTAGATGTTTCTTTTCTTTCTCATCTTTTAGCAGACTGCTGGCTTCAGGGCAGGTTGGTAAAGTTTTTCTGTGAAGGCCAGAGGGTAAATAGTTCAGGCTTTGGGGGACACATGGTCTCTGCTGCAACTATTCAACTCTGCTAATGCAGTGCAAAAGCAGCCATAGACAGTACATAACTGAATGGGTATGATTGTATTCTAATAAAACTTTATTTAAGAAACAAAACAAAAAAACAGATGGAAGACGAAACTTGGCCCGTGGGCTATAGTTTGCTGATTCCTGCTTTAGTGCTACTCCCATCCATCCATCTACTTTCCACTTTACTTTCTCATTTCCTAAGTATGAATACTCAATTATTTTCAATCTCTCCATGTATTGCCAAATTTCTTAAGCCCCAATCAATACTCTCATTGAGGAATGCTCAGGATCCTTGCAGCTAATACATGATGTCTCTGCTTATATGGACAAGTTGAGCTCAATGCTGAAATGTGTGAGGAATTGGGGGGAGAGGAATCCCTAGAAGAATATTCACCCCAAGCTCTCCTTCAAGGGAACTTGTGCCAAAATCTATGGATGGGGAGTCTCTGATTCCCAAACAAATCTACCTCATGTTCTTACTGCCCTCCCCTCTGAGTAATGGAGAGAGCCATTTGGGGCTGTGATGATTCTTCTTCCTTTGAAGCCATCTGACAAACTCTGATTTCACCAAACCAGAAGCATCCAGGAGGAGCCTGATGTGACACAAGCTGAATGGAATAATTTTATGTGATGAGGGGGACTCTTTGAAGGCATCTAACTAGCATATTTTGGAAAAAAATTAGATGAAGCATTGAGGAAAGAAAATTATGCTGCATGCCAAGCTTCCACCCACCATAAAGGGTATAAAAGGACCATGGAGGAAAGAGAGGCTCATACCTCACTCATATCCACTTCCAGCAGTTCACCTCCTCTTCCATCACCTCTCCCAGCACCATGTCATACACCTGCTGCCTGCCCAACCTGAGCTGCCGCACCAGCTGCTCCTCCCGGCCCTGTGTGCCCCACAGCTGTCATAGCTGCACCCTGCCTGGGGCCTGCAACATCCCTGCCAATGTAGGCAGCTGTGGCTGGTTGTGTGAGGGCTCCTTTAATGGCAATGAGAAGGAGACCATGCAGTTCCTGAATGACCGCCTGGCCAGCTACCTGGAGAAGGTGCGCCAGCTGGAGCGGGAGAACGCAGAGCTGGAGGGCCGCATCCGTGAATGGAACCAGCAGCAAGTGCCCTACGCTTGCCCTGACTACCAGTCCTACTTCCGCACAATTGAGGAGCTCCAGCAGAAGGTGAGGAGGTAGACTTTGATGGAGCACAGAGGAAGCTAGCTCTCTTTGAACAATAAGATATTCTCAAGTTCAAGTGATTCTCACCTTGGAATCTTGTTTGCAGATTCTGTGTGCCAAGTCTGAGAATTCCAGGCTGGTGGTGCAGATCGACAATGCCAAGCTGGCCTCTGATGACTTCAGAACCAAGTACGTTGAAACTTTTAGACCAGATGACTGCTAAGGACCTATGGCTAAGGCCCTATGGGCCTAATGTTACCTAGAAGAGAGAAGAAAGTCATTTTCCCCTTTTAACTTTTTCTCTCAAGGTTGATTATGAAAAAGCAGTTTCAAACAGGGATCCATATCCATGGACAATCTGCTTTTCAGTGTACATTGGTCTTTCGGGAAGGGCTTCTCAATCCCCAAAATTCAGAGATTGAAATCAGTTGATCTTGGAAAATGGATCGATTTGGTGATAACCAACAAAATTGAGAAAAGTGAGAGACTCCATCTCAGGAGTCCCTTCAGTGCCTTCTGGTGTTTGGGTGAGTCAGGAAGCCTTTCAGCTGATCCATGCAGAGCTTGAGGGAAACATGTAGATGATAACAGGCAAAAAATTGTATAAGTTCAAAGAGACTGAAAATAATCTCATCCAAATAAGACATAGGGAGGTAGCCTTCTTTCCTGGTTTATCCTTCTACTCCAAATTGTGTTTGAAGGTACCAGACAGAGCTCTCCATGAGGCAGCTGGTGGAGGCTGACATCAACAGCCTGCGCAGGATTCTGGATGAGTTGACCCTGTGCAAGTCTGACCTGGAAGCCCAGGTGGAGTCCCTGAGAGAGGAGCTGGTGTGCCTCAAGAAGAACCATGAGGAGGTGAGACAATGATAAAAAGGCGAGCTTCAGAGCTAAGCTGTTAGAATTGGGAACCAGGAGGTACACCTGACAAGATCACTGGCCTAGGCCCCTTCTCCAAAGAACTCAAGTTTAGCTCAGAGAATGATACACTATAGCCACACCAACGAGTGAGGTGAACTGCTAATTACCAAGCACTTGGCCCAGATTGGGAGGAGTACTTCAATACTTGGGTGCTCCAGTCTGAGGGATGAGGCTGAGCAAAATTGCAGAAGTGGAAAAGCACGGTGTATTTGAATATGGCCCATGAGTCACTGTGGCTGGGAAATGAGGTAGGAAGTATACAGCCAAAGAGTTGGGACTTAGTCCTATAGAAAATGTGAAGTGGTTTTTTAAGAAAGGAATTGATATGATCCCTATTTGAGTTTACACCAACTCAAAATATTTATGTCAATCTTTGGGAACAATCAGAGTGTTTCTTTTATTATATTCTTGGCAGGGTTGGGGTCACTTTTCCATAGTAGGAAGATAGTAGATCCATTTCTATGAGCTCATTTTTTCCACTTGCTCCATCAGGAAGTCAACTCCCTGAGAAGCCAGCTTGGAGACCGCCTCAATGTGGAGGTGGATGCTGCCCCAACTGTGGACCTGAACTGTGTCCTGAATGAGACCAGGTGTCAGTATGAGGCCCTGGTGGAGACCAACCGCAGAGAAGTGGAGGAATGGTTCGCCACACAGGTGGGCATCTAAACAAGGCCACTCTGGACCTGAAGCCCTCAGGGCCCTTAGACAGAGTCTGACCCCTGTCTTCTCCCCTCTGGATATTTCAGACCGAAGAGCTGAATAAGCAGGTGGTGTCCAGCTCGGAGCAGCTGCAGACCTCCCAGGCACAGATCACTGAGCTGAAACGTGCAGTCAATGCCCTGGAGATTGAGCTGCAGGCTCAGCATAATCTGGTAGGTATTGTTCAAACATCCTCCTGAGAAATATGAAGTCAGGGAATTGACTGGGGTTCCATTATAGTAGAAACTCTCCTTAACTCTTGAAGCTTGTGACTTCTTTGGAACAATATAGAGAAATCATTTAAAAGAATATGTCTCTGACATTTCATTGTCTTCTCCATTCCAGAGAGACTCTCTGGAAAACACACTGACCGAGACTGAGGCCCGCTACAGCTCCCAGCTGTCCCAGGTGCAGTACATGATCACCAACGTGGAGTCCCAGCTGGCTGAGATCCGTGGTGACCTAGAGCGTCAGAACCAGGAGTACCAGGTGCTGCTAGATGTCAGGGCTCGGCTGGAGAGCGAGATCAACACATACCGGGGCCTTCTGGAGAGTGAAGACTGCAAGTGAGTGTGATGCTAAGGATTTCTGGGAATATGTGTAAGATGGGACTACATGACAATATGGGTACACATATGTTGGCTATATTTTCAACTCACCAAACAATATGCATTAATTGAGTAGCTACTATATGCCCAGTGATCTGTGATATTTACACAAATGTAGAAGGCACATTTGGGAAAACAGCCCCTGCCTCATGGGCTAACAAGGGAGAGGTAGTGGTAGAGAGATTGCTATTCACAATAACTATCGGGTCAGGCAAACTGTGTTAAATTCCATGAGAGCTCAAGAGGATGAGATAGTATTTTTCAAAAGAACCATTTAAGACACATCTTCCACCTTTTCACATAGCATTGTGGGAAAGAGAGAAGGATTTGGTACCAAGAAAATTTGATTCCAACTAACTCCAACCACTGAAAATTCAAAGGTGTTATGTGTGCTTTAGGGCCCTCTCCACACCCATCCACAACTCATTCTAAACCTCTGCATCCCCACAGGCTTCCCTGCAACCCATGCGCCACCACTAATGCCTCTGGATCCTGTGTCAGCTCTCAAAAACGTTGCTGTTAATTTAGAAGCATGAATCCTCTTTGAAGACATCCATGAAGCCCTTTAGATCAAGCATAAGAAAGACCCTTAGTTCCTGCCTTTGCTGGAGCTCAGTTGCCATTTACAAATCTTGTCACGCCAACTGATATTTTTAGGCACTAAAATGCATTCCAGACTCAACAAGCAAAGACACAGATCATCAACTTTCAATGTCTGGAAGCCTCCTTCATGCTGAAGGTTGAGCCTTTATTTCTGAAGATGTTCAACAAACTCCCTGTAACCTGAGCTCTAGATATTAGGGTGTTTCCTGTATTTATCATGTTTCCTGCTTTCCTTGTTTCTTTGGTATTCTCTGGAATGCAAGGAGGCTCCTTCATTTACTTCCCAATAAATTTTATTTCCCTGGCATAGTAAATTTGTTTCTCATTCATATTTATGCATCGTAAAGTACTCATCATGGCTGTTTCATAAAAATACCCCTTCATTAGGTGAATGAAATGAGTTGAAGGACTAGCCCGAGCCATTATGTTCCATGGATAAACATTGGTGGAGAGGAAATGACACCTTCTTATGAGGCTACCACCAAAGAAAAACTATGCAGAAAACCTGGTCTTCAACACCCACACCCATTTTGACTTGGCGACAGGGCCCTTGGCAATATTTAGAATCCTTGAAAAACTTCATTATTGTCTCCCACTGTCACCTCCATCAAAAGGGAATTCTCTGCCCCTCTGTGTCCTAAACTTCCTGAAGACCAACTTTCATCTCTACTTCCCTGTAGAAACTTTTCAAGGGACAGCAATTCTCTCTGCCACACCTGCATCACCAATATAGATACCTGCTTCTCATCTTTTCTTAAAATGCACCTTCATTGATTTCTATAGCCCCACACACTCTCTGGGTCCTCTTGCTATAGCTTTCTACTACCCTGTCTCTGTCTTCTGATTAGCCCCACTTCCCTCTGCTACCACAAGTATATGCGTAAGTCCTCAGACCTCTGGTTTGCTCTTTTTATATTTATATTTCCATCCACAGAGAAGTAGCACTTCTATGCTGATGACTTTCAAATTGTCAGCTCAAGTACCAGGTTTCTGGTTGCTCACAGGACAGTTTTACTTGGTGTCGGACTATCATATCACATTTAATTGGACTAAAACTTATCTTTGCCAAACTGATTCATCTTGTTATCCATTTGTTATAGCTAACACTTTATTGGCTCAAAGGTCTTTTAAATGAAGGCTGGATTATCTCCTTACTCCCTTCCCCCCCCCTTAAGTTTGTTCTTTTCTGTAGGTCTTTACTCATGTCTATAATGTCCTTCCATAATCTCTTCACCATTTCATTTCCTGTAATTGCAAGAAAAATCAATATTCATTAAGCCCTCCCAAACAAATACTAACCCCATCCTCCCCTGACTTGGCTCATCTCTGAATTCTTAAGGGTCTCAAGTCTACAGGTAACAATCTTAATGATCCATTCAGTTTGGTTGTATATGATTGACATAACCACAATCAACAATCTCTTATTGTGTGTACCAGGTACTGTGTAGGGTATTGAGAACACTTAAATAAGTGAACACCAGCCTTGGTCCACAGCATGTTTATAGTCTAGAAGAAATGAGACAATAGGGCAAGTCATATAGACAAAAATAGATGTGGCTCAAGAAAGGTGTAAGTAAATAAAGAATTATGAATTTCAGAGGTGTGAGAGAATACTTCTGGATGGGTGATAGGAAGTTTCCAAGAAGAAGGTAGCATTGGATCAGGGCTTTGGAAACACAAATGTTCTGTTCATTTCAATCGTTGACTTCAGATCCTTCAAAAGAGACAATTGTTGTTGTTGTTATGTGCCGTCGAGTCAGACCTGACTCATAGTGACCCCTCCTTGAGTTTCTGAGGCAGTATCACTATGGAAGTAGATTGCCCAACCTTCTTTCTGAGGAGTGGCTGGTGGGTTTGAACCACCAGCCTTCTGGTTAGCAGTCAAGTGCCTTAGGCACTATGCTACCAGAGCTCCTAACAGAGACAATATCTTTATCTAATTAAAGACTGATATAAACCATGTTGTTGTTGTTGTTTGCCGTCGAGTCGGACCTGACTCATAGCGACTCCTCCTTGGGTTTCCGAGGCAGTATCACTATGGAAGTAGATTGCCCCATCTTCCTTCCGAGGAGTGGCTGGTGGATTTGAACCGCCAGCCTTCTGGTTAACAGTCAAGTGCCGTAGCCACTATGCTACCAGAGCTCCCAATATAAACCATAGAATATTGTAAGTGGAATAAATAAGCAGTAATAACACTAATGAGGGTTCATGAGAAGGTTATTAAAACTTTATATACTTCCCATAGTTCAACTTCAATCAACCATTACTGTATAATATTAGCATAATTCTGAAATAAATTTTGATGGGGTATGATTGAGTGTGTATAGGCCTGATATTAGGGAAAGTTTTTCCAGGCATGAACTTTGCCTAGTAAGGAGATGAGAAATCAGAAGGTGTGTTTAGGGTCCCACAGCACAATTCCTTTGTTGGAGCAGGGGATACATTTGTGAGAGATGAAACTGCAAGATAGTTAGGTAGAACCATTCCTGGCAGTGCTTTGAATGGTTGTATATGAGATTTGCTTGTAAGAAAGTTTTCTATATGTTACATCTGGCAACTGTATTTGGGATAGGTTGTGATGGGTCTAGAAGTTGATGGGACTGGACGGGAAAGAAAGGTCAACTAGGAGGCTGGTAAGAGATAATAAGGACTGATATGGGCAAAGGTGAAAGAGTGGGCAGAGGAGGGGTGGATTTTAGAGGCATGGCCTGGGATGTGGAAGCTGACTGGGGCAGAGGGACAATGGAGAAAGAAGGAAGGAAACTAGCACTGATCTAATACCTGCCATGGTCAACAGGACTCTGAAGTTTTTGAGCCTTAGAAAATGAAACAATAGGAAAAATGAAACACTTGGGAGTCCAGGGCTGAGTGTAAGGAAAACAATGGCAGCTCTGGAGAAGACTGGTGGAACTGGTCCTTAAATCCCATTTCAGGTGTCCGAACCTCTCTTAAAGGAGCTCTGGTGATGCAATGGTTAAGACATTTGGCTGCTATTTTGAACACACTGGCCTCTCTGCAGGACAAAAATGAGGCAGTCTGCTTCCATAAAGATTTATAGCCTCAAAAACCCTATGGGGGCAGTTCTACTTTATCCTAAATGGTTGCTATAAATTGGAATTAACTCCATGGCAGTGGGTTTGGTGGTTTGGGTATCTCTTTTAAGGAGCTCTGGTTGTGCAGTGGTTAAGGCATTCGTCTGCTAACTAAAAGTCCATGATTTGAACCCACCAGCCACTCCACAGGAGAAAGATGAGGCAGTCGCCTGCTGTAAAGATTTATAGCCTTGGAAACCCTATGGGGAATTTCTACTCTGTGCTATAGAGTCCCTATGAATTACATTCGATTTGATGGCAGTGGGTTTGGGTACCTTTCTTTGCTACTGACCTGGCTCATTCTCAAGTTCTTGTCTTCTTTGTCCCTCCAATTGGAAGCCCTATTTGACCATTTTCTCTGGGCCAAATCTATTGGCTCAGTTCCTGGATTACAACCACAGTTTCTCCCCTCAATGTAGGGAGGCTTGGGGATCAACAAATTGACAGCAGTCACCTTTATGGTACAGCCTGTGGAAGCCCTATATATTCTTACAGGCAACTTGAACTTGGCCTGGCCTGGCTCAGAGTGTTGGTATTTATATTGAGCAATTTCTACCTTTTTAATTCCCCTCTGCGTGACTCTTCATTCTTCTTTGACAAGAGTCACTCCTCTTGGGCTATGTGTGGCCAGTGATACTACTCCTGTCTTCTCTTTGTCATTTGTACACATTAAAGTCTAATTAATTTATAAGTGGCCCAAGATACTATTTTGTATTTCTGAAAGAACATATTCTATATTTCTCATGGTGAGAATTTGAGGCATCAGTACCTGGGCACTAGGAACCATGGTTTTGGGAAGGATGAGGAAGGCCTTCGAAAGCCTTTGAAGTCCTGCCACTGAGAGGGTGTCCTCAGCAGAAACCCTGCCCCGACTCCACTCCAGTAAAGTACCACTGGTGAGCTTGTGTGTGATCTCTCCCACAGAAAGAGCCTTGGCTTACACAATAAATAGCATCCTTCAACTTTAATTGCAATTTGCTCACATCATCAGACCAGAGCCTAACCACAGCATCTGCCACAATTACAAGGGACAGCTGTAAAAACCTTTCTGTTTGTTAGGAATTGATTTGCTCATCATGTTTATTGAAGGTTCATTTACCAGAGACAATATTATGGCTTATGTAAAAGTCAGAAGAATTCACAGTATATGGTAAGTGGAATAAACAAAAAGCAATTGCCTCCCTAAGATGTGAATTGAAATTTGACTCTTTTCTTGATAGGCCTAGGAGGTCTGGTAGTGTAATGCCTAAGGCACTTGACTGATAAACAGAAGGCTGGTGGTTCAAACCCACCAGCCACTCCTCGGAAGGAAGGTTGGGCAGTCTAGTTCTGTAGTGATACTGCCTTGGAAACCCAAGGAGGGGTCACTATGAGTCGGGTCCGACTCGATGGCACATAACAACAACAACAACAACTTGATAGGCCTAAGTCCTCCTCAACCATCATTATCTAATGGTCTTGTAGCAGTTGTGGTTATTTCTACTTAAGATATGGGCATAGTTATGTCTTCTAAACTCTTGTCTCCACTTTTGAAGATACAAGGACTATTCTGCTCTGACTGGAGCAGAAGCTGCAGTGATGGTCATGGGATACAATGGGTCTACTTATCAGTCTAAAACACAGCATTATTTTCCTATTTTTAAAAAGTGCCATTGTCTAGATTTTCTCTTTTGGAACCTTAGAAGAAGAAGTAGAGAGGGCAGGAGGTAATAAAATAAAAGCGAATGAATCCATCCATTTGCTGTATGCTATTTGATCTCATCCAATGGCAGTTAAATCAGTTTGGTACTCATTTTAAACTAACATGCTCATTCCATATCTCACTGATGGTGGGACCATTTTAAAGTAGAGATTTGGGCAGCAATGGTAGAGAGTTGTGGATTGTGAATGTGGGTGAGGATGTCAGTGCCTTCAAAGCATTTGCCACACACATACTCTAAAGCTGCTGTCCAGTATCAAAGCATACTTGAAGCTTGCCCATGGAAATGGCTTTTAGAATCACCTAAGAAAGCACATGTTATTATTTTACAGTCACAACTTGTTTCTGACCCATTAAAGGTACTGCTCAGGTTGGTTATTTACACCACTTACTCAGCGTGGTTCCAGATGACATTTGGCTAGTTCAAAAAGTAAACCCATCGTCAGAAAATGAAGATTTGCCTTCAAGGAGGATAACTGAAAGTATGGGTCACAGGCCATGAAGGCAAGTTTCAAAAGGGGGTGATATGAGCAATGGTTGGGTTAAAGGAATTAGCATGCAGTTTCCAAAAGGAACTGCTTTGAGAAATATCTTTCATACTTTGAATACTGATGGATTAAAAATGAAACAGTGTTCATAGTTCATAGCTACACCTCAAAGAGCATGATGCCAGAATGTCTGTTTGCCAAAATGCACTGATGGTCATGAGGTATCACTAAACATGTGATGATCTTTGCAGGGTCATGTTCTTTTTTTTTTTTTTTTTTAAATACTTCTAGTGGGTATTAAGCTTTCTCACGTAGTAAACAACTTTCCTGCATTAGAATGTTGTAGTTGTTGTTAGGTGCTGTCGAGTCATCTCTGACTCATAGCGCATAACAGAACGAAACACCACCAGGTCCCGCGCCAGGTCCATGATCCCTGCTATACTTGAGCCCGTCACCACAGCCACTATGTCAATCTGTCTTGTTGAGGGTCTTTCCCTCTTTCATCAACCCTCCTCCACCTTACCAAGCATGACATTCTTCTCTAGGGAATGGTTCCTTCTGACAACATGACCAAAGTAGGTGAGACAAAGTCTGGCCATTCTCGCATCCAAGG
>NW_006921672.1:10011598-10013448 GCF_000298275.1 Orycteropus afer afer | reverse complement strand
CTCACTAATGCCTAGGATATCAATCTTTATGCATTCCATTTCATTTTTGACAACTTCCAATTTTCCTAGATTCATACTTTGTACATTCCATGTTCCAATCATTAATGGATGTTTGCAGCTGCTTCTCCTCAATTTCAGTCATGCTATGTCAGCAAATGGAGGTCTCAAAAGCTTTACTTTATCCATATCATTAAGATTAGTTCTACTCTGATGAGGCAGCTCTTTCCCAGTCATATTGTGAGTGCCTTCCGACCTAAGGGGCTTGTCTTCCTGTACTGTATTGGACAATGTTTCTGGGCTATTCATAAACTTGCCTAGTAATGTATCAGACAGTGTTCTTCTGCTATTCATAAGGTTTTATCTGACCCCAATTCTTTGAGAAGTGGATGGCCTCTTCCTTCTTCCTAGTCTGTCTCAGTGTGTAAGCTGCGTTAAAACCTGTGTACCCTGTGCAACCCTGGTGGCATCTGAAACACCAGTGGCACAGCCTCAAGCCTCACAGCAACACACAAGCCACCACAGTAAGACAAACTGACAGACAAGTTTGTCTCTGTTAGCTGTTTGAAACCTCTCCCCCCTCCCCTTACCTGGATCCTGTGGCTTAGAATAGAATTGACCTTTGGTTCTTTGATAGAGAAAACAGGCTTGTCATTT
The DNA here is from genome assembly GCF_000298275.1 of Orycteropus afer afer. Classification (NCBI taxonomy): domain Eukaryota; kingdom Metazoa; phylum Chordata; class Mammalia; order Tubulidentata; family Orycteropodidae; genus Orycteropus; species Orycteropus afer. The sequence continues at coordinate 10,012,794 of NW_006921672.1, read as the reverse complement.
CTTGGCTAATTCTTAGGAAGGGACATTTTCTACAAGTGATTGAACTCCACTGAGTCCACTTCTGTTGCTTCTTGGTAATAAGAAGAATGGAAGAGAGATACAGTGCAATGTTATATAGAGAGAGTGGTCATTGGAGTTAGAGAGATTTGAATTGAATCTTGGCTCTACCATATAAGAACTTTGTGGCCTTGGAAAATTCTCAGAGGCTTGGTGTCCACATCTCTAAACCCTCACAGGGTGTTGTTGTGCAGGGTGTTGTGCACTGAGGAGCAGATTGAGCAGTTAATGCATATAGGTGCTTAGTGCAGTGCCTGGTGCACAGTGGGTACTCAGTAAGCAGGATCCATCTTAGTAACAGAGTCATGCTGTGTGCAAACATGTAGGACAATGCTTCATGCATAATAAGCATGTCTAAAATTCTAGTTTTCCTTATGTTCTGTGAACACTGAATAAAAGCAGAAGGGGAACCTTGGGAGGCTTCCTGCAGGCCCCCCAGAAGAGGGTAGTGTTGCCTCTATCTGGGCTGGATGGAATAGCAGAGGGATATTGAACTGGGTATTGAACTGGACAAGCCCTTTCTGATCCCAGCTTCCAGAAGTTCCTATCAAACAATTGTGGTGCCTGAGTGGGCTCCTTTAACTGTTTTCTCACAGAGTTCTTTCTGAGTATGAGGTGGATAAAGCATAGACCTTTGCTGTTTAGGAGAAAGGGGCATAGAAGTCCCTCTAATTCTGAAAGACAGGGTACAATTGACACCTAATGTTGGCAGGGCAATGGGCTGGCCCCTTTGAAGCCAGACCAGGAAACTCTTATGTACCAACCAGCATGATTGGTGAGGAGTCCTGACTTAGCAAGAAGCCAGAGTAAAGTGTTTTATGAGGTAAAGGACTCTTGTGAGGTGTCTAAATAACAAATGAAAAAATTCCTGAAGAGGGTAAAAAGGGATAATGCTGTACGTGGTTGCCACACCCACTGCTGACAGAATATAAAGCCCTGGAGAGGACCAGGACTTATATCAGAGAAAAAGTATCAGGTTTTGACACTGACCTCAAGAGTCCCACTCCCTCCAGCACCATGTCATACACCTGCTGCCTGCCCAACCTGAGCTGCCGCACCAGCTGCTCCTCCCGGCCCTGCATACCCCCCAGCTGCCATAGCTGCACCCTGCCTGGGGCCTGCAACATCCCCGCCAATGT
>NW_006921672.1:10006583-10011052 GCF_000298275.1 Orycteropus afer afer | reverse complement strand
TGAGCATTATAAAAGTCTTTAAAAATGCAACTGAATTTAGGAATTTCCTGACTAATCTTCAAATTTTCAAAGCTTTTCAAAGCTGTAGCAAAAGACAGTGTCTATGGCAGAGCAAGGGAGCTTTGATTCCAGAAGCTACACTAATAAATATACACAGATACACATACCATCCACTAGAAGAGACATGGAGACAAGTGATGAAACCAGGTCATAAATGCTGGAGCAGATGTGGCTACAAGTAAAGAGCCAGCATAGAGATGGGACTTAATACATGGTGCAGGTTAGGGAGGGCTCTCCAGTGGAGGTAACATTTGGGTATAGTTTTGAAGGATGACTAGGAGTTTCTATCCAACAGCACAAGCTGTTGATTCTTAGAGGTCATTGGCTTTCCACTGTTCTGCAGTTCTGGCAAAGTGAATGACAGAAAGATGCCATATGATGTGACTATCATTTGTACATTTACTAAGCACTAGGCACAGTACAGGCACAGTAGTGAGGAGCTCTGGTGGCACAGTGCCTAATACATCAGCCTGCTAACCAGAAGGTTGGTGGTTCAAACCCACCAGCCACTCCACAGAAGGAAGACTGGACAATCTACTTCTGTAAAGATTTACTTCCTCAGAAACCCAGTGGGGGGTCACCATGAGTTGGAATTGACTCGAAGGCAGTGAATTTAGTTTTGTTTTGGTTTGAGGCACAGTAGTGCGGTAGGAAATAAAGCGTTGAGTAAAACTGTCTTTTTCAGGAGTTCAGAGTCCAACAGAGGAAGCAGATGTGGAAACAAATGACCACAGTGAATGTGATAAGAAAGCTACCTGTCTACATGGAAAGCACTGTGGGAACATGTGGAGGAAGTGACCACCTGGGGGAGTTAGGGAATGTGGGTTATGCAATGAGCCTTGCTAGGTGGGAAAGGGCAGTTCAGGGCGTACTACCTAGAGGGAGAAGCTTTGTGCAAAAGCATGAATAAAGGCAAGGTTTGGGAGAGTGAAGAGAGGCCACAGGGCTGGAATGAAGGTGGTGTGAGGGCACAGTAACCAACTGCCCCCGGTTTGCCTGGGATTTTCCTAGTTTGAGTATCTCAAACCTAAGGAAACTGGGACTGTTGGTTACCCTCTGTGAGATGTGGTTACCCAGCATGCTTAATTCCTGCAGGAAGCCAGACACAGATCAAGAAGAGAGTTCATGATGAAGGGCATATATCTGTTTGATTGTTCTTGTGAAATGATTAATTTTATTAATTAGTCTTCCCATTATCCTAAAATTGAAAATCTGAAGGACTCAGAGATATTTGAAAGAAATGTTGCTGAAAGAAAATAGCTTTTAACTTTAAGGAATTAAGCATTCATTCTTAGTATAACTAATTTCATAATTAATACTCTCCGCAGACCCTGTACCATGCAATATACCTTCTCAGATATAATTGAGCACTTATTGTACATAAACAGCTTTTGATCACCTTATATATGATATACTGTGATTTCTCAACATGTTCCTTCCATATAAGTGGGCTAGTAGGGATTGATGTTGGCTGAAAATACCAAAGCCTTTGTTTATTCTAGAATGTTTTGGGTCTTCCAGATCCTGTGCAGCAAGGCTGAGAACGCCAGGCTGGTGGTACAGATCGACAATGCCAAGCTGGCCACAGACGACTTCAGAACCAAGTAAGAGTTTTTGTTAGTATTGGTGCAGTCCAGTAATGGGACAAGGTGAATCACAAAGTAATGAAATCTCTGTCTCTGGAGTGTACAAATAGAAGCAATTGGGGATAATATTGGGAAGATGTTTGCCTTGGTTTAGATGTCTTTTAAGGTCCTCTCCATGCTCAAATTCTGTGTTTCAATTTAGTTGGAAAGAGTGCAAGCAACCACCCATTTGTTCTCTTCTTCAACTCAATTTCAGACCAAGTTTAAAAGTGAATTTCACACTGGTCTCTTAGTACAGGTTAGTCACTACCAACCATCAGATGAATTGATTAAAATTCAAAAATAGGAGACAAAATCCATTACTTTCAGAGAATCAATCGATTTTTCTAGGTATGACCATTACAATCTTAAGAAACCTTTGCATTTTTATGGAATCTTTCTGTTTAGAATGTGATTTCACTCATATCACTTCTTTCTCTCCAGCCAACTCTTTGAAACAGTAGTTTTGTCCCCATTTCACAGATGAGGAAACCAAGGCTCAGAGACAAGCCAAGACAATTTGTAATAGGAAGTTCACTGACTTATTAAGAATGCAAAGATGGTGGGGCTTGGTTGATAGCAAGCTGTGAATGAGATTCTTGGAAGATACAATATTGGACTAAAATTAAAGATAGGCACCTCTCCAGTACCTTCCCTATGGGTTTCAGGGAAGAAATAGGTCTTACTCTGCACAGCTGTATGTTTTTTCCTTTCAAAAATGTTTTTAACCGTCCAGAACATATTACAGTGAAATGAATTTAACCAGATGAGCCAAGTAAAGCCAAGGAAACAAAGTCTTCTTTTTGACCTCCTTATGCCTTTGACTGTGTGGGCAGGTACGAGAAGGAGCTGTCCCTGAGGCAGCTGGTGGAGGCTGATATCAACGGCCTGCGCAGGATCCTGGATGGGCTGACCCTGTGCAAGTCTGATCTGGAGGCCCAGGTCGCATCTCTGAAGGAGGAACTGTTGACCCTCAAGCAGAACCATGAGCAGGTAAGAGAGTCCCAGCTTCCAACATACTGGTAATGAGAGCTCCATGACTCAACTGGGTAGGGAAAAGTAGGTCTTGATTTGCTAAGCATCCAAGAGCTAACATAACACTTTCCTGTCTGCTCAAAAGATATTTAGGGGATTCTCACTGAAGAAGTCACTTACTTCTTTTGCCCAAAGCAGAGTGGTCATTTGGCCTGTTTCCACTAGGGGCTAGATGTGTGGTCAAAAGTCCATAAGAAGATCTTTAAGATACTTCCTAGAACTTGATAAAATCTATTATGCTCTAAGTAGGTGCCAAATAAATGACCAAGTCTGGAAGTAGATAGCAAACTTCTTTATCCTGTGTGTTACCTAGATAATAAGAACGCAAGTTGGAGAGATGAATAGATGGATGGATGGATGAATAGATGGATGGGAAAAATGGGAGAAGTGAAAGAAGTTAAACAATGGTTTGATTCAGGCCTCATTTTGCATGTGTAACTAGGAAATCAGATGCAAGTCTCAAATATTAGAGCCTTTGAAGAAGAGAAACTAAATTCTTATAGTGTATGAAGGTAGAAGACATGAACTACAAGTGGGGAGTCAAACATGTACTCTTTATATTTAAGTCACAATAATTATAAACCATATCATAAACTTATCATATCAGACTCAGTGAGCAGTGGGATAATTAGAAAGAAGTGATAAAATCTTGGAGTGGGAAGAAGCATTAGAAATCGTTCAATCAAGTAGCCTCATTAAACCTACTCCTTACTTACTGACTTTTTTTTGTTGTCTGAAAATTTGCATTTATGAGCATAATAAATTTTTTTTTTTGCATGTTAATAAAGTTTGTCTGGCATTAAGGAACCCCAAGGTATAAGGTACCATGCTTTGAAATGCTTCATTCTGGTTTGACCCCCTACTGACAATCTACATTTTAACAAGATACCCAGGTGATTATGTAGATTCTTACTAAAATATAGATCTTTCTAAAATGTAGATTCCGATTCAATATATCTGGGGTGGAAATGTAAATTCTCAGCAGGTTGAACTGGAAAGAACCTGTTTGAAACCCAGACAAGTCAAGAGTAACACTGGTTAAGGTTATATGCTAACTTGACTGGGTCAGGATTCTCAGTGGTTTGGCAGTTATATAATGATGTGGTCATCCTCCATTTTCACTTAACTCTGGTTTTCACGTGATGACCTGGTCTTTGATATCCAACCATGTTAAGAAATGAGGAGAATGTGTCTACATATGAGGAAAAGAGACACAGAGAAGATCTGAATTGCCAGCGGTAACTTAGCAGAGTTTTACATCAACTGCACTTTCGTTTCCTACATTCCAGTGCACTACTCTTTCCACTACATTGGACTCCATCAAACAGTTTATTTCCAGACTTCTTTCTCTGAGTTTATTTCTTTCTCTTGCACCATCAGGAAGTCAACACCCTGCGTTGCCAGATTGGTGAGCGCCTCAACGTGGAAGTGGACGCTGCCCCCACCGTGGACCTGAACCGTGTGTTGAATGAGACCAGGTCTCTTTATGAGGCCCTGGTGGAGACCAACCGCAGGGAAGTGGAGGAATGGTTCATCACACAGGTGGGCATCTAAGCACAAGGCCAGTCTGGACCTGAAGCCCTCAGGGCCCTTAGATGGAGTCTGACCCCTGTCTTCTCCCCTCTGGATATTTCAGACTGAAGAGCTGAATAAGCAGGTGGTGTCCAGCTCAGAGCAGCTGCAGACCTCCCAGGCACAGATCATTGAGCTGAAACGCACGGTCAATTCCCTGGAGATTGAGCTGCAGGC
>NW_006921672.1:10004138-10005733 GCF_000298275.1 Orycteropus afer afer | reverse complement strand
TTGTTGTAGAAAAAAGAAGGACAGCTGTGAACATTCCTCATATTGAAATAGTGCTTTCTGATGGAACTAAGACTTTCACATCTATTGTTTCATTGATTCTTTCTATAATCATCAGAGGTAGGCAAAGTGGGGATCATTACCATCTGATTGATGAGTACCTTTCATATTAAAAGAGAATGTGTTTCAATAACTAATAGAGCACAGCACTCGACACTTTACACATTATTTTTATCAACACGACTTTGTGCAATTCTCCAGCAATTCTTTTTGGTAGGTGTTATGAACTTGAAGAGGCTGAGGCTCAGAGGGATGAAGGGGCTTCCCCTGGTTATAGTGGGGTGGCTTCCACCTCAGATCTTCTTTGCTCTTTTCTGCCACCATGTTGAGTTTTATAGAGAGTATACTGACCAAGCCTTGGCTTCTTGAGACTTTGGAGAATGGGTTCTGATGGTTCCCATGGCTCCTTGGGTTGAGCTCTTTCCTCCTTCCTTTTTATTACCCTTCTCAAAGTGATGATGTAATGTTTCTGTGCCCTAGACTGCCCTGCAACCCCTGTGCCACAACCAATGCCTGTGACAAGTCCGTCGGATCCTGCACACCTTGTGGTGTACGCTCCCGCTGTGGGCCCTGCAACACCTTTGGGTGCTAGATGCCTTGGAGTCAGCAGGAGGATTCTGTGAGGATGGAAGAATCATCTATGGACTAGCCGTGCTTCTCTGACAACCATCAGCCACAGGCCACCTGCCCTAAGGCTTCTCCGTAAATCTCAGTCCCAGAGAGAGAGAGAGAGAGAAAAAATACCCAAGGTCATGGCCTAGCTCTGAGCCCAGGCCCACCTGATCCTCTTGTCTTGTCTGATGTGAGGTGTCACATGAAGTGTTTTGTTGTTGTCCCTGCTGCTTCAACCTTCCTGCAGTTCCCCAAGCCCTCTGTAAATCTCCCAATAAACTTTCCTCTTGCAAAGCAGAAATGATTCTCATTTGTATTCAATCTTTTCAAAGTGTTCACTGTGTGTGTGCTTCTTATAAAATCACTTGAAAGCGATGGAGGACTTTATAGATTAGTCCTCTCCTAGAAGTCCTTCAATCACCATTAGTTACCATTCATTGACCACAGTGAGCCCAGCATCCTATCAGGCCAGCACAGAACCAAGAAGCTTCACTAAGAGACTTCATTTGAATAAGATAAACACACTCACTGTGAAAACTTAGTAAAATCCAATGCTCAACATTTCTAAAAACATTTCTCTTCCAAGCCCCCATAAAAAGAGGGGGACAAGAGCTAATATATTTATTGAATACTTACAAAGAACCTACTAAGAATTAGGAATGGGGTTAATAATTTCTCCCTTACTCACATATTAAGCAGCAACAATGGGAAATGCTAAATGTCAGTTACACATATGAGGTGTAATATTGAGAAAATAAAACTGATCTCAAACAAACACCCCAATATGATACATCAAACAGGCATTTCTCTTCAAAATGGTCACTTGAGGAGACATGATGCTGTAATTCCCAAAACACCTCTGAAACCCTCGTTTGGGAAATACTGAGGAACTGAAGGACTCATGATAATAAAAGGCCATGTCTTAT
>NW_006921672.1:9991822-9999373 GCF_000298275.1 Orycteropus afer afer | reverse complement strand
GGCAATGTTTCGTTCTGTTGTGCATAGGGTCACTATGTGTTGGAAATGACTCTATGACACCTAATTACAACAACCACAGACACTAACCACCTGTCTCTTGGTAGGTGTGATAGAGAATGAGAGCATGTGCACAGGTTTCTATTAGCTGTTCATAAAGAGAAGTTGAGGGTTAGTTGGGCTAGTATTGGCCACTGTCTATCATTGGTCAGTTGGCACAGAAGCAAGTGGTGGCCTTCACTTAGTGGGTGGGACTGCAGGAGGTGTGTGTATGGTTGCATCATGGGGGAACAGTTGCCGTCTGCCACTCAGTTAGACAAAATAAATAAATAAATAAAAATAAAACAAACAAATGAAAAATAAAAAGATTACAATAAACAACAATAGTAATAATAAAACAGGAGAATCTCAAAAGAAAAGGAGAGGCAATAAATGAGAAGGAAAATTTAAATATATGTATATATATATATATACAAAAGACAAGACAAAGATAAAGAGAAAAAGAGAGAGAGTGAGAGAGAAACTCTCACGATATCTGAGGAGGAGGGACTGAGAGAAAAAAGTAAGAGTAAAAGAATAGTAAAGAAAAAATGAGAAAACTTTCTAGTCATCAGCTGCCAGTGTGGTTGCCCATGCTGTTCTCAGGAAGCTGAGCATATACTCAGGTTGCTGCCTGGATCAGAAAGTCACCTGCAAATATTCAAAATGGCTGTGCCCTCAGGACAGCCAGCAGTCCCCAGGTCTATTTGCCTCCTTCTTTGCTGTTTTCCTTTCTAGTTGTCAGCCATCAATGCCGTTGCACATACAGTCCTTGGCAAGCAGAGCTGATTCTCAGGCTGCTGCCTGGATCAGAACGCCACTTGTAAATATTCAAATTGGCCATGCTGTCATGACAGCTAAAAGTCCCCAGCTCTGTTTGTCTCCTTATTCACTGTTTTCATTCAGATTTTTCTACTACTTGGTATTTAATCCATTTCTTTATCCTTCTCTTCATAGCTCAGGGTTCTGGGATTATCTTCTGTATCTGTTTCAACTGGTTTTTCCTTTCTTTGTCACAGGGGCTGTGTAGCTTGTCTGCCTATGCTGCCATCTTGCTGCAAGTGCTCAGTTCCACCTTATTTTTTATACTCCTGAATTTGGTCATTGTAATTACTGTTGCTCAGAGTTTGGGTTTTTTTTTTTTTTTTTTCCTGAGACTTACTTATATATTTACACATTTATTTGCTTACATTGCTTCCTGTGTTTTCTCCTCCTTTATGGTTTTAACTTCCTGAGATATATTCTTTGGTAGTTTTTATGGAATCTCTAAGTGATAAATTCTCTCACTATTGTCTAAAAATTCTTAGCTGTTGTTGTTGTTGCTATGTGCCTTCGAGTCGGACCCGACTCATAGCGACCCCTCCGTGGGTTTCCGAGGCATATTAAATGCTGGTTTAGTTGGTACAGAATTGCAGGTTGAAAGCTACTTTTCTTCACCATTTTAAAGATGCTATTCCATTGTCTTCTGAATTCCATTGTTGATTCTGAAAAGCCTATTGCCAATCTAAGTATAGTTCCATTGTCAATAATCTAATTTCTTTTTCTCTCTCTCTTTGATTGTTTCTAAGATTGTTTCTTTGCCTTTAGTGTTATGTAGCTTCACTAGATTATGCTTAAGGTTGGATTTAGTTTTGTTATCCCACTTAGGATTTATGTGCTTCTTGGGTATACATTAGAGTGAGAAATTGCTGAGTCATATAACAACTGAAGTTTAAAATTATGAGGAATGCCAAACTGTTTTCCACAGCTTTTGCACCATTTTCTACTTGCATCAGCAACATATGAAGCACTCAATTTTTGCTAATTTTTACTGTTGCTGTTAGGTACCAATAAGTTGGTTCTGACTCATAGTAATCCTGTGTACAACAGAACAAAACACTGTCTGGCCTGGCACCACCCTTACAATCACTGCTCTGTTTGAGCCCATTGTTGCAGCCACTGTGTCAATCCATTTTGTTGAGGGTCCTTCTCTCTTTTGCTGACCCTCTCCTTTACCAAGTATGATGTCCTTTGCCAGGGACTATTCCCTTCTGATAACATGGCTAAAGTACATGAGGTGAAGTCTGGCCATTCTTGCTTCAAAGAGCATTCTGGCTGTACTTCTTTCAAGAGAGATTTTTTTCATTCTTCTGGCAGTCCATAGTATATTTAATATTCTTTGCCAACAGCACAATTCAAAAAACATCAATTCTTCTTCAGTCTTCCTTATTCATTGCCCAGATTTCCCACTGTTTTGGTTACCTAGTGCCTCTCTGACACAAATATACCACGAATGGGATGGCCTCCACAAACAGGAGTTTATTTTTACAATTTGGAGACTTTAAGTCCAAGTTCAAAGTGCCAGGCTCTAGGGGCTGAGTAAAAGCCCCTTGACTTTGGGGACCAGCTCTGCCTCCTGCTCCCAGCCCACTGGAGCTAGAGGCTTTTCTTTACTCAGACAGCTGCTGGCTGCTGAGACTGAAAAACCCCAAGGTTGACAAGTAAAAAGGCATAGTCCCGATGTTACTACACGGCAGGCCATTGACTTAAGTCCATTGTAAGTCCCAAGGTCAGCAAAGCGTAGCAGGCTGCTGAGCAATGACACAGCTACATGTAGGGTCCAAGCGTGCCAAAGGCTAGAGACCATACCCAAGGTTTCTCCTTATGTACAGGAAGCAGACCACATACCCAAAGGCAGCAACTCAGCTGCTCACAGTAGATTCCACCATGGAATTGATTACCAGTCTCATCATGGGGAATACTACATCCAGCTGCCCAGCCACTCAACCAGGCCCAGCCAAGTTGACACACAAACATAACCACCACACCCACGCATACAGAGTAATGGAAAATACCATAGCTTGGGTCAGGTGCACCTTAGTCCTCACTGTGACATCTTTGCTTTTTAACACTTTAAAGAGGTCTTTTATAGCAGATTTACCCACTACAATACATCATTTAATTTCTTGACTGCTGTTAGTATGGGCATTGATTGTGGATCCAAGTAGAATGAAGTCTTTGGCAATTTCAATATTTTCTCTGTTTAACATGATGTCAATTATTGATCCAGTTGTGAGGATTTCTATTTTCTATTTGTTCAGGTGTAGTCCATATTGAAGACTATGGTCTTTGATCTTCATCAGTAAGTACTTCAAGTCCTCTTTGCTTTCAGCAAGGAAAGCTGTATCGTCTGCATATCACAGGTTGATCATGAGTCTTCCTCCAATCCTGTTGCCATGCTCTTCTTCATAAAACTAAAACCCATCAGAATAGTTCATAGCTACACCTGGAAGAGCATGATGGCAGAATGTCTGTTGGCCAAAATGCACTGATGCTCATGAGGTGCAACTAAGCATGTGATAGGGTCTTTGCAGAATCATGTCCTGTGGAGAAAAAGGTTCAAGTGTTTCTATATCAGATGAACTGAAGGTTCCCTATTTTTCATACTTCTAGTGGGTATTATGCTTTCTCAGTTAGCAATCTTTCTTCCATTATAATAGAAATGATCTTTAGTTCTTTGATAGAGAAATCAGGCTTGTCATATCTTGGCTCATCCTAATTTAGCTGAGGGTATTATCTTACACTGATTGAGCTCTGCTGAGTCCATTTTTAGGAGCTCTGGTGGCGTAATGCCTAAGGCATTTGACTGCTAACCAGAAGGCTGGCGGTTCAAACCCACCAGCCATTCCTTGGAAGGATGATTGGGCAATCTACTTCCATAGTGATACCACCTTGGAACCCAAGAAGGGGTCTCTATGAGTTGGATTATTCTTCTTGGAAATGAGAAGATTTGAAGAGAGAGACACTGCAGTATAACAAAGAGAGCCTGGCCATTGGAATTAGAGAGACTTGGGTTTGAATCTTGGCTCTACAATGTAAGAGCTCTGTGACCTTGGAAAATTCTCAGAGGCTTGGTGTTCTCATCTCTAAACCCTCACAGGGTGTTGTGAAGATTGAGCAGTTAATGCATGTAAGTGCTTGGTGCAGTGCCTGGTGCACAGTGGGTACTCAGTAGGCAGGACCCATCTTAGTAACAGAGTCATGCTGTGTGCAAACACGTAGGACAATGCTTCATGCATAGTAGGCATGTCTAAAATTCTAGTTTTCCTTATGTTCTGTGAACACTGAATAAAAGCAGAAGGGGAGCCTTAGGAGGCTTCCTGCAGGCCCCTCAGAGGAGGGTAGTGTTGCCTTTATCTTAGGTGGATGGAATAGCAGAGGGATATTGAACTGGATGAACTTCTAAGTCCTTTCTGATCCCAGCTTCCAGAAGTCCCTATCAAACTGTTGTGTTTCTTGGACTGTTTTCTCACAGAGTTCTCTCTCACTATGAGCTGGATACGGCACGGGCCTTTCTCTGTTTAGGAGGAAGGGGCACAGAGGTCCCTCCAACAATGGGAGACAGGGTACAACTGTCACTCCTTAACTTGACACGCAATGTTGGCAAGGTAATGGGTTAGCCACTTTGAAGCCAGACCATGAAGCTCTTACTTAACCAACCCAACATTATTGGTAAAGAGTCCTGATTTAGCAAAAAGCCAAAGTATAGCATTTTATGAGGTAAAGGACTCTTGTGAGGTGTCTAAATAACAGATGGAAAAATTCCTAAAGAGAGTAAAAGGGATAACGCTGTACGTGGTTGCCACACCCACTGCTGACAGAATATAAAGCCCTGGAGAGGACCAGGACTTACAACAGAGAAAAGAAATCAGGCTTTGAAACTGACTTTCAGAGTTCCATTCCTTCCAGCACCATGTCGTACACCTGCTGCCTGTCCAACATGAGCTGCCGCACCAGCTGCTCCTCTCGGCCCTGCGTGCCTTCCAGCTGCCATAGCTGTACCCTGCCTGGGGCCTGCAACATCCCCGCCAATGTAGGCAGCTGTGGTTGGTTGTGCGAGGGCTCCTTTAATGGCAATGAGAAGGAGACCATGCAGTTCCTGAATGACCGCCTGGCCAGTTACTTGGAGAAGGTGCGCCAGCTGGAGCGGGAGAACGCTGAGCTGGAGGGCCGCATCCGTGAATGGAGCCAGCAGCAGGTGCCCTATGCGTGCCCAAACTTCCAGTCCTACTTCCGAACCATCGAGGAGCTTCAGCAGAAGGTGAGGGATTGGGCACCACACTGCCAATTTAATTAATTTTGTTCCATTCATTCATTTGGTAACGTACCAACTTTTGAATGAGATCTAAAGCTGCTCACAGCTAACTTGAGAATGGTAAAGGTGCAGAATGCATTGGCTTAGGCAGGAGACTGGAAGTAGTCTTAGAAAGTCTATTTTGGAGTCATCACAAGGGAAGGCTACAGACTGGGTATAGGGGAAGGCATCAGACCAAAATCAATCACAGAAATCTACCATGGTTTCCAAAGAGCTTCTTTCTTAAAATCGTAATACCTGATTCTTTCATTCTATTATGATATCCTGGTCTTGTTTCCATTGTTTTTAAAAATGCAACTGAATTTAGGAATTTCCTGAGTACATCTCCAATTTTTAAAGGCTTTCAAAGCTGTAGCTAAAACAGCTATGGCAAAGGAAGAGAGCTTTGATTCCAGAAGCTTCAGTAATAAATTTACTGAGTGTGTGTAGTGTGCTATCTGGGATAATATTAGGAATACCATCCACTAGAAGAGACATGGAGACAAGTGATGAAACCAAGTCATAAGTGCAGAAGTAGATGTGGGTACAAGTAAAGAGTCAGTATAGAAATGGGACTTAACACATGGTGCAGGTTAGGTAGGGCTCTCCAGTGGAGGTAATATCTGAATATGGTTTTTGAGGATGACCAGGAGTTTCTATGCAACAGCACAAGTTGTTGATTCTTAGAGGTCATGGCTGTCCACTGTTCTGCAGTTCTGGCAAAGTGAATGACAGAAAGATGCCATGTGATTTGAGTATGATTTGTATGTTTACCGAGCACTAGGTACAGTGGTGGGGTAAGAAATAGAGCACTGAGTAAAATTGTCTCTTTCAGGAGTTCACAGTCTAATAGAGGAGACAAGTGTGAAAACAAGTGACCACGGTGAATGTGATAAGAAAGCAACTTATCTATGTGCAAAGCACTGTGGGAACATGTGGAGGAAGTAACCACCTGGAGGAGTTAGGGAATGTAGATTATGCAAGGAGCCTTGCTGGTGGGGAAGGGAAGTCCAGGACATTCCAGGTAGATGGAGAAGCTTTGTGCAAAAGCATGAATAAAGGCAAGGTGTTGGGAGAATAAAGAGAGGCCATAGGGCTGGAATGAGTTATCCTGGTTTGCCTGGGACTTTCCTGGTTTTAGCATTCCAGAAACCCTCTCAAATTTAAGGAAATTGGGACTGTTGGTTACCTTCTGTGAGACGTGGTTACCCAGCGTGTTTAATTCCTGCAGGAAGCCAGACAGATAAAGAAGAGAGTTCATGCTGAATGGCACATTTTCTGCTCAATTGTTCCACTTGCGAAGTGATTAAGTCCATTAATTAGTCTTCCTTTTATCCTAACACTGAAAATATGAAGGACTCAAAGCTATTTGAAAGAATGTTGCTGAAAGAAAATAACTTTTAACTTTAAGGAACTAAGCATTTATGCTTGTTGTTGTTGTTGTTATGTGCTATCAAGTCGGACCCGACTCATAGTGACCCCTCCTTGGGTTTCCGAGGCAGTGTCACTATGGAAGTAGATTGCATATAACTAATTCCATAATTAATACTCTCCCCAGATCCTGTGTACCATGCAGTATACTCTCTCAGATATAATTGAGCACTTATTGTACATAAACAGCATTTGATCACCTTATATATGATATACTGTGATTTCTCAACATGTTCTTTCCATATAAGTGGGCTAGTAGGGATTGATGTTGGCTGAAAATACCAAAGCCTTTGTTTATTCTAGAATGTTTTGGGTCTTCCAGATCCTGTGCAGCAAGGCTGAGAACACCAGGCTGGTGGTGCAGATTGACAATGCCAAGCTGGCCACAGACGACTTTAGAACCAAGTAAGAGTTTTTGTTAGTATTGGTGCAGTCCAGTAATGGGACAAGGTGAATTGCAAAGTAATGAAATCTCTGTCTGTGGGAGTGTGTGTAGTGTGCTATCTGGAATAATATTAGGAATATTTTTGCCTTGGTTTAGATGTATTTTAAAGTCCTCTCCACGCTCAAATTCTGTGTTTTAATTAAGTTGGAAAGAGTGCAAGAAACCATCCATTCATATTCTTCTTCAACTCAATGTCAGATTAAGTTTAAAAGTGAATTTCACACTGGTCTCTTAGTACAGGGTAGTCACTACCAACCATCAGATGAAATGATTAAAATTCAAAAATAGGAGACAAAATCCATTACTTTCAGAGAATCAATCAATTTTTCTAGGTATGACCATTATAATCTTAAGAAACCTTTGCATTTTTATGGAATCTTTCTGTTTAGAATGTGATTTCACTCATATCACTTCTTTCTCTCCAGCCAACTCTTTGAAACAGTAGTTTTGTCCCCATTTCACAGATGAGGAAACCAAGGCTCAGAGACAAGCCAAGACAATTTGTAATAGGAAGTTCACTGACTTA
>NW_006921672.1:9989120-9991522 GCF_000298275.1 Orycteropus afer afer | reverse complement strand
GAGAAGGAGCTGTCCCTGAGGCAGCTGGTGGAGGCTGATATCAACGGCCTGCGCAGGATCCTGGATGGGCTGACCCTGTGCAAGTCTGATCTGGAGGCCCAGGTCGCATCTCTGAAGGAGGAACTGTTGACCCTCAAGCAGAACCATGAGCAGGTAAGAGAGTCCCAGCTTCCAACATACAGGTAATGAGAGCTCCATGACTCCACTGCGTAGGGAAAGGTAGGTCTTGATTTGCTAAGGACACTAGAGCTAACACAACATTTTCCTGGGGACTGAAAAGATACTCAGGGGATTCTCATGGAATGAATTACTTCCTCCTTTTGTACAAAGCAGAGTGGTCAGTTGGCCTATTTCCACTTGGAGCTATATGTGTGGCCAAAAGTCCACAAAAAGATCTCTAAAGTACTTCCTACAGCTTGATAAAATCTATTATCTTTTAATCAGGTGCCAAATACATGACCAAGTCTGGAAGTAGATAACAAACTTCTTTCTCTTTTGTGCTACCTAGATAATTAGAATCCAAGTCGGAGAGATGAATAGATGGATGGATGGATGGGAAAAATGGGAGAAGTGAAAGAAGTTAAACAATGGTTGATTCAGGCCTCATGTTTGAATGTATTACTAGGAAATCAGTTGCATGTCTCAAATATTAGATCTTTTGAAGAGGAGAAACTAAATTCAGATAGATACTGTAAAAAGGTAGAAGACATGAACTGAAAGAGGGGAGTCAAACCTGTACTCTTTTTATTTAACTAGGAATGATTACAAACCACTTATCATGTCAGACCTATCAGTGAACAGTAGGAAGATGAAAAAGAAGTAATAAAATCTTAGAGTGGGAAGAAACATTAGAAATCATTTAATCAAGTTGCCTCATTGTATATACTCCTCACTTAATGACTTTTTTGTTATCTAATATTTTGCATCTATGACCATAGTAAAAAGTCTACAGTCCAACTATTTTATACATTTATAACGTATGTCTCGCAGTAATGAACCCCGAGGTGTAAGGCACAGTGCCTTGAACAGGTTCGTTATGGTTCAATCCCTGCTTAGATTCTACATTTTAGCAAGATCTCCAGGTGATTAAGTAGATTCTGATTAAAATGTAGATCTTGTTAAAATGTATATTCTGATTCAGTATATCTGGGGGTGCCAATGCAAACTCTCATCAGGAGGTTGAGCTGGAATGAACTGGTTTGAAGCCCTGGCGAGACAAAAGTGACACTGGGTCTTTTGGTTAAGGCTAAACCTTAACTTGATTGGACCATTATTCTCAGTGGTTTGGAAGTTATGCAATGATGTAGTCACCCTCCATTTTCACATAACTCTGATTTTTGCATAGCAACCTGGTCTTTGGAACCAAAACATGTTGATAAGTGAGATATAGGTGTCTATAGATCAGGAAAAGAGACTCAGAGAGAAGGTCTGAATTAAAAGTGGTAACATCAGAGTTTTACACCAACTGTACTTTTGTTTCCTACACTCCAGTGCACTACTCATTCCACTATATTGGACTCCATCAAATAATTTATTTCTAGACTTCTTTTTTTGAGTTCATTTCTTCCCTTTGCTCCAATAGGAAGTCAATGCCCTGCGTTGCCAGATTGGTGAGCGCCTCAATGTGGAAGTGGATGCTGCCCCCACTGTGGACCTGAACCGTGTGTTGAATGAGACCAGGTCTCTTTATGAGGCCCTGGTGGAGACCAACCGCAGGGAAGTGGAGGAATGGTTCACCACACAGGTGAGCATCTAAGCACAAGGCCACTCTGGACCTGAAGCCCTCAGGGCCCTTAGATGGAGTCTGACCCCTGTCTTCTCTCCTCTGGATATTTCAGAGCCAGGAGCTGAATAAGCAGGTGGTGTCCAGCTCAGAGCAGCTGCAGACCTCCCAGGCACAGATCATTGAGCTGAAACGCACGGTCAATTCCCTGGAGATTGAGCTGCAGGCCCAGCATAATCTGGTGGGTATTGTTTAGACATCCTCCTGAGAAATGTGAAGTCAAGGAATTAACTGGGGTCTCCTTCATGTCTGAAACTCTCCTTAACTCTTGAAGCTTGTGACTTCTTTGGAACAACCTAGAGAAATTCTTTAAAGGAGCATATCTCTGACATTTCATTGTCTTCCCCATCCCAGAGAAACTCCCTTGAAAACACCCTGACTGAGACTGAGGCTCGCTACAGCTCCCAGCTGTCCCAGGTGCAGTACATGATCACCAACGTGGAGTCCCAGCTGGCTGAGATCCGCGGTGACCTGGAGCGTCAGAACCAGGAGTACCAGGTGTTGCTGGATGTCAGAGCCCGACTGGAGAGTGAGATCAACACATACCGGGGCCTGCTAGAGAGTGAGGACTGCAAGTGAGTATCTGATAGGCAGCCCCCCTGCAAGACACTTGCACAGT
>NW_006921672.1:9986844-9988445 GCF_000298275.1 Orycteropus afer afer | reverse complement strand
ACTTTGTGCAATTCTCCAGCAATTCTTTTTGGTAGGTGTTATGAACTCCATATTATAGGTGAAGAGGCTGAGGCTCAGAGGGATGAAGGGGCTTCCCCTGGTTATAGAGTGGGGTGGGCTTCCACCTCAGATCTTCTTTGCTCTTTTCTGCCACCATGTTGAGTTTTGTAGTGAGTGTACTGACCAAGTCTTGGCTTCCTGAGACTTCAGAGAATGGGTTCTGATGGTTCTCATGGCTCCTTGGGTTGAACTCTTTCCTCCCTCCTTTTTATTACCCTTCTCAAAGTGATGATGTAATGTTTCTGTGCCCCAGACTGCCCTGCAACCCCTGTGCCACAACCAGTGCCCGCTGTGGGCCCTGCAAAACCTCTGGGTGCTAGATGCCTTGGAGTCAGCAGGAGGATTCTGTGAGGATGGAAGAGTCATCTGTGGACTAGCCGTGCTTCTCTGCAACCATCAGCCACAGGCCACCTGCCCTAAGGCTTCTCCATAAATCTCCGTCCCAGAGAGAGAGAAAATACCCAAGGTCATGGCCTAGCTCTGAGCCCAGGCCCACCTGATCCTCTTTTTTTCCAGGCCTCTGTCTTATCATTGGTTTGCCTGATGGTCTGACATGAGGTATCACATAAGGTGTTTTGTGGTTCTCCCTGATCCTTCAACCTTCTTTCAATTTCCCCAAGCCCTCTGTAAATCTCCTAATAAACTTTCCTTTTGCAAAGCAGAAATGATTCTCATTTGTATTCATTCTTTTCAAAGTGTTCACTGTGTGTGTGCTTCTTTTAAAGCCACTTGAAAGCAATGGAGGACTTTATAAATTAGTCCTCTCCTAAAAGGCCTTTCTTTAATCACCATTCATTGACCACAGTGAGCCCAGCATCCTATCAGGCCAGCACAGAACCAAGAGGCTTCACTAAGAGACTTCATTTGAATATGATGCCTAAGGCACTTGACTGCTAACCAGAAGGCTGGCAGTTCAAACCCGCCAGCCACTCCTTGGAAGGAAGGTTGGGCAATCTACTTCTGTAGTGATACTGCCTTGGAAACCCAAGGAGGGGTCGCTAGGAGTTGGGGCTGACTTGACAGCACATAACAACAACAACATGGACACTTTCTCAGTAAAACACAATGCTCAACATTTCTAAAACCACTTCTCTTCCAAGCTCCTACAAAAATAAGGCACAAGAGCTAATATATTTATTGACTCTAGGAATGGTGTTACTAACTTTTCCCTCCCTCACTTAGGAAGTAGCAGCAATTGCAATTGCTGAATGTCAAAGTTACACACATGAGGTGTGATATGAGAAAATGAAACTGATCTCAAACAAACACTCCAATCTGATACATCAAACAGGCATTTCCCTTCAATATGGTCACTTGAGGAGACATGATGCTATAATTCCCAAAACATCTCTGAAACCCTCGTTTGGGAAATACTGAGGAACTGAAGGACTCATGATAATAAAAGGCCATGTCTTATATTTGAGTAATACCCAACACATTTAAAAATGTTTCTCTTATTGTTTGATTTTTTAACTACTAGCACTAAATTTTGAATTGTGGGAGCAAAGATACTAAATCTTTGGTCTCTACCCATGTTGAAA
>NW_006921672.1:9983864-9985779 GCF_000298275.1 Orycteropus afer afer | reverse complement strand
TGAAGCCCACTGTTACCAAAAGGGCAGCATTTGCCCACAAAGTTCAGAAGTCAGGAAAGGACAGGAAAGAAGGATGAATGGAAACAGGGAACTGAGGGAGGAAGTGGCAAGAATGGTGTTACATTGAGGGGATTCCAACCAAAGTCACTAAACAAAATGTGTATAAATGGTTGAAAGGAAAATGAATTGTTCCTGTAAACTCTCACCCAAACTATAAGAAAAAGAGTTAAAAAAAAAGTTTACCCCTGAAACCATTAAAATATCCTATAATTTGCTGTCTAGTGCAACAAGGCAATGCATTTTTTTTTAAAATGGCTAATAATGAAATATTTCAAAGAAAAAAAAACTAAGAGACCTATGAATGCATCAGGAGCTCTGGTGGCATAATGCCTATAGCATTTGACTGCTAGCCAGAAGGTTGGTGGTTCAAACCCACCAGCCACTCCTCAGAAGGAAGACAATTGACTCCATGGTAATGAGTTTGCTACTACTGCTCCTAACTTGGAAGGAAGGTTGGGCAATCTACTTCTGTAGTGATATTGCCTTGGAAACCCAAGGAGGGGTCGTTATGAGTCAGGGCTGACTCGATGGCACATAACAACAACAACATGAATGCATCACCAAGATTTAAATGATGTTACCCTTGTGGCATGTTTATGCCACTTCTCTTTTTTAAATAAATAAAATATTAAGAATTGAGATTAAAAAAATAACTCCACCTTTATCTATCCTTCTCTCTGTGCCCCTAAAGGTAAACACTGTTTTAAACTTGGTGGTGCGTAGGTCTCCAGTTAAAACATGAAACAAAACAAAACACATGAATGTGTCCATGTACAATGCTTTTGCCTTTTTTTTTTTTTTTTGCTGTGCATCTTATCAACTTAGCAATTTACATTAGAAAATGTAAATGGTATAGAGCTTGCCATTAATTTTCCCCACTCAACATGATGTTACTGAGCTCTTGCTATGTTAATGCATGTTACTCATTCATTTAGGTTAATTCTTATGTCACCATTGCCATCCAGTCAATCTCAACTCATATAGGGCAGAGCAGAACTACCCCATAGGGTTTCCAAGGTTGTAAACCTTTTGGGAGCAGACTGCTGCATCTTTCTCCCTTGGAGAGGCTGGTGAGTTTGAACCACTGAACTTTTGGTTAGCACTGAGGACTTAACCACTGTGCCAAAAGTGTGGCAGTGAATTTTTGCCAAGATATCTTTAAGTGCGTGCATGTGCATGTGTGTGTATGTGTGTGTGTGAGTGTGTATTTTGTTAGAGCAGAGGTTCTCAAAATGTGGTTCCCTGCTCAGCATCACCTGGGAACTTATTAGAAATGTGTATTCTTAACTTCCCCTCCCAGTCTAACTAACTCAGAAGCTCTGGGGTAGGGTCCAGCAATTTGTTTTAACAGCCTCCTGGTGATTCTCATCCTTTGGACCCAGGGTCCCTGTGCTGGGATCCCTCTAGGAATAAGAGACACACAGATAGAGAAAGTCTATTTAGATCCTTGGCCCATTTTTTTCCCTCTCTTTTTTTTATTTAAATTGTTATTTGTGTGAAAGTTTACAGAGCAAACTGGATTTCCATTCAACAATTCATACACTTTTTTAGTGTGTGTGACATTCATTGCAATATCTACAATATAACACTCCCTCCTTGTAGTTGACCTTTCCCTTCATCATTCCTTCCTATCCCTTCTTGCCTTCTGAGCTTTATATCTAAGCAAATACTGCCCTTTTGATGCATATCTTCTTGGTATTACTGTTCACCTTATAGGCCTTTCTATTGTTTGGCTGAAAGTTGAGCCAAGGAGGTTGAGTTCAGTTCCTGGCTTGAAGGCTACCTAAGAGCCATAGTCTTGAGGGTTCCATCAGTCTCTATTGGACCAGTAAGACTGTGGTTTTTTTTTTTTTTT
>NW_006921672.1:9982047-9983480 GCF_000298275.1 Orycteropus afer afer | reverse complement strand
TTGGGTTTCTGAGGAAGTAAATTTTTACAGAAGTAGATTGACCAGTCTTCCTTCCGTGGGATGGCTGGGGGTTTGAACCACCCATCCTTCTGCTTAGCAGTCAAATGCCTCAGGCACTACGCCATCAGAGCTCCTTATTTGTGAACTATGTTATGCCAGTTGACCTTTGTGTCCCCTGAGACTGTGATTCCTTGGCCTACTTTTAAATTAGGTTTATTTATCTTTTTATTATTGAGCTGTAGTTGTTATTTATATATTCTGAATACAAGTTTCTTATCAGATGTTTGATTGACAAATATTTTCTCCCAGTATATGGGTCATCTTTTCACTTTATTGATAGTATCATTTGCAGCATGGAAGATTTTGTCCAATGAAGTCCAATCTATCTTTTCTCTGCCATCTATGCATTTGATGTTGTATCTAAGGTACCTTTGCTTAATCTACAGTCATGAAGATTTACTTCTAGATTCTCCCCCTCCCCAAGAGCTATGTACTTTTAGTTCTTAAGTTCAGGTCTTGACCATTTTCAATTTTTTTTTTTTTTGTATGCTGTAAGGATGGAGTACAACTTCATTTTTTTGCATATGGATGTCCAGTTGTCCCAGGATCATTCTTTCCCTATTTAACTATATTGGCACCTCTGTCAAAAATGAATTGGATGTAAATGATAGAGTTTATTTCTGGACTCTCAATTCTATTCCATGATCCATATGTCTATCCTATCCCAGTATCATACTATCTTGATTACTATAGCTCTATATATAGTAAGTTTTTAAATTGAGAAGTGTAGTCCGTCTACTTTCTTCTTTTTAAAGATTGTTTTGGCTATTCTGGATCGCCTGCATTTTCATATGAATTTTAGGATCAGCTTGTCAATTTCTACAAAACAGCAAGCTTACAAATTGCACTGAATCTGTAAATCAATTTGGGGAGTATTGCCATCTTTACAATATTAAGTCTTTTGACCCATGAAGATGGGATGTCTTTCCATTTATTTAGACTTTCTCTAATTTCTTCAATAATGTTTTATAGTTTTTAGTGCTTGAGTTTTGTATTTTTTTTGTTAAATTTATTCCTAAGTATTTTCTTTTTGATGCTATTGTGAATGGAATTATTTCCTTAATTTTATTTTCAGATCATTCATTGCTAGAGTATAGAAAGACACTTGATTTTGTATATGGCATTGTCCTCTGTCCTCATGTCCCTACCTTAATTCTATCCTTTTCCAGTTTAGGATCTTTCATAAACTCTTTCTGTGATTATAGGGAAGTCACTTCCCCTTTTGCTTTAAAGTTTTTATATTTGTAAAATGACATTATTGGGTGGGATGTCCACTTAGGTACATTTTAAGGTTGTTGGCTTCATGTAGGAGCTCTGGTAGCGTAGTGCCTAAGGCACTTGACTGCTAACCAGAAGGCTGGTGGTTCAAACCC
>NW_006921672.1:9953258-9981360 GCF_000298275.1 Orycteropus afer afer | reverse complement strand
TGTGTATTTCACTGTACATAAATTATATTTCAATAAAATGCATTTTAAAAAAATTAGTTTATTTTCCTACAAAGTATACATATGTTTCTAAAAATTTGGAAAGAGTAAAAAACTATAAAGAAAAAAAGTCATAATCCTAGTACTTAAAAGCATCCAGTGTCGTCAGTGTTGTATGTTTTTTCTCTTAAATGTCCTCATGTTGAAATCATAAAATTTAAATTTTGTTATGAATGTATTTGCCTACATAATACCTAAATTCCTCAAATAGTTTCATATAGTTCTGTATGTCCCATCACCTACTTCTCCCTCTATACTCATTGGTCACTCTCTGCCTCACACCGTCCTTAGTGAGCTTCTTTCACTTGATTTAATGCAGAGCTTTTCAACCTTATTGAGGTGACTGGCTTAGGTGCATCCCACAGTACTGATGCTCTGAGTCCTTGGAACAGCGGGTCAGGGTAGTCTTGTCACTTGGCCCCCATGAGCCATAGCTAGTCGAGTGTACAAACTATGACCAAGTAAGTATCTGTTATTTAGTTGGCTAAAATTATAAGGAAAAAGTTAAGTCTACAAGGCCCACTATGCCAGGAAACAGAGGGCCACAGGGAGCTAGTCTATTTCCCTTGTTCCAGAAGTGGTCTGATCTTCTTTTCAAAAACCATGAATTGGGCATTTGTTAAGTTTGACTTAGCAAGAGATACAAGAGCAAGAGTCATGTCTACTTGTCTGTCTCAGCAAGAGCCAGAGGCGTGTGAAGGAATTAAGACCCACCAAGCAGGAAGCAAAGCAGCAGCACTGTCCCTGGGCCAGCCACGCCCCACTAATGAGGGCCAGGGCTTTCATGAGTCCAGCTCTTTGAAGCCACACCATGAAGCTCTTACGCAGAGCCTAGCACAGGAGTCCTGACTTAGCGAGAAGCTCAAGTAAAGTCTTTTATGAGGCAAGGGACTCTTCTGAGGAAACACATAACAAACCCAGGGTAAGGGCTTCTGACAATTACCAAATGAGTAAAAAGGTTGAAAAAAAGCCACCTTCCATGTCCACACCCTCTGTGGAGGGGGTATAAAGGATTCACAGAGGGAGGAGACCCACATACTCCGAGGACCTGAACTCTGCTTCAGTCGAGTACTTTGCTCCATCCCAGCACCATGTCGTACACCTGCTGCCTGCCCAACCTGAGCTGCCGCACCAGCTGCTCCTCCCGGCCCTGCGTGCCCCCCAGCTGCCATAGCTGCACCCTGCCTGGGGCCTGCAACATCCCCGCCAATGTGGGCAACTGCAACTGGTTCTGTGAGGGCTCCTTCAATGGCAATGAGAAGGAGACAATGCAGTTCCTGAATGACCGCCTGGCCAGCTACCTGGAGAAGGTGCGCCAGCTGGAGCGGGAGAACGCAGAGCTGGAGGGCCGCATCCGTGAATGGAACCAGCAGCAAGTGCCCTATGCGTGCCCGGACTACCAGTCCTACTTCCGTACCATTGAGGAGCTCCAGCAGAAGGTGAGGGCATGGGTACCACACTGTCTCGTTGGCAGGAAGTTGTAGGGAAATCATCTGAGATACAATGAAGATGTAACATTAGCTTTCCATGTGGTTAAAATCCAAGGGTTTTTTTGTTTCTTGACAGGCCATCCCATTTTAGGCCCAAGTCTGTTAGGTCTGAATATTTGCATAGTGTTAGTCTACTATGGTGGTAACAGCACTTTGCATAAATAAGCTGTAATTAAAAGCTGCCTCTGAATACTTCCATGCATTTGTCAAGCTCCCCAGTTATTGCCCTGAGGTAAGAGAAAAGGACCTGGCCCAAGAAAAAGATGAGGACATGGAAAGAACCTTTTGTAAGGATTAGACCAATTTCTCTCTCCCTCATCTGGGCTTTTTGACTGCTTTTGACTGCTGGGTGGCTTCCTCTTCTAGGTATTGAATTAACATGGCTTTACTGTTTATGTCTTAGATGCCTCTGGGGTTCTCCCAGTGCAGAGTACTCTGTGAGGGCATAAAATGGATGGCTAAAACCAGAGAGTGGCAACTACCCAGGAGGATGTAGTACCAAGCCACCCAGAACAGCTGGAAGAGTTGGCTGTTTCTAGCCCCTTCCAATCTCTAGTTTACAGCTCCATCATCCCCACTTGATTGGACATTTCTGGAGGACATAACCCAGTTTTAACTCATTTTTGTATCCTCAGCTCCTAGCCTGGCACATAATGGGTGTTTTTAATAAATGTTAACCCCTAAAACCTAC
Source organism: Orycteropus afer afer (assembly GCF_000298275.1). NCBI lineage: Eukaryota > Metazoa > Chordata > Mammalia > Tubulidentata > Orycteropodidae > Orycteropus > Orycteropus afer. The sequence continues at coordinate 9,979,122 of NW_006921672.1, read as the reverse complement.
TGCCATTAAGTTGATTCTGACTCATGGACAGAGTAGAACTGCCCCAGAGGGTTTCCAAGGCTGTAAATCTTTACAGAAGCAGACTGCCTCATCTTTCTCCCATGGAATGGCTGGTGGGTTCAAACTGCCAACCTTTTGGTTAGCAACTAAATGTTTTAACCACTGTGGCACCAGAGCTCCTTTAATAAATACTAGTTATTATTATTATCAACTGCTCGGTTTTGCTTATTAGGAAAGAAGTAGTTAGGTTATTTATCTCCTGATATTTTTCTAACCTATTTCCATGTTCTTGTTTTTTCTATTGTACCTGAACAACATTGAGGCACTTTGCATAAGATGTACTGTGATTTCTTGGCAAGCTCCTTTCCTATAAGCAGATGAGTAAGGATTGCGGTTGATTAAACACGACAAAGCCCTGGCTCATTCTAGAATGTTTTGGGTCTTCCAGATCCTGTGCAGCAAGGCCGAGAATGCCAGACTGGTGGTGCAGATCGACAATGCCAAGCTGGCCACAGACGACTTTAGGACCAAGTGAGTGGGCCTGCAGGGAGCTTGCTGCTTGTTTATTTATTCTTTCTTCCATCTCCCTCCCTTTAGCCTGTTATCAATACTGGCAAATGGAGAAAATCTTTCTCAGATGTTTTCCTGAGCCACAGAGTAATTGCACACCTGTGCTCAGACAGCCCCTTCTCCAGGTCCCTCCTGCTTCTCCTTGGTAAAGCCATGTCCCTCCACTCACACTGGGAATGAGAGTAGATGTCATGGTTCCCTGATGCTCTGTTATGCACGGGATTCAATCATGACAATGTTGGAAGCATATTAATTTTAAAAACCTCACAATTTAGGAGCTTTCCTCCCCTTTAATCACTGGCTTTTTCTTTATTTCAAAAAAATCACCAGTGTGTTTTCATCCAGGAGCTACTGATTGGTGTTCAAAATCTAAACAAATGAGATGGTTCTAAGAACCCACAAGTCCTAACTCCCTGTTGTCTGACAAATAAAACCAAGCTGGCATCAAGGTGAGGTCTGTACCTGCCCAGCCTGCCCCTGATTCTCCTGTGATCACAGGTATGAGACGGAGCTGTCCCTGCGGCAGCTGGTGGAGGCCGACATCAACGGCCTGCGCAGGATCCTGGACGAGCTGACCCTGTGCAAGTCTGACCTGGAGGCCCAGGTGGAGTCCCTGAAGGAGGAGCTGCTGTGTCTCAAGCAGAACCATGAGCAGGTGAAGTTCCCCAAAGAGCCACAGGATCAAGCATGTCAGGGCCTGTTTCTCAGCCACCACAGGGTACAGGAGAGGCTCTTGGTTAAGGCTCAGTTAACCAAGGAAGTTCTTCTTGAAATAAAAAGGGATTTGTGGAGAATGAGTAATCAAAATCCCTGGTATGGGATTGGAATTTTCTGCTAGAGGCAGAAAGCAAGTGAAGGAAGTTGGCAAGCCTGAGCACTAAGGCAGCCAGCCCAAAGCTGATGGGCCAACGGGATCTTCCAGTCCAAGTCTCCATTTGTAACTGGAAAGGGAGGATGGTCCCGGGTCAGCCAGCAGACAGGGTTGAACTGGAAACAAAATGTAACGCTCCTCATTCTAGGCCAGAGCTCTTTGTACCACTCATTGTTCTCACTGAGAAGATGCTTACCATCATTGTCTGGTCAGTTGCACTCTAAAGACATATTTTGTGCAAACAATAACTCTCATAAATATGTAAATGGTAATAGTTAATATTAAAACCAGTAGCCATTGAGTTGACTCTGACTTTAACTCATAGTGGTAGGTCTCATGTATGTCAGAGTAGAACTGTGCTGCATAGGGTTTTCAATGGCTGATTTTTCAGAAAGAGATCACCAGTCCTTTCTTCTGACGTACTTCTGGCTGGACTGGAGCCTCCAATCTTTGGTTAGCTGCCAAGCATGTTAATCATTTGCACTACCGAGGAACTCAGTACTTAAGATTAATCAAGCGCTCATTATGTGCCCAACATTAAGCTAAGTGTTTTAGAACCCTAGAGGTAACTACTAGTCCAGTTCTTACTTTAAAGATGAAGATTGAGGCATCCAGCAGCTATTTAGTAAGTAGTAGCAGTGAGATCAAATTCAAATCTTTCTTAAAACCACCTAAACTCAATTACCAAGCTATGCTGGCTTCCTAAAAATGATGAGCAGCACATGAACAGATACTTATCTCCTTCATGAAATCTACACTGGAGGAATCAACAAATCACTAACTCAGTCTAGTCTATCCCAGTCTAGCAGAGTTTGAAGGAAGCATTTGTTCTTTTCTCTTTAGCCAGAATCTATACTTTTTCTTACCCATGGTTAAGAACCAAACATAAGAGGCTATGTTCATCCTAGCAAAATCATTAAACTGGGCATTTGGTGACCAAGGTTTAAACCTGGTCTACTATGTCTCAGGTCTAAGGCCAAATCACTGTACCTTTCTAAGTCTCCATTAATGCTCTTCCAAATGTGGAGTGATACACTGAATACAAAAGATGGAAAGAGGTCATGGATTAGAAAGAAGAATGCACAAATTAGTCATTGAATACAATAGCAATGAATGAGAGGATCGAAGGGAACAAGGCTTAAGAATGATCAGAAGTTGAATTGCATTCTTAGAGGAGGACATCAGGATTCCTTGTGATATTTTATATTTTGCCCTTGCTCCATCAGGAAGTCAACACCCTGCGTTGCCAGATTGGGGAGCGGCTCAATGTGGAGGTGGATGCTGCCCCCACTGTGGACCTGAACCGTGTACTGAACGAGACCAGGTGTCAGTACGAGGCCTTGGTGGAGACCAACCGCAGGGATGTGGAGGAATGGTTCAAAACACAGGTGGGCATCTAAGCACCTGGCCACTCAAGACCTGAGACCCCCAAGGCCTATAAATTCCGAGCCCTGTTTTCTTTCCTTTGGATATTTCAGACCGAGGAGTTGAACCAGCAGGTGGTGTCCAGCTCAGAGCAGGTGCAGTCCTTCCAGGCAGAGATCATCGAACTGAGACGTACAGTCAATGCCCTGGAGATCGAACTGCAGGCCCAGCACAACCTGGTGGGTATAGTTTAGATGTCCTCCTGTGAAATGTGACATCAGGGAATCAAGTCACTGGGGTCCCCTTCAGACCATACACTCTCCCTAACTGTGGGAGCCTATGGGTTCTTTATAACCTTATAGGGAACCTTTGCATGTTTCTGATTTTTTATTTTTTTTTCCTTCCTCACCTCAGAGAGACTCTCTGGAAAACACGTTGACAGAGACCGAGGCCCGCTACAGCTCCCAGCTGTCCCAGGTGCAGTACATGATCACCAACGTGGAGTCCCAGCTGGCTGAAATTCGCTGTGACCTGGAGCGTCAGAACCAAGAGTACCAGGTGCTGCTGGATGTCAGGGCCCGGTTAGAGTGTGAGATCAACACGTACCGGGGACTGCTGGAGAGCGAGGACTGCAAGTGAGTATGAAGGCAGTGATTTCTTCCTTTCAATACATGAGGGTGCTGTGGGGATGAGTAATCTTGATGGAAACACATTTATAATTTTGAGCTTTTGGTCTGAGTCATTTCAAGGAAGAGCATTATCCTTATACAAAGTATTTTTAGTATTTTCTGTCACTTCAGCTTATTTTACTCTAACTTGCCACAATGATTTTCTGTCTCTAGGCTTCCCTGCAATCCCTGTGCCACTACCAATGCTTGTGAAAAGACCACTGGACCCTGTGTCTCCAATCCCTGTGCCCCTTGTGGTCCACGAGTCCGATGTGGACCTTGCAATACCTTTGTGCGCTAGAGGCCCCATTGCCAGCAGGAGGAGAAGGGCTTCAGAGATACATCTCAACTCTGCTTCGTCCAAACATCTCCAACAGCACCCACACTGTAGATCAAGTCAGAAACCTACTCTACCAGTGCAAGCATCCTGGAGTGGCTTCTAGCCTTTCACTGAATTCCCTGGCTGGATCCTTTCTTACAAGAGCCTGCAAGATCTACCTACTGGTTCAATCAGTCTTTTGAGCCACATAGAGAAACCTATGACACGATCAAATGATCTCTATTACCATAAAGATACATGTTATGCTTTAGCAAATATTTGTCTAAACGTGATTTTAAAATAATTACATCCAATGTGATAGAGTTGATAGGCACACTACAAATTGAAACTTAATTAGAATAAATCTTCCTTGTCACTCTTTTGGTCTTTGGAGATGCAATGAAGACCCCTTGTTAACCTCCTAATAAACTCTTATTCTGGCATAAAAAGTAATAATGGTGGTTTTCATTCATTAATTCCAAAATTGGTTGTCTTGAATAAATGAAAATGAAAAGTGTTCTTCCACTAGATGAAAAGGTCATGCACCCCAACCTATAGTCTGTGATTCCCTTCAAAGGAAAAGATTCCACTGAGCATCACCTATTGATCTGGATTTTGTGTTTGGGAGAAAGGTGGTAGGGAAGGGAATGGCAAATCCACTGGAGAGTGTCTTTAGAGATACAGGAATTATTCATCTTGAAATGTGAAGTGCCAACTAATGGCCACTTTTGTTTAGTGCAGCGATCTGCAAATATTTTCTGTAAAGCTTGTCAGAGGGAATATGTGGGAGAATCACAGAAACAGGGCATCATCAAAAGAAAGTGAATCTTGAGAGAAATACTCTGCATCTTGGCAACAAGAGAAGATTGCATCCTGAAAAGCACTGGGAAAAATACAGTCAGTCAACAATCATCTTCTTCCATTTTGATCTATATGTATTTGAGAGATCAAGATCAAGTAATGGTTATTTTTATGCTTAAAAGTTTCATAAAAATTATTAAAGTTTGTTATAAAACACTGCTGAAAGAGATTAAAGAAGGCCTAAATAAATAGAAAGACATTCTGTGTTCATGGATTGGAAGACTTTAAATTCAGTGCAATCCTGATCAAAATTCCAACAGCCTTCTTTGCAGAAATGGAAAAAGCAGTCTTATGTGGAATGGCAAGGGGACCCAAATAGCCAAAACAATTTTGAGGAAGATGAACAAAGGACTCACATTTCCTGATTTCAAAATACATTATATAGTTACAGTAATCAGAACCGTCTGGTACTGGTATAATAATAGACACATAGACCAAATGAGAGTCCAGAAATAATCCTACACATCTACGGTCAACTGATTTTTGACAAGGATGTGAAATCTATGCAATGGTGAGAGAAGAGTCTAATAAATGGTGCTGGGACAACTGGATATCCACATGCAAAAGAATGAAGCTGGACTCATACCTCACACCATAAGTGAAAATTAACTTGAAATGGATCAAGGACCCAAATGTACAGACTAAAACCATAAAACTCCTAGAAGAAAACATAGTGAGATGGCTTTGGGGCCTAATGTTTAACAGTAAATTAGATTCAATACCCAAAGCACTAGTAATAGAAGACAAAATAGATATATTTGACTTCATCAAAATTAAAAAATTTTGTTCAAAAGAAGATTTTAACAAATGAAGAGACAATCTGCAAACTGGGAGAAAATTTTGGGGAATCATATAAAAGATAAGGGTTTAACACCCAGAATATATAAAGAATTCCTACAACTTAACAACAAAAAGACAACCAATCCAATCAAAAAACAGGCAAAGGACTTGAATAGACATCTCACCAAAGAAGATATACAAATGGCCAATAAGCACATGAAAAGATGCTCAATGCCATCAGCCATTAGGGTGATGCAAATCTAAACCACAATGAGGTACTACTTCACTCCAACTAGTATGGCCAAGATCAAAGGAACAGAAAACAACAAATGTTGGCAAAGATTTGGAGAAACTGAAATCCTTACTCTTTGCTGATGGGAATGTAAGATGGTATAGCTGCTGTGTAAAACAGTTTTGTGGTTCCTCAAAAAGTTAAACATAGAACTACCATGTGACCCAGAAATTCCATTTCTAGGTATATACTCAAGAGACTTGAAAGTAGTGAAAAAACCAAACATACATACATCAATTTCATTGCAACACTATCCACAATGGCCAAAAATTAGAAACAACCTACATGCCCCTTAGCAGATGAATGGATAAACATAATATGGTATATACATATATATATTTAGTATGTACTCAACCATGAAGAAAAATGGAGTCCCGATACATGCTACAACATGGATGAGCCTTGAGAACATTATGTTAATGAACTAAGTCAATCATAAAAGGACATATATTGTATGATCTCACTCATGTAAAATATAAAATATGCACAATAAGAGCCCAAAATTTTATTAGTGGCTACCAGGGGGAGGAGAGAGGGGGAACAAGGGAGTCTCTGTTTGGGAAGCAATGGATTTCTGTTTATGGTGATGGAGGATTTGGCCATGGTTATTGGTGATGGTTCCACAACATGATTAACATAACTAATATCACTGAATTATAAATATGAAAAACATTGAATTGGCAAATGTTGTGTTATATATATTTTACAATAAAATAAAGAGAACCGTGGGACCCAAATAAAGTCTGAAGTAGGAAATGTAATGATCAATCTCTATCTATCTATCTATGATCTATCTATCTATCTATGATCTATCTATCGATCGATCTATCGATCTATTACTCAGAACAAAGCTATTCTTTCAGTGCTTTCATCTACTGAATACAGGCAAGGGACAAGAGTATCCCAATCCTATGTTCCCTAGGGAGGCTACTTTCCCAGTCTGGCCCTGACAGCTGTTCCAAGCATGCCTGGTCCCTCAGGCTATCTTCATATCTTCCCCAGGCTTCATCTCTGAGAGTGTGTTTCCTCAAGTCAGCCAGAAAGTCCTCTTCCATCCCCTACTCCCAGAAAGACTTCTCTTAAAGGAATGTTTCCATTCAATTAGAGAAAATCCTTTTCTCACATTATACATTCTCAGAAGCAGAGCCATTTATTCTTCCCAAATATATATTTTTTCCTCTAAAAAGAGAATGGTTTCTTCCATCTGTGCCACGTTTTAAAGAAGGTTAGAGTATCTCAGGGCTGGGAATTAGAGAAAAGAAGAGCTAGCTTCAGCTCTTTTTGAGAGCTGGCTTTGACTTCTGGAAGCTGGAGAGGGTTGGGGAGGGAGTTTGATAGTTGCATTGCACACTACTCCCTTCTCAAGTTCCTTCCTTTATCTCTCTTTTTGAAAACACATACAAATAAACAAAAAACAAAATAGAAAACACAACTTGGCAAACATCCAGGAGCTTAAAAAATGAGAAAATCCATTAGTGCAATGCCTCATGATCTGGACTTAACCAGTTCTCCTCCCGGTTCCTTCATTATATTGGAGTGTATAGAGCTGGGGGTTGAATCTTTGGGATTATACAGGCACAACAGGGCCAAAATTTTCTCATACAGCCTCCAGGAACTGTAAGAGGCAAAAAACTTGTCCCCAAACTTGAACTGGAATTTGGGAGTCTTGAGGTATTGAGTTTGGAAGTAAGGAGCAGAGCATCAGTGAATGCAGAGCTCCTGGCTCTGTTTGGGGTGTATGAATGGGGATAGGAGGAGGTCACTGGAAAGGCAGAGCAGGGGTGAGGTCTTAGCAAACCTGGCAGTGGAGGGAGAGTATATTATTAGGCTCAGGGAATAAATCTCTCTCTATAGCTCCACACTGTTATTGCATTAGGTATTGTCAGTTCCAGCTCACAGTAACCTTAAGCAGAACAGAACAAAATGCTGCCCGGTCCTGGGCCATCCTCACAGTCATTGCTATGTTTGAGCCCATTGTTGAAGCCACTGTATTAGTCCATTTCAATGAGCATCTTCCTCTTTTTTGCTGACCCTCTAATCACCAAGCATGATGTCCTCCAGGGGCTGATCCCTCCTGATAACCTGTCCTTAGTGCATGAGACAAAATTCCACCATTCTGCATTCAGCTATCTACAGTCACTGGAATTGATCTATGGTGTGGGTCACCTTGTCCAACTTATCATCCACCACAGTAACTAGCTCTGAAAGAGTACAGGGATAAGATTGCTTTTCAGAAAATAGTGGCTTTTTAAAAGTAGCCACTGTCCAGTGGACACAGAGCTGGGTGAGTTTTGGGGATAGGTGTTGGGGAATACTGTGGATATGGATGATAGGATGGATGTGGCTAGGCCAAGAAACAAGGGTAAGTGCTGCTTAGGAATCTTCCGCCTCTATGGGATTCTTCTGTCTTAATGTTAATTTTGACCACAGCAATGAATTCTCTCCACTGAGTGGGTACCTTAGCAAAGGGAAGACACTCCCCCTGGAGACTCTACATGGTGCCAGATTTAATGACATCATTGCAGGACAAAGAGATCAGTGATGGGATAGTTGATGGTGAAGCCACACAGCACCTGTAGAAAAGTGAGGCAAGTGATGAGAAAAGTTTGGAGGCTGAGAGTATGAAGAGGAGCAAGAATGACCCAGTTGGTAGGAAGGTATGGAACCATTTCCAGCATCACCAATCATGACACCCATTGTGTGCCAGATACTGGTGCTAAGGATACAGGAAGGCCTTGATGGCCTCTGCCCCAAAGAGCTTCACAATCCGGGGTCATTATGTGATCAATCTAGTACAAGAAGAAAGAAGAAAATATCCCTATCAAAAAGTCCACCTGAAAATCCCCATAGGGAAGAAGCCTAATAATGGTGACTGTGGGCAAAATTGCAGTTGTAATTCATACCTCATTATCTTCCAGAAGTCATCAGGGAGGAATAATGAGAAGTTATTGCTCTGGGAACAGCTTTGGTGAAAGATAGGAGGGGCATCTGCCTTCACCAGCTTCATGTCGCAGGCCAGGCTTACTGCTCATCCCTGGACTGCAGAGATGTAACAGCAAATACAAATCAAAAGTAAGAAAACAGTTTAATTCTCCCTGGTACAAGAAAGGGAAGAGACTTCACTTCCTCCTTTTCTTGAGCAATACTTTAGAAAACTTCTCATTGTAAATTCTTTCCCTGCCTCCTTTTTTCCTCCCTTCCATTCTTATCAGCTTATTGAATTTATCCTCTAATATCTGTAATAAACATCACTCACCACCTGAGTGAGGTTCCTTACTGTTACAATGATGTTCATAAATTAGAGACATTTTGCTTACCCCTGCTGGTGCGCATAAAATCCACTCTGTCAGTACCTTTTTACACTTCATAACTTAGAATTCTGCCAAGTTGAGATTTAGGCCTATAATTTGCTACTTAAGAGACCAAGTCTGGTCTTGACAATAAAGCCACCATCAAAAGCTGCATGAAGAAATCTATGTAAATATTTATAAAAGCTAAATAATTCCCTTCCATTTTACAGCCTAGGAAACTTTCCTCCGAGACCTGGGAGTCATCTCTTTGAGATGTCATCCTTCAGGGAGATAGTGCCCTTCTCTCCCAGTTTCCCTGGAAGGACGGAGCCTAACTTGGGTGGGAACTTGGCTGCAAATTGCAAACCTATTCTGCTATCATAAAGATAGGAGTTTATTTTTCCTTGGGATAAAGGCAATTAGTGGCCACGCAAACAGCAGAAGGATTTAGGATGAACTATGTGTGACAAATGTTGTCAAGCCCTGGCTTGAAGACTAGGTATTGTTTATCTTAAGAACATATATGAAATGGGTTTATCTACTTGGCTCTGTAAAAGGGTGAGATTTCTTTCTGTCTTTGCAGTCTCTGCAGTGAATCGCCTGTGATCTGCATCAATTCTGGTTTAATGCTCACTGAGTAATAAAACTGTGTTCTTTCTCTTCTAGGCTTGTGGATAGGCTTTCTGCATTGGCAGGAGATTTTGTTTCAAATTGTTATTTCCCCACCAGATGGACCAGCCTGAGTGCTTGTTTACTATGTCTCTAGGCATGAATATGCAAACATAGTGATAGCTCTCCCCACATTCATTACAAACTCTGGGCCATCCCCCTCAGGGGGTCCCCTAAGCCTGAGAGAGCCCAGATCCAGAGTGGTATCTGTAGCACCCACCTGCAAATGTCATGCAGCCCTCACCGTTTCTGAGGCCAGACCAGATGCTGCCAGGGACCTTCAGCCAGAACAGTCACCAAACAACTTGTGTTCAAATTAGGACGTTGGAGGGCAATTTCTTCCAGCCAGGCTCTTCCACTCTGAAATTCTGTCAGGACAGGGAAAGCATACGCTTCAGTCTCCTGTCTTCTCTCTTTACCTCATCCTCTTTTACCCCACCTTCTTCCTCTGTGCTTTCTTTTTCATATCCCATTCATTGCCCTCCCAATGTTGGCCCACTGCACCTCTGCAGCTCTGTTGGACTGTAAACCACCTCACCCAAGTCCTCAACCCTTTTCTAGGGATTTTTCTCAAGCTCGGGCCTTCACTGAACCTGACAGCCCTCTCCAGGGAAGGTTCCTCATTTCTTGTTCCCTTCGAACAGAGCAGCTCTGAGGTCCTAAATTGGCTCAAGTGACAGGACCAACTGGCCTTTCCAGTCCAGTGTCTCAGGTTCACCCTTCCAGAACTTTCTTCCCAGATACTTCTGGGTGGTTTCAAACAGCCAACTTTAAAGTTGCATTTGCACCTGGGGCGGGGGGCATATGTTACATGACCCCTGTGGTACAGATACTTGGGGATGAGAGAGGTTTCTGGCAAGGTGCAGGCCGGACTCTTTTTTTTTTTCCCCCCTGTTTGTTTTTCCAAACTCCACTTTCAGCTGCTTCTGCTTATCATTAACTTTGAGAGAAGCAGCCCATAGCCATTGTTTTTTAGATGTGTTTGCAGAGGGGCTTGAGAACCTAGATAAAGCGAAGGAATTGTTTTCTCCTCAGGCTGTAACAGCAAAGACTCAATAATGATTATTTAGGAACTGTTCCAGGAAAAAGGTCTTGCAAAAGTTTGCAAAAATTAAGAGGCGATTAGAAAATAGATGTTAAATGCTTTACTCAAGAGTTCAGTTCATCAGTTATGGCTGAAATTCTAAAACTGAGATACTTAGCTTGATTAAAGATGACTGGCTTAGGCCTAAATCAAAGCTCTGCTGTTGGATTAAACTTGTCCTCCTTTCTGCCTTCATAAGAGCCAAGCCGGTGATTTAGAGCTGTGAAACTTTAACCACCTTCAGCAGACAATGGAGGGGACAGAATATGGTTTGTGAAAAAATGTTTGTCAAGATGATCTCAGAAAGATGCTTGCACAACTGGCCTAAGGAAGAATGTATGCATAGCTTACTAAATTGGCCCCAAGAAAGCTATGGTAGAAATAAATCAGCTAGCCTGGAAAACTTTCAACTTGCTATTGTCTTGTAGCCATGTGTAATCCCAAGCCTCCATGATTGTAGTCATATATTCCTTTCCCACTTATCTGTATAAACAAACCTTACCTCTCCCTCAGAATGTCAGAGCACTTTGGTGAATCCTCACTAAGTGCTGCCTGATCTGGATCATTCTATTCATTCCACAAAAATTCTTTGCTTTAATTTTAATAGAGTCCGTATTGCTCTTTGACATTCCAAATGGCAGTGACCATGGTTTCCTACCTCTAGAAAGGATCACAGAGATTCCTTAAGGATTAGATTTTAGAGCATTGTGTTTCCAAGGGGAAGCAATGTTTCCAGTTCCCCAGAGGAAGGCCTGCCCTTCTGCTTCAGGTTTTCCATATGAATATGCAGATATTCATAGAAAGACCCACCTCTTTATCTGCAGGAGGGTATCTCCTTACTCTATAGTCTTAAAATATTCATTGCATTTAAACATCCATGTAAATAAAACCCAAACTGTCCCTTGATGTTGACTTATGGCAACCTCCCATGTTACATGGTGTGTGTTGGCCTACTTGTCTAAAGGTTGGCAGTTTGAACCCACCCAGGAGCACCCAAGCAAAGACCAGGCACTCTCCTTCAGTAAAGAGTACAACCAAGAAAACCCTATGGAGCAGTTTTACTCATAACACAGAGGGTCTTCATTTAGATTATCCATCTAAATATCAGTTCATTTGTACATTCACTAATTCACCTTATATTAAGTAGTATATACCATGTACCATGTTAAGTGCTGAGGATACAATAAAGAATAAGTATCTTTTGACAAGGGGTATACAGCCTAGGCCCATGACTGGGCGAGCTTTTAAAAAGTACTGATGTTCCTGACTTACTCCCAGAGATTCTGACTTAATTGATCTAGGTATGGGACAAGGAGCCCTAGTAGCACAGTGGTTAGGCATCTAGCATCTATCTAAAAGGTTGGCAGTTTGAATGCACCAGCCACTCCACAGGAAAAGATGTGACAATCTGCTTCCATAAAGATTATAACCTTAGAATCTCCATGGGGCAGTTCTACTCTGTTCTGTAGGGTTGCCATGAGACTGAATTGACTCTATGGCAATGGAAGGAGCTCTGGTGGCGTAGTGCCTAAGACATTTGACTGTTAACCAGAAGGTTGGCAGTTCAAATTCACCAACTGCTCTGTGGAAGGAAGATGGGGCAATCTACTTCCATAAAGACATACCAAAGGGGGGGTGGTTATGAGTTGGAATAAACTCTATGGGAGTGGGTTTGTTTTTTTCTATGGCAGGGAGTTTTTTTTTTTTTTTTTGGGGGGGGGGGCGGTATGGAACATAGATGTTGGTAATTTAAGAAAAATGACCCAACTACTTTCCACCTGACCACAATGTTCTCTCAGGGTTGAAAACCACTGATTTAGGGAGAAGATGGATCAGTAACATGGAAATTCAAAAGAGATTAATAAACTTTTGAACCTGGAGTAGAGGATGGAAGAAAAGATCCAGAGCTATGTTTTTACCATTGCTATAGCATCATCTAAGTATATAATACCTAATTGTTGCTGTTATGTGCCGTCGAGTCGGCCCCGACTCATAGCGACCCCTCCTTGGGTTTCCAAGGCAGTATCACTATGGAAGTAGGATTGCCCAACCTTCCTTCCAAGGAGTGGCTGGTGGGTTTGAACCACCAGCCTTCTGGTTAGCAGTCAAGTGCTTTTAGCCACTATGCTACCAGAGCTCCTGATAGGTACTAGTTTAATGTTTGTTGAATAACTGGATGGTTGGGAATTTTCCCACAAGTTCTTCTAGGTTTTTAGTTATCGTTCTTTCCACAAGGTTTTCCTGGGAGAGTAGGATCATTGTATCCTCTACCATTTGGAAAGGAACATTTGTCAAATGTTGACATCTACATCAAGTCATAGAAGATGGAGTAGATGGGGTAGGAGAGGGGTGTAGTGGTGGAGAGTGTTTTAGGCAAGAACAGCATGTGAGGAGGTCTGGAGGCTCTTTTGATGCAACTGAATGTAGTTCTATATGACACAAATATGAAGCAGGGGGTGGAGGGTAGGGGGAGGATGGGATGGAGAAGAGAGGTGAGTCCTGAGGAGACTGAAGGACCTTATTATGTCATGCAAAGAAGTCTGGACGTTAACTGGGGTCAGTGGAGAATCAGCCAAGGGCTTCAGAACAGCAACCTGGCCCTTCAATTTCTGAGCTTCTCTAAAGGGTTGAGTCTCCTTCCTTTACTCCACTTTTTATTCCCTCTAGAACTAGCTCCATTTAGAATAATGCATCAGGCTTCTTTTCCTAAAAAATAATAAAAACAAAAGGAATACCATACATACAACAGCACTGTTTTATTAGTAGATTTTTAATTTTAAATGGGAGCTCTGGTGGCATAGTATCTAAGGCTGACCACTAACCAGAAGGCTGGAAGTTCAAACCCACCAGCCACTCCTTGGAAGGAAGGTTGAACAATCTACTTCCGTAGTGATACTGCCTCGGAAATCCAAGGAGGGGTCGCTAGGAGTCAAATCGACTTGATGGCAGTGAGTTTGGTTTTTTTTTTTTTTGTTTAATTTTAAGATAAAATTCTAACATTTACGTATATACTCAATATGTGGGGCCAATAAAGTTGTTTGGATTCATTTATTTGTTCAACAAAAACTTATTAAGCACTTAGTCTGGTTCAGGTCTTGCACTCAGCACCAGGATGGAGGGGACATGCATGATGGAGAAGGCAGATAAGATCAACTGTCCTGGAGTATACAGATCTGTGGGGGAGACAGGCAATGAAAATGAGAGGCTGAATAAATAAACAAACATTGACAGCAGGAAGAGGAGTTTAAACAGTGACAAGCACTAAATAAAGCAGGATGACTGATATGGGTCTGGGCAAGAGTGTGGTTAGGGTTGGTCGTTTGGAGGTGACATTTGCACTGAAACTTGAAAAGAGACAAAACAGAGACGCAAAGTCCAGAAGGAAGAACATCCCAGAATAAGGACTAGTAAGTCAATGGGAGGAAATGAGGCTGGTGCCTTTGAAGGCAGGAGGAAGGCCACTGTGTCAGAGCGATGAATAAGGCAGGAGTGATAGGGGCCTTGTCAGCTCTGGTAAGGAGCTGAATTTCTTTTAAGGGAAGAGGGGAGCTGTTGGAGAGTTAAAGGATGGATTTTATTGATGCCCTTATTAAAAGGAGCTCTTTGGTGGTTGAGTGGGCAATGGATTTGCTGAATACTGGCATCAACCTGGGAAGGAGTGGATGAGAGTTGCAGTTAAATATATTTTTGTTTTGTTTCAGAGAAGAGTCACTGATATATAACAACTCATATTCCTCACTGAAAGCAGAAAAGTCAAAGTGCCAAGAGTTACAAGAATTGCTGAAACTATAATGGGATATGATCGTGATGTGGCCTGTCCCTCGTTATTGCAAAACTGATGCTGACACCTTGACAAGGCCATCAACCAGGAAGATGGGCCTCTTATCTGAGCCCATCACAGGTGTGCAGGAGTAGTGTTTTCTCACACTCACGGTTTTTCATGTGTGGACAAGAATGGGCCTGAAATTTAAAGTAGACCAGGGAAGATTTAAAAAAAAAAGTTGTTTATTTCACTCCGACTCATGGTGACCCCAGGGAGCTCTGGTGGCATAGTGCCTAAGGCACTTGACTGCTAACCAGATGGCTGGCGGTTCAAACCCACCAGCCAGTCCTTGGAAGGAAGGCTGGGAAATCTGCTTCCATAGTGATACTGCCTTGGAAACCCAAGGAGGGGTCACTATGAGTCGGGGCTGACTCAACGGCACATAGCAACAACAACATGGTGACCCCACGTACGTTAGAGTAGAAGTAGCTCCATAGAGCTTTGAAGGGCTGATTTTCAGAAGCAGATTGCCAGCCTTTCATCTCAGGTGCTTCTGGAAGGACTTGAATCTCTGACTTTTTGATTAGCAGCCAAGTGCTTAAGCATTTGCACCACTCAGGGATTCAAGGGAAGATTCACAGTCTTCAAGAATCAAGGACATATTTACAAGAAATTGACACATGTGCTCAGCCAAAAAAAACCCCAACCTTCCTTCCGAGGAGTAACTGGAGAGTTTGAACCACCAGCCTTCTGGTTAGCAGTCAAGCGCCTTAGGCACTACGCCACCAGAGCTCCTGAGATTAAGACAGAGAATTCAATTCAGATTGAAAACTAAAGTAGTAGTTTCTAAACCCAAGATTTTTCTGAGTTTGGTTTCTGTTCCTTCTTCATCTTTCAACCATTTGTGTTGTTCTTAGCTGCCATGAAGTTGCTTCCAACTCATAGCAACCTGTGCAAACAGAATGAAATGCTGCCCGATCCTATGCCATCCTTGCAGTCAATGCTACACCCACCTTAATGATATGGCTCTACTTTGAGGAGGCAGCTCTTCCTCAGTCACATTTTCAGTGCCTTCCAACCTGAGGGGCTCATCGTCCCGCACTCTATCAGACAATGTTCCACTGTTATCCATAAAATTTTCCCTGGCCTTTTTTTCTTTGGAAGTAGATCACTAGGTCATCCTTCCTAGTCTGTCTTCATCTGGAAGCTCTGCTGAAACCTGTCCCTGTGAGTGACCCTGCTGGTATTTGAAATACAATACAGCTTCCACTATCACAGCAACACACAAGCTACCACAGCATGACAAAGTAATAGGCAAGTCAACCACTTTTAAAAGTTTACTTTAAACACACATTCCAAAGTGCCGCAACCCAAGTTTTAACTCATTAGTGCCACCATTTCCTTCATCTGTCTTGCCACATAAAGTCACTTTGTGTAGATGTCAACATTTTCCTGCCACTGCTGAGCACATAGGAGCTCTGGTGGCGTAGTACCTAAGGCACTTGACTGCTAACTAGAAGGTTGGCTGTTCAAACCCACCAGCCACTCCTCAGAAGAAAGGTTGGGCAATCTACTTCCATAGTAATACAGCCTCAGAAACCCAAGGAGGGGTCACTACCAGTCAGATCCGACTCTATGATGCATAACAACAACAACATCTTAATCTCAGCCTCCAGTACGTTATTTGGCCTCTCTGTGCCTCAGTTTCTTAATTTGTAAAGTGGGGAGAATAACAACTACTGCAAAGCTTTTTTTGTGTGACGATGGAGTTAGATTACGTTGGTCAAGGTGCTTAGTTCCATGTCCTTGTATCCTGACCCCATTTCCTATTGCTCAGGAAAGGGAATCACAGGCTTGAGATTCATTCAATGGTTTTTCTTACTCAAGCTCTTCGCACCAGGTTAGGAATCCTGTTTGATAGTCTTCCAAGTTGAGGGCAGGAGAGGAGCCAGAGGCCGAGGAATCTGAGCTCAAGGTCTGAGAGTCAGAGATAAACGAATTCATATGCCTATGTGTGTGCATGCATGTGTATCTCTGTGTGTCTCCATACATGTGTATGTGCGTGTGGCAGGGAAACGATATCTACACAAAACAACTTTATGTGGCAGCACAGAAGGTGATGGTGGCACTGATGAGTTAAAGCTTGGGTTGTGGAGTGTGTATGTGTGGTGTTAGGCAGAAGATGGACAGCTAAGATTATTATTCTAGTGGCATTTTTACTGATTATACTAATCAGACCTTTCAAATGGGTAGATAAAATACAGCACAGATCTAGTGATGTCAAGGTTATAGAAACATCAGTCACTTATGGGAACCAGTTTCCATGTATGCCTGTTTTCTACATAGCAAAGCAACAATTATGCTTACCATTAAAATCTAGCTAAAGTTGAATTTATTTGTATATTATTTTCATAATAACTCATGCCTGCATATGCTGATTTCATCATTGCTTGTTTGGGGAAGTATCTAGAATCTTGCAGCTGAAATATGGTGAGCTCTGTACTAGCAGGATTGGTCCCCAGGATTAGACGTTTAGATATCAATGATTTTAGAAAAGTGAATGCAGTATCCACCTTATTGCTATGCCTTTAACAAAGAGTCTATATTCCTGCTCTGAGGTTATTACCTAGAGAAAGGAAGGAAAGAAGGTAGGTAGAAAGGAAAGAAGGAAAGGTGGGTCAGAAGACAAGATTGTGATAATTGCAATTGTCTTAGATCCTGTCAGTTCATTGCTTGGTCTTGGTTTGTGACTCTATCCCTGCCACTAGTTTGCCTCTTCCTCCCATTTCTAGTTCCATGTTTGCCTCTTGAATTTAATGGTACATCCGACCTTTTCGGATTTGACATTTGGTGCCCTGAGGACATTATTTACCCCCATTCCTTAAGCTTACCTTCTCTTGGCCATCCCAGCCCGGTCTACAGCAGCCCATGTGGAACCATTAGGGAATGAAAGAAAGGCTCTCCTTGTGGGTAAACATGGCAACACAACCCCACAGCCAGGCTCCCTTGTTCTAGACACAACCTCCATATGTGCACACGGCAGCCTTGAGACAACCATGTCACTATTATTCGTGCTGGTAACCAAACAACAACAACAAAAAAAACCAAAACTGACTGCCGTCAAGTCGAACCCTCCAATCAGAGAGCTTAAATAACTTTGAGGAACTGTCAATTTCTCAACTGATCCTTGTGATGTCTTCATGGACACACATCAAAAACCAAACCAAACATACTCTCGTCGAGTCGAACCCTACTCATAGTAACCCCTCCTTGGGTTTCCGAGGTGGTATCACTACAGAAGTAGATTGCCCAACCTTCCTTCTGAGGAGTGGCTAGTGGGTTTGAACCACCAGCCTTCTGGTTAGCAGTCAAATGCCCTAGGCACTACGCTACCAGAGCTCCCCATGGAAACACATAGGAGACACATAATGGGTGGTCAATAAATAACTAATAGCTTGCCTGACTTAAACTAATAACCCATTTAGGGCAGATGCAGAAATGAAGCACAGTGAAGTTACATGAGCAGTGTCATGCAGCAAGAAATGTTGCTATTTATCAGTAGGAAATGTGCTTAGGTGACTTGAGAAGTGCAGGAGACATGTAGGCAACATGACTGTCTTTTTCTAATAAGAAGGTAGTAATTCCATCTTCTGTTAACCTTAGTACCGTGTGCTTTGAAGGCAATATGTGATTTCTACATTAATAACCATGACATTCACAGGATTAGACATGAAATGTCATTGCGAAAGAACTTTAGGTGACCCAAACAGGGGTGCAGAGTGCAACTCTATAAGCCAATATAGAGCAAAAATTAAGTAAAGAACTAAAGTGTTTTATTACACAAAGATTAAATTCATGCAAATGGTTTTTCCAGTTCTTGGAGATGCTTACTTGTAGACCCAGAAAGTTGTCAGACATGCCTATGTCACAGTGCTGTCCAGTGGCTGAGCCAGGACTGGAAAATTGATGAAGTCATTGTTGTTCTTCTTTCTACAGAAAGCTGGGCATCTCTTGTTAGACATGAAGCTCAAGGAGTGTTTGAACCAAAGCGGATCAGAGGTAACAAAGTAAGGTACACATTCCAGAAAGTTTTCGATTCTAATTGAGACAGTCAGTGTGTGTCTACAGAAGGGTTTCTTTCTTTTTTTTTCTTTCCTTAAGTGAGCATTAGGTTGAGTTGTGAGTGATCACAAGTGAAGAGCTGGTAAAAAAATGACCTCCTTGGTTGAACCAGGGAGCTCTGGTAGCATAGTGCCTAAGGCATTTGACTGCTAACCGGAAGGCTGGCAGTTCAAACCCACCAGCCACTCCTCAGAAGGAAGGCTGGGCAATCTACTTCCGTAGTGATACTGCCTCAGAAACCCAAGGAAGGGTCACTATGATCAACTCAATGGCAGTGAATTTGGTTTTGATTGAACAAAGAAATTCTTTCAAATTCATGCCAATTGCACATCCAATTAAATAAGTTAGTGGAAAAATACTAGTTAATGTTGGTATTTTAAAATCTTGGACTTGTATATTCATTTATAAAGGTATAAAATACTAGAAGGATGTTGTTGTTGTTGTTGTTGTTGTTATGTGCCATCGAGTCAGCCCTGACTCATAGCGACCCCTCCTTGGGTTTCCGAGGCAGACTAGAAGGATATACATATTAAATTGTCTCTGGGAAGAAGAGATTGGAAATGAGAATGGGTTTGGATTTCATAGAAGACTTCAATGTTATCTTCAATGCTGTATTTATTTGATTTTAAAGTTGCTTAGGGTAAATATCAAAAAGTATCAGCAACTACTAATTCTGGATAGGGAACCACAGGCTTTAAAATATATCTTCTCTGTTTGTTTGTTTTTTTAAATATCTAGTTGTTTTTCAAAAAATTATTTTATTGCTATTAAAACAAAACAAGACACAAAAGACTCTGGTAGAAAAAAGCAAGCTAATCTCTTTACTTTAGTAAATGATAGTTATGATAATCCTGGGTATTAGACCTTAGAGTCTTAATGGCATTGCTTTTTACTAGATGGAAATTTAGAGTAGGCTCAATAACCAGGAGCACATAACTTGTGGTTTGTTCTGGTCACCCACACCCACACCCACACCCACACCCACACCCACAAAGTGATAGCAAATGACATTTCTCTCCCTCTCACTTTGGGAACCAAAAGAAACGTAAGAAACTGTACATGCAATGTCACCTGGTGAACGCTAGAGGCCGCCAGAACAGACAGCATGTCTAGGTTTTCAATGACTCTTGCTGTACCTCCGCATCGTGTTCTTACTTTCACAGTGAGCATCATTTAATAAGCACTCAAGTTTCACAGTTAAGAAAACCAAGGAGTTATATCGTAAGGCAAGATCTGCCACACATCAAAATAAATTCCTGATGGACAATGGCGTGACATGTAAAAAAGGCAACTATAAAAAAGCTACAAGATAACAAAGAGAATAGTGGTCTGCTTTTGGGATGGGAAAGAAATCTTGAAACATAAAAGCCGCAGAAAGGAAAAGACTAATAGATTTGCCCACATTGAAATAGAATCTGTGCACAAAAAATCCTATCGACAAAATTAAAGGGAAAGGATACGTTGGGACAAGTTTTACAACCTGTGTGAGTGAATATATTTGATGTAAAATAAGCTCTTACAAATAAATTAGGGAAGATGAGTAGCTTAATAGAAAAATTGGCATACACAGATAACTCCCAAAAGGTGAAATAAAAGCAGCCTATAAAATAAATGCACTAAGTATTAAATAAGTAAGAAGTAAAGACGTCACGATTTGCTTATCAAATTGACAAAGAGATTTACAAAAATAATCATGACAGTGAAGACACTGTGAAATGTGGATCTTTTTTCCTGGATGATAAAATTTCTGTATTTCGTAATAGCTTAAAATTATTAATATACTCAAGGAGTATAAAGACTCAAGGAGCTCCCTGATAGTGTAGTGCCTAAGGCACTTGACTGCTAACCAGAAGGCTGGTGGTTCAAACCCACCAGCCACTCCTCAGAAGGAAGGTTGGGCAATCTACTTCTGTAGTGATACTGTCTCAGAAACCCAAGGAGGGGTTGCTATGAGTCAGGTCTGACTCAAGGGCACATAACAACAGTAAAGACTCAGCAATTCCATTTCTAGGAATTTATTTTAGGGAGATAATTAGAAAGATAAGGAGCTCTGGTGGTGCAATGCCTAAGGCATTTGACTACTAGCCAGAATGTTGACAATTCAAACCCACCAGCTGCTCCACAGAAGGAAGATGGGGCAATCTATTTCCTTAAAGATTTACCGCTTTGGAAACCCAGTGGGGGTCACTATGAGTCCATATCGACTCGATGGCAGTGGATTGTTGTTTTTAAATAAGAAAGATGCATAAAGAATCACATTTAAGAAAGTTCATCTCAGTATTTTACCTTTAACCTTATGAAACTGGAAACTAATATCCAAAAATAGAGAATCTTTACAGCCACCTGAAAATAAAAACATTTAAATTTCTTATTTATTAATTGGCAGCTCTGGTAGCATAGTGCCTAAGGCACTTGACTGCTAACCAGAAGGCTTGCGGTTCAAATCCACCGGCCACTCCTCAGAAGGAAGGTCGGGCAATCTACTTCAGTGGAGATACTGCCTCGGAAACCCAAGGAGGGGCCACTATGAGTCGGACACGACTTGACAGCATTGAGTTTGATTTTGGTTTTGAGACTTGATTCTGACTCATGGTGACCCTCAGTGTGTCAGAGTACAACTATGAGCCACAGGGTTTTCAATGACTGACTTTTCAAAAGTAGATGTCAAGCCTATCTTCTGAGGCACCCCTGGATGGGCTTGAGCCTCCAACCTTTCTGTTAATAGCCAAATGCATTAACCACTTCGCCTGCCCAGGGACTCCAAGGTGAAGGATAGGGAAGGAGAAGTCCTGAATGATTTCTGAGTTTACAAAGAACTAACTCTTCTTCCCCCGTAACTGGAATGGGGGATTGAAATGAATTTAATCTTCGAGAAAAGAAAATTATATCTGGGAACATGGATGGAGAAATTAATATCTGTGACATCTATCTATATTTATACTTGAGACAGATATCTATACCTGCTTCTCTGTCAGTTTGTTGTACTGTAGTGGCTTGCATGTTGTGGTAATGTTAGAAGCTATGCCACTGGTATTTCAAGTACCAGCAGGGTCACCCATGGTGGACAAGTTTCAGTGGAGCTTCCAGACTGAGATAGGGTCATAGTGACCCTAAAGGACAGAGTAGAACTGCCCCATAAGGTTTTCAAGGCTGTAAATCTTTATGGAAGCAGACTGCCTCATCTTTCTCCTGCGGGGCAGCTGGTGGGTTCCAATCATCCACCTTTTGGTTAACAGCCCAATGCTTTAATCACAGCACCACCAGAGCTCCTCAGTTCACAGAAGAGGGAACATTAATAGCATGTCAGTAAATGAAACATTGCTTAATTTCATTCACAGTAATAGAAATGCAAATTAAAATCATTCCAAGATTGTATCTTTCTCCTATCATATGGTAAAGGCACAAACTTTGATAACACGTTGTGTTGGTAGGGGCTGGGGACAGGTGGATTCACATATACTGCTGATGAAAGTGTAAACTGGTGCACCTTTATGGAGGATGATTTAAAAACACCCTTCAAAATTACAAATGCAAATACTCATTGATTCAGCAATTTGTCTTCTCAGAATTTATGCTAGGGATATATCAACACATTGTAAAATGACTTAGGTACACAGTTATTCACTATAACATAATTAAAATGGCAAAATGTTGAAAACAACTAAACTCTTTCAATGGAGAAATGGTTAAATAAATTATTGGTACAATAATGAAGACTTCTTTACACACTGATATGGAATGATATCTAAAACATATTGTTAAGAGGAAACGAAACAGAGAAGAACAGTGTGTATAGTATGCTACCATTTGGGTAAAGAACAAAAATATATCCATCCATCCATCTTCTATCATATATTATCTTTATTTTCTTACAAGTGAATACTACAATAGCTGTCAAACAGCATGTGGCCAATCACTGTTCTGAGTGCTTTATATGTACATTGTATACATATAAAGCACTCAGAACAGTGGTTGTCTTCACAATACCCCTATGATATCAGCACTATTATTAATCATCACAATTTCTATTTACTGGTGAGGAAATTAGGAGCACAGAGTAAGTTACCCAAATTCATACAGCTAGTAAGCAGCAGTCTGACTCCACATCACATTCTCTTAGTCTCTGAATCACACTACTAGCCTTTAGAAATGTTCTCTCCAGGTTGGAGCTGAGAGCTGGGGTGGTGGGAAGAGGGTGAGAGATGATTAGTGGGACACAGGAAGAGGAGGAGACTTTTCACTGTGTACTCCTTTGTACATTTTGTATTTTAGACTGTGTGGATCACTTATTATCTAGTTACCTAGTGCCTTAAGAAAACTACCACAAGCGGGTGGCTTTAAAGAACAGAAATTAATTTTCTCACAGTTCAAGAGGCTACAATCTGACTTCAGGCTCTAGGGAGAAGTCTTATTTTGGCTCTTTCACCTTCTAGTAGCTGCCAGAAATCCTTGGAATTCCTGGGCTTAAAGAGGAGCTCTGGTAGCATAGTGCCTAAGGCACTTGACTGCTAACCAGAAGGCTGGCTGTTCAAACCCACCAGCCACTCCTCAGAAGGAAGGTTGGGCAATCTACTTCCATAGTGATACTGCCTCGGAGGGGTCACTATGAGTCAGGTCTGACTCAATGGCACATAATAACAACAACAAAGGTGTATTTGTCTCTATTGTCTGTCTTCCTCTTTCCCCTGTGTTTGTCTCTGTGTTTATTCTGGTTTGTCATCACTCAGAAGTGATTATGTTTAGAACTCACTCTATATGTTATGATCTCATTAATATATCAAAAGTATGTATATATGTATGTATGTATATATACATACATACATACTGTTGAGCCCGGAAAGGAATGTCGATGCGAGGAAGCTACCACTAACACGATAATGCAAAAGCAAAAGGAAAGTTTATTTGCTAGCTCGAGCTAGGGTCCCTGCTCTCACCGATGTAGCAGCTTGGGCAAAAGACCTCGTGCTCCTTTACTATCACATTTTTATAGGAAAAATATAGGGTGGAGTAGCACCAGGGCTAAGGGGCACAGATGATTGGTTGTTGCTAAGGGGTTCAGGGCAGGGGTCTGAGATGTTGGGGGACGTGTTGGAATCCCCCGGCTCCAAAGTCTACTTAGGGAATTATTATCTAGGGAGGATGCAGAGCCCTGATACGTGGGAGACTTCAGGAGCCAGGCAAATCTCTGATACGTGCTGAGTCCGGAGGAAATCTCTGATACGTGCTGAATCCGGAGGGTAGATAAAAGCTCTGAGGCATGGGGAGTGTTAGAATCCCCGACACTAAAGACTTCTGGTTAAAGATTTACCTGGAGGCCATTAGGACTCAGGCCTCACAATACATATATATATACTTACATACATATATATACACACACACAGTCTTTTTCTTGTGATTTTGGGTGGAAATTTACAGAGCAAATTGGTTTTTCATTCAACAATTCATACACATATTGTTGTGTGACATTGATTGCAACCCCCACAATGCACTCTTCCCGCTTCTTTCCTATCCCTTCCTGCCTTCTGCACTTTATTTGTGGGCAAATGCTGCCTTTTGGTCTTGTATGGCTGCTTGTTCTAAGGAGTGCACACACACACACACACACACCCGGTATTATTGTTCACCTTCTAGACCTATCTATCTATTGTTTGGCTGAAAGTTGAGCCACAAGAATAAATTCAGTTCCAGTCTTGAAGGTTGACTGAGGGCCATTGTCTCAGAGGTTCTACCAGTTTCCACCAGACAAGTAAGCCTGGTCTTTTTTTATGATTATGGGTTTTTTTCTGCATTTTTCTCCCACTCTATTTAGGACTTCCTATTGTGAGCCCCTTCAGAGAGGTCAGCAGGGGTAGCTAGGCATCATCTAGTTCTTTTGGTCTCAGAGACATGGAGACTGGGGCTTATGTGGTCCTTTAGTTCTCCTTAGGTCTTTGATATGCTTCACTCTTCTTTGCTCCAGACAGGAAGAGATCAATAGTTACACCTTTCATAGTCACTCACAAGCTTTAAGACCCCAGTCACAATGCACCAAAGTAGGACATAGAACATTGTCTTTGTGCACCATGACAACTGACCTTGATGCCCTTTGAGACAATTGTCCTGAGCCCCCAAGCCCAGTGACACATTCCCTAAAGGTGTTTGGTTGTGGCTGAGAAGTTTTCAATAACTGCCCACTGTATGCCCTACTATATTTATAGATATGTTTGTAGCACTTATAAGTACATATGTACACATTTATATATATTCACAGGTGTACTCCCACTCACCTTTCCACACCTGTTCAGTTTGTGTGTCTATGTGTCCACTCATAAATTATTGTTATTATTGTTATTGCAGGATTGTGCATCTAATAGTATTTACCTTTTTTTGTCCTTAACTCTGTGCCCCTCCCTTAGCCTTGATCAATTTGCGTTGACCTCCACCTTATTGTACATTACCTTTCCCTTCACCTAAGTTAATATGTGTCGATGGCAATGAGTTTTTGAGCTTTCACCCTCTAGTTAGTGATTGACCCTCTTTCCCCCTCCCACTCCAGGAAACCATCATTTCTTTCTGTGTGCAAACCTTTTCTTGACTATTTACAGTAGTAGTATCATCCACTATTTGTCCTTTTGTGATTGACTAATTTCACTCAGAGTAATATCCTCTAGGATCATCCATGTTATGTGTTTTGCAGATTTATTGTTACTCTTTAACATTATGTAGTATCCCCTTGTATGTATGTACCTTAGTTTGTTTCTTCATTGATCTGTTAACGGGTACTTAGGTTGTTTTCATCTTTTTGCTACTGTTAGTAATGCTGCAATGAACATGGGGGTGCATATATCTGCTTGTGTCATGGCTCTTATTTCTCTAGGGTATGTATCAAGTAATGGGATTGCTGTATCATAGGATATTTCTATTTCCTTTTTTTTTTTTTTTAAAGAATTATCATACTGCTTTCAAAAGTGCTTGTACAATTTTACAGTCCTGTCAGCAGGGTATGAGGGTTCCAGTCTCTCCTCAGCCTTGTCAGCATTTGTTGTGTTTTGAACTTTGCTATCGATGCTGGAGTGAGGTGATATCTCATTGTTGTTTTGATTTGCATCTCTAATGTCTAATGAGGAGCTCTGGTAGCATAGTGCCTAAGGCATTTTAACTGCTAACCAGAAGCCTGGCAGTTCAAACCCACCAGCCACTCCTCGGAAGGAAGGTTGGGCAATCTACTTTC
>NW_006921672.1:9918665-9948063 GCF_000298275.1 Orycteropus afer afer | reverse complement strand
TCTTTGATGAAATGTCTGTACATGTCCTCTACCCATTTTTTAATTGGACTATTTTTCTTCTTGTTGTGGAAATTTTTGAGTTTGCTATACATTTTAGATATTAGTGCATGTCCAATATTACATTGTCAACATTTTCCCCCCAGTCTGCAGGTTCTCTTTTTACTCTTCTGGCGAAGTCTTTATATGCATAAGTGTTTAATTTTTAGGAGGTCCCAGTTTTTGAGTTTGTCTTCTGCTCTTTGTGCACTTTTAGTTATGTTTGATAGTGTATTTATGCTATATATGCCTTTACTTTTTCTTTGATGATCTTTATGCTTTTAGGTTTCACATTTAGGTTTTTGGTCCATCTTGAATTAATTTCTGTATATGGTTTGAGATATGGATCCTGTTTCATTTTTCTGCAAATGGATATCCAATTTTTCCAGCACATTTGTTAAAAAGACTCTCTCTTCCCCCATTTAATGGGTTTCAGTCCTTTGTTAACAATCAGCTGCACATAGGTGGATGGGTTTACTTCTGGGTTCTCAATTCTGTTCCATTGGTCTATATATCTGTCAGTGTACCAATTTCAGGCTCTTTTGACTACAGTGGCTGTTTAGTATGCTTTGAGATTGGGGTGTGCTTGAAGCCTCCTACTTTGTTCTTTTTCTTTAGTAGTACTTTGCTTGTCTGGGGTCTGTTTTTTTATTTTCCATATAAAGCTTGTGATTAGATTTCCCATCTCTTTAAAAAACGATGATGGAATCTGGATCAGGATTGCCTTATATCTGTAGATTGCTTTGGGTAGTATTGACATTTTCATGATGTTAAGTCTTTCTATCCATGAGCATGGTATAGTCTTCCATTTATGTAAGTCTCTTGGTTTCTTGTAGTAGTGTTTTGTAGTTTTGTTTGTATAGGTCTCTTGTATCTCTGGTTAGATTTAGTCCTAAGTACTTCATCTTTTGGGTTGCTATTGTAAATGATGCTGTTTTCCTAATTTTCAGAATTCTCTGTTAGTATAGAGGAATCTGACTGATTTTTTGTATGTTGATCTTGTACCTTGTCATTTTGCTGAATCCATCTATTAGTTGCAGTAGTTTTTGTTGAGTCTCTGGGGTTTTCCATGTATAGAATGATATTATCTGCAAATAGAGATAGTTTTACTTTCTCTTTGTCTATTTGGATGCCTTTAATTTTCCTTTCTTGCCTTATTGTTCTGCCTAAGATTTCCAATACAGTATTAAATAGGGATGGAGATAAAGGTCATCCTTGCCTGCTTCCCATTCACAAGGGTAACATTTCTAGTCTCTTTCAGTTGAAAATAATGTTGGACATCAGTTTTGTGTATATGCCC
Source organism: Orycteropus afer afer (assembly GCF_000298275.1). Classification (NCBI taxonomy): domain Eukaryota; kingdom Metazoa; phylum Chordata; class Mammalia; order Tubulidentata; family Orycteropodidae; genus Orycteropus; species Orycteropus afer. The sequence continues at coordinate 9,946,727 of NW_006921672.1, read as the reverse complement.
TTAATTATGTTGAGGAATTTCCCATCTATGTCTATTTTCCTAAGTTTTTTTTTTTAAAAAAAAATCAAGAATGGATATTTGATTTTATCAAATCCCTTTTCTGCATCAATTTATATGGTCATGTAATTCTTTCCCCTTGTTTTATTTATGTGGAGGATTGTTGTTCTAACATTGATTGTTTTTCTAATGTTGAACCATCCTTGCATACCTAGTATGAATACCACTTGGTCATGAAGTATTTTTTTTTTTTGATCTGTTGTTGGATTTAATTGGCTAGACTTTTGCTTTAAACTTTTGTCTATGTTCATGCAGGATATTGGTCTATAATTTTCTTTTTCATGATGTCTTTGCCTTGTTTTGGTATCAGAATTATGCTTGCTTCATAGAATGAGTTTGGAAGTATTCCATCCTTATTTATGCACTGGAATAGTTTGAGTAGAACAGTTTTCAGCTCTTCTATGAATATTTGGTAGAATTTGCCAGTGAAAGCATCTGGGCCAGGACTGTTTTTTTTGGGGGGGGTGGGGGGAGATTTTTTGTTCATTTTCTTCTTTTGTGATAGGTGCAGTCAAATTTTCTATCTCATATCAAATAGGGTCCTATTTATAGGTACTAAAACCAGTTGTCATCAAGTTGTATCTGATTCATGGAAACCTCATGTGCAGAGTAGAACTGCTCCCTTGAGTTTTCAAGACTATGACTTTTCAGAAACAGACCATCAAACTTTTCTTTCAAGGCATTTGTGGATTTGAACCACCAACCTTTTGGTTAGTAGTTGAGCATGTAACATGTGTGTGTTTATATGTATATGTGTGTATATATATGTGTATGTATGTATTGGGAGCTCTGGTGGCTTAGTGCCTAAGGCATTTGACTGCTAACCAGAAGGCTGGTAGTTCAAACCCACCAGCCACTTCTCGGAAGGAAGATTGGGCAATTCACTTCAGTAGTGATATTGCCTCAGAAACCCAAGCAGGAGTTGCTATGAGTCAAAATTAACTTGACGGCAGTGAGTTTTTTTTTTTTTTTTTTTTTTAAATATCAAAAGGATGTGTCTATTGGGAACACTGCTGAATTATAATCACCCAGTGGTGTTGGCATGGTGTGGTGTGGTGGAAGGATCCCTGGACCAGGAAACAGATCATCTGGGTTATGGGTCCAATCTATCATTAATGTTTCTTCTTATCTGGCCCTTCGTATCATCTTCTGAGAATAAAAGGGCTTGGGGGATGATGGTCATGGTAGTATTTGTTTCCTAATCTATTTGATAATGTGTCATATGGCAAAATTTGAAAATACATGTTGTTGTTTTTATGTGCCATTGAGTCGGACCCAACTCATAGCGACGGCTCCTTGGGTTTCTGAATTGGTATCACTACAGAAGTAGATTGCCCAACCTTCCTTCTGAGGAGTGGTTGGTGGGTTTGAACTGCCAATCTTCTGGTTAGAAGTCAAGTGCCTTAGGCACTACATTACCAGAACTCCCATTGAAAATACATAGATTCTGTATAAGCAAACCCCAAAACCGAGGCACTTGGCATGACTAAAATGGCTGCCCAGATCTAAATTAAAGTCCATTTTAAATCAAACTTCAGGTTGGCCTAAAAACCTCTGCTTCTGCTGCTCTAAAGGGACAATTTATCTTTTAAAAATAAAAGTTTAATTGTTTATAACCATAAAGGAGCAAGGGTAAAAATTTTAGCTTGTGTGAGGAATTGTACATTAAAAGATGTTTGTCAAGTGTTTGCACAGCTTGACTCAAGAAGAATGTCTTGGTCAACATGTCCCAAGAGGTTAGGAAATGTAAATGATGATGTTAAGAAGGACTATAGTTTAACAACCCCCTTGTAACTTTTTTGTCACATTTGCCCCTTGTTCATGTGAGCACATAGCCCTTTATTTACTCCACCTGATAAAAACTTTGTTCTCTTCTTGCAATTTGGAACTCTACTGTATCCTGTCTGCGTGCCAGTATGTCTCATGATTTGTTAATTTCTCTACCTTTCAATAAAACTCTTTGCTTTCACTCTAACAGAGTGTAAGACTGGTAGTTCACTATGATATTTCTTTGTGACCATGAAGGGACCTGAAGGTGAATTTGCTTCTGCAACTTCCAAGGTGCCAGGGATTCAGGCCAACAGTACTGAGCTTGGTCATTTTGGAGCTCTCCATCTCCAGAAGATTCAAGAGTTGCAGCAAGGTAAATACCTCGTGGGTCTGAGCCTCCGTTCTTTTGTGTAGAAGTCCTTGAGTTTTATTGTAAGATTTGGCTTTCTCTTCCTTTCTGTTTTTGTAAAGTGGAACATAAGTTCTTATTTTTTTAGGTTCCAGACAATCATTGCTTAAGAATCCCAGAACCTTAACACTGCTTAGAAACAATGAGCACAGGCCAAGTCAAAACACTGCCACAAAAATTCTGCAGCACTCCTTCAATAGGGATATTATTATTATTATTATTATTATTATTTGGTTCTGAGACACTGAAAGCACCAATCTTTTGTTTAAAGCTTCTGAAGCTAACTTTACACTGCCATTGGGAGCATAGGATATACCAAGTCTAAGGGTGACACTGAGTTTCCTTCAGGAATTCAAGCTCATTACATCAACAAACATTTTGGTTCTTTGACATGTTTGTTTTTGTCTACTTGGCATGGCCTAACCAAAGGCAGATCAGAAGATCAGTGGCTACTTTGGGGAATCTTCAATATCTTTAAGGTAAAATTTCTGTGCAGTAAATTAGAAAATAAAGGCTCCTGTATTAAGAAAATGCAAAGGGATAGCTTTTTAAATTGGTATCTCAAGACCTCTCAAAGACATCAAAATAGCAAATAACCTCTCCACAAGTTACTGTTCTTAAAGTGACTAAATAGAATTTTAAAAACTGCAGAATACAGTTTCTGAAATAAATAAATAAAATAAGGAATTACAAAGTCAGAATCTGCTATGCTTACACCTACCACTACAATTCTCTCTGCTCCTCTGCTGGCAGCTGCTTTTCTGTACCCTCCTCTACCTTCTTACCTTTTAGGAAACACTGTGTGAACTCCCCCCCCCCCAAAGAACCTGCTAAAGACACAAAGCTAGAGAGTTCAAAACCAGAGTGTCCAAAACCCATTCCTGAAATGATTTTTAAGATTCCCTCACATAATCTGGATTATATACTAGAGAAAACCCAAAGAAATCTATTATTTCTTTTAGTCTCTGGACTCAAATAGAATTATATAGCATTGGTAAAGATTTTCCAAAATCCAAAATGAGAATCCTTACAAATTTGCTAAAGATTTAAAAATCTTTATTGAAATTTATCATCCTGGGCAGCCTGATTTATATCAATTAATCTATATGTTAGTTGGCCCCAGGGAAGCCAAATTATGGTTAGAATAAGCTGAATGGAAAGATTTCCAAGATAGTTTAGGCTTGGATACAGACAAAACAGCTTCTCACAGAAGCTTGAAATAAAAGAGGCTAAAAATTACTTAAAGAAATCCCTAAGGCCTTTTTCCCAATAACTGATTGGACTTTGTGTACATGATTATCAAGCCTGATTATTCTAGAAGTTTCCATAACATTCTGGGTTAGACCCTTTAGATGAAGAAACTAAGGATGCCTTTAATGCAATATTTATATCTAGCCTCAAGCTGGAAATTTCAGCCTTAGTTAAAAGACATAGTTTAGATTAGAAGGCTGCTCCCACAGCCAAATGGACTAACTTGGCTCACAAGCTTGCCCAAACTTTAGAAACAAAGCAGACAGCTAAGGCTAACAAATTAATAACCCTTTCATTCCAGTAGCTACAAGGGTTTATCCAGAAAAGAAATTTTAAATCCTCCAATGGACCTGAGACTGTCTCTGCCACTATTGTAAAAATCTTGCCATTGGGAAAAGGAATGTTTTAAATAGAAGAATAAACAGAAAGTTTCCACCCCAAAGGCCCTTCTACCCCCTGATTCAGAATGAAGGGGCTCTGGGGACAATATAGGGACTTTTCCCATGGTGGCTGTAAACCTTCAAGGAGAAACAACTATGTACAGCAATGGAGAACACTGACAATTTTTAATATATAGGAACTACACTATCTGCAGTTAACCTCACATGTTTACAAAAACCCCTGTCTCAGAGTAAAAAGACCTCAAATATAGTGGGGGTTACTAATAAAGAACAGACATTAGTTTGTTCTCAAGCTGTGCAGATATCTCTTGGCCCCACTGAGGATCTGCATCCTTTTTTTTTTTTTTTTCTTTTTGCTTAGTCCTGGAACCCCTGTCATTTTTAATAGGAACAGATATTTTATCTGAATGGGATTGCCATTTACAGTTTAATGAAAAGGTGGAAATATTAATTTTGCCTGAAAGTCAGAACTTAGGGATAGACAATATTCCAAAAAAAGAGGCTCTTTGCCATATAAAAGCCCTTACTGTGCCCTTTCAAAGTTCTGCTTGTTCAGGCTCCCTCCTCCCTGAACTTATTTCTCAAATCCCTGAAATTTTATGGGTTACAATATCCACAAACATTGGCTGAGTATGCTGAACCTATTACAATGCAAATGGACACATATAATCCCCTGCCCAAGATTCTCCAATTCTCACTTAAGTGAGTAACAAAGGAATGATTAACTCTTATAATTCAGGATTTTCTTTCTAAATGGCTAATCATCCCCTGCACAAGCTCTGGTAATTCACCTGTCCTTCCAGTTAAGAAGCCACACAACAGAGGCTGGAGATTTGTTCAGGATAATTAAGCACATTGTCATTCCTAGATTGCTGGTTGTCTTTGCTCCACATTTGTTAATTTCCATGTCCCCCTGACACAGCATGCTTTACTATGATAGACTTTTGTAATTCCTTTTTCAGTATTCCAGTAGGCCCGGGAAGCCAATGTTTATTTGCTTTTACTTGGAACAACCAACAGTTCTCCTAGATTGTCATGCACCAGAATTTCACTGAGTTCCCTACTTAGTTTTCCCAGGTTGTGCATGTAGATCTGCAACCTTTGCAGTCTACCTTGTTACAACATGTCAATGAGCTACTGGTGTTCCACCTCCTGGCAAGCTTGTCAAGAAGTCAGCATCACTTTATTGAAACATGTAGCTTCTGGTGGACAAAAAGTTTCTAGAGAAATGTTACAATTAGTTCAGCCTTCTGTCAAATGCTTACATCATTTAATCTCTTCACAAGGCATTTCTATTGAGCCCAAGAAAAAAGAAGCTATTGCAGCCTTCCTTTACCTAAAACAAAGAAATATTGAAGTGGAATTTTATGGTTCTGTGGCTATTGTCAAGCTTGGATCTCTATTTTTTCTCTCATGGATCAAGCTTTATGGTGTTGTTAGGTGCAATTGAGTCAGTTTTGACTCATCGTGACCCTCTGTACAACAGAACAAAACACTGCCCAGTCCTACCTATGCCATCCTCACAATTGCTGTCATGCTTGAGCCCATTGTCACTGACTTTCTCCTGCTGATATGCCACATGCATATAATCTATCTCACATTCATATGAAGCTTTACACAAATATTTTAAAACCTCTGAGCTTGATCCATTCCATCTTACCCCAGAAGGTCAAGAGGCAATAACTAAATTAAAAGAAGCTTTGATAAACACGCTCACGTTGGGGTTCTATAACTATCATTTATACTTCTCTTTATTTGTACACAAAGTTTCTGGCAATGAATTAGGTGTTCATACAGAGAAACATAAAGGGAAAAACTGACCTGTATGTTACTACAGCCTGCAACTGGATTCTGTAGCCAGAGCTTACCTTCTTGCCTCTGAGCCACAGCTGCTACTGCAGAATTGATTGAAACTACCACAGATAGTGGAACTTTTTAGATATTCATTTACTGCATGATGTGTCTACTTTACTTAATTCTGCTTTAACCCAACATTTATCTACCAGTAGTCTCACCTCCTCTAAGTTTCTTCCTCTGGCAGCTTCAAATATAAGACTACCTGCAGCAGCTACTTTAAACCCAGCCACTCTTCTCCCTGAAACTGATGAAGGCAATTGTCTTCCCCACAATAGTTTAGATCTAACTGAGCAGTTTTTGGCTCCCCATAGTGACTTAAAGGAAACTCCTTTGACAAACTTTGATATGATATTATTTGCAGATGGCTCTTATTTAAAACCAACTCCTGATTCTCATCAGTCTAGTTATGCTGTTATAACTTCTACTGAAGTCCTTGAAAGTTACCCACTTCCTAAAGCCACTTTAGTCCAACAAGCTGAACTTACTGCCCCTACTCAAGCTTGCAACCTTCCTAAAGGGAAGTTATACATATATATATATATATATATATATATATATGGAATTCAAAATATGCATTTGGAGTTATTCGTGATTATAGCATGTTTTATGGTGACAAAGAGGGTTATTAATCTCTTCTGGTCATGCTATTAACAACGGGACTTTAGTAGCAGAACTTTTAGATGACTTGTTGCTCCCTTCTGAAATTGCTGTAATTAAAATACAGGTTCACCAACTGAAGAGAGTGCCCCAAATGGAAGAAATTAGAGGGAACAAACTTGCTGATGCAGCTGCTGAACAAGCTGCTCCCCGAATTATTGTGCTCTGTTATAACACAGGTGTCTATAGAGTGGCCTCTAGAAGAAACTACAGGGAAAAATTCCCATGAAATAACTAGTGTTTTTGAACCTACCAAAGGAAAGCCTTTGAGATATCAGTAATTAGCTCAGTCAGATGAAACTAAGACATGGAAGAAGTCAGGCTGTTACCAAGACACTAGCACTAACCTATGGTTAGGAACTGATGCTAAAATTGTTCTCCCCAAACTTTGCATGCCCCAATGATGAAAACTTTATATGAGAACACTCATCTAAGAAGCAATAAAGTGAACTTTTAAAAGAAATATTGGTGGGGAAAATTTTCTGAGTCAGCTGAGCATGTGGGCTTTTATGTTCTATCTGTCCTCACTATGACCCTAGGAAACATTTGAAAATTTTACCTGGGCAATACCCTTTGCCCTCTGGACCTATGCTTGAATTACAATTAGATTTTATCCAACTTCCACCTTCAAATGGTTATAAATATATCTTAGTAATGATTTGTAGATTTTCACATCAAGTAGAGGCTTTCCCCTGATGATATGTCACTGCTACTTGTGTAGCAAAGAGGCTCCACAAAAGCCTAAAACTTACCAGGACAGCAACAAAAATTATTTGCAATGATCTGGGAACTCATTTTACTGGGCCTGTTATTCAAAAGTTATGCTGAATTTTCCCCATTGCATTGCTCTTACCATCATCCCCAGTCCTCTGTACTTGTAGAAAGAACAAACGTTGTTGTTATTAGGTGCTGTCAAGTCAGCTCTGACTCATAGCAACCCTATGTACCACAGAATGAAACACTGCCTAGTCCTGCGCCAGCCTCACAATCCTCACTACATCTGAGCCCATCGTTGCAGCCACTGTATCAATCCATCTTGTTGTGAGCCTTCCCCTTTTCCGCTGTCCTTCCACTTTACGAAGCATGAGACCCTTCTCCAGGGAATGGTCTCTTCTGACAACATGGCCAAAATAGGTAAGACTACTTACTTCCAAGGAGCATTCTGACTCCACTTCTTCCAGGACAGATTTGTTCGTTCTTGTTAGAACAAATGGCCTAATAAAACCCTAATTTGCTAAGCTTCCTGAATCCTTAGGTTTGTCTTGGATCCTTAGGTTCTCCATTTAGCCCTTTTAATTTTAAGAAGTACTTCTTTTGGACCTTATAGACTTACTCCTTATGAAATAATTACCAGACAGTCTATGATCCTTCCCTATATTGCCTGTATTTAATACAATCTGGATTATTAAAATACTGCCAATTCCTAATGCCAGACACTAAATAATATTCTTCAGAAATTAAATAAGCATTTGAGCAGCAAAAACCTGGTTCTCTTTCTTTACTTAATATTACCCCAGGAGATTATGTTTATTGGACAAAGCACACACTAAAATATTCTTTAGAATCTTTCTGGAAAGGGCTTTAATCTAGATCTCTTCACTAATCTTGTGCAGTGAATAGAAAGAATCAACACTTGGATTAATTTATTACAGCTAAAGAAAACTAAAGCATCTGTCTGGACTTGTCAGCCAAATGGAGATTTGAAACTCAGGCTGAAATACTCTAATGGTAGGAAGCAGACAACTTTAAAACAAGCAGCGGATCCCAAGAAACATGGAACAAGATTATATGCCAGCTGCTGAAAATTTTGGACTCTAGTTTTCAACTGTTGATATTTAATAGTTTTGCATCTTTACACACAGATATCGTTAATTTTATTCCTGTGTATTCCATCTGGTGAGGTCCACGTGTATAATCAACATTTACATTGTTGAAAAAAGGTATTTGCAATGGATAAGTCATTCACTTGTCTGTCAGTTTGCCGTACTGTGGTGGCTTGCATGGTGTTGTGATGCTGGAAGCTGTGGCATCGGTATTTCAAATACCAGCAGGGTCACCCATGGAGGACAGGTTTCAGTGGAGCTTCCAGACTAAGGCAGACTAAGAAGAAGGACATGGCGGTCCGTTTCTGAAAAAAAATGGCCACTGAAAACTGTTAGGCAGAAACATGGCTGGCCAGGCGGGTGAATGTTTAAGCTGGAGGGCATTGTAAGAACTGGTCAAGCAAGGAGGCAGCTGACCAGAGCCCATACCAAACCCCAGTACATAGCCTTTGCTTATGAAAGACCCCAGCACATAACCCTTGCTTACGAAAGACCCCAGCACCTGACTCTTACTCACAAAAGCCCCCAACCATTTCCTGGCCACTATGTTAATGAAGTGCTTCAATTCTGCTTCCTACCCCCATGTTAATAGGGTACTTTAACCTTATTGGTCCCTGTAACACATACCCTGCTCTCACTCTGGTCCTCTAAGAACCAGGAAGAAAATCACTATAAAAAACCCTTTCTTTCACCTGGGCAGCGCGACTTCTCTGGCCCCTCTCAGGGACCCATGAACCTCGCCCAGGCCCCTCTCGGGGACCTGTAAACTTCTCCCAGGAGCACAGAATAAAAACTTCTCTTTAACCCTACTTTTGTGCATTCTCTTCTCCTTACTGCAACCTTACAAAAACTTTATAAATAGCAGTGAAACCTAAATGTGCATTAACCAAGAAATGGATAAACAAACGGTGGTACATACACACCATGGAATATTATGCAACCCTAAAGAACAGTGTAGAATCTGCAAAACACTGCATAACATGCGGATAATATAATCCACTATTATAAAAAGTCAAGGAAAGGATTACACATAGAAGGAAACTTTCTTTGTTGGTTCCCAGGGATGGGAGGGGAGGTTAAATTCCTAGAGAGGCAGAAAAAAATATATAGCTACCAAAGATTATTAGTGGTTATCATGGGCAAGAGGGAGTAGGGGAAAGGGGAAGCCTTTCTTTGTAGGGCATTGAGTTTATGATAATGGTGGTGGAATATTTTGGAAAAGGACAGCAATAATGGCAGCACAACATGAAAAATGTCATCCACGTCCCTGAGCTGTAAATGGGGAAGTTGCTATGTTGGTGAACGTATGTTGGTGAATGTATCTTTTCACCATAATAAAAGTAAAAAACAAGAAAGAAAGAAAAAAGAAAAAAAAAATAGCAGTAAAACATTATCTGGTATATTACTGGAAAACTTTACAAATAGCCCTGAAACATTGTCTGATATAGTGCCAGAAGACAAGCCTCTCAGACTGAAGGCACTGAAAATATGGCTGGGGAAGAGCTGCCTCCTCAAAGTAGAGTTGACCTTAATGCCATGGACAGAATAAAGCTTTCAGGACCTTTATTTGCTGATGTGGCATGACTCAAAATGAGAAGAAACAGCTGTAAACATTCATTAATAATTGCAACATGGAATGTAAGAAGTATGAATCTAGGAAAATTAGAAATTGTCAAAAATGAAGTGGAATGCATAAAGGTTGATATCCTAGGTATTGTCGTTGTTATGTGCTGTCGAGTTGAGCCCGACTCATAGTTGTGAGGTCTGGGTCCTAAGGAATGTGAGGCCTGAGTCCTAATGGCCTCCAGGTAATGGCCCCCAGGTAATTCTTTAACCAGAAGTCTTTAGTGCCGGGGATTCTAACACGTCCCCCACGTCTCAGGGCTTTATCTCCCCTCCGGATTTCAGCACGTCCCCCACGTCTCAAGGCTTTACCTCAAACCCCCTCCCCTCCTTCTCTACCCCCTAGCAACAACTAATCATTTGTACCCCTTTGCCTTGGTGTTACTCCACCCTATATTTTTCTATAAAAATGTAATAGTAGGAGAGCATGGGGTCTTTTGCCCAAGCCACTGTGTCAGTGTAAGCTGAGACCCTAGCTCGAGCTAGCTAATAAACTTTCCTTTTGCTTTTGCATTATCGTGTCAGTGGCAGCTTCCTTGCACCGACACTCCTTTCAAGACCTGAGTCTAACAATAGTGATGCTTCCTTGGTTTTCCAAGATGGTATCACTATGGAAGTAGATTGCCCTACCTTCCTTTCAAGGAGTGGCTGGTGGGTTTGAACTGCCTCCAGCCTTCTGGTTAGCAGTCAAGTGCCTTAGGCACTATGCTACCAGAGCTCCCATCCTAGGTATTAGTGAACTGAAATGGACTTGAACTGAAATGGATTGATACTGGGCATTTTGAGTAAGAAAATCATGTGGTCGACCATATTGGGAACAACATATTGAAGAAGAATGGCATCACATTCATTATCAAAAAGAACATTTCAAGATCTATTCTTAAGTACAATGCTGTCAGTGATAGGATAATATTCATATGCCTATAAAGAAGAACAGTTAATACCAGTATTATTCAAATTTATATACCAGCCACTAAAGCCAAAGATTGAAGATATTTGCCAACTTCTGAAGTCTGAAATTGACCAAATATGCAATCAAGATGTATTGATTAATTACTAGTGATTGGAATGCAAAAGTTGGAAACAAAGAAAAATCATCAATAGTTGGAAAATATGACCTTGGTGAAAGAAATGATGCTGGAGACCACATGATAGAACTTTGCAAGACCAATGACTTATTCATTGCAAATGCTATGGGATAGTGACTTGAAATTAATATACCTACAGAAAAGAGAACTTGTCCTTTCAGATAATCCCATAGCGTATACGCCTAGATGGGGCTTGTCATTACTTTGAGCATTTCTTCCCACTTATATCATATTACAATTAGAAAAATCTATTCACAATCTATCTGCCACTATGGCCCAAATTGCTGATAATGTTCCTGAGGGAATGGCAGTTCAACAGGAGTCCTTAGAGTCCCCTGCTAAAATGTTTTTAGATAATAGAATATTCCTTGAGTTCCTCCAAACTCAAAAAGGAGGAGTCTGTACTATTGCTAATATATCTTATACTTCATGGATAAACACTTCTGAAGAAGTAGAACAAGACATTACAAAAATATGTCAAAAGGCCTCCTGGTTACATACCATTTCCCCCATGACTGTACCTTCCTTCTTTGATATTTTTAGTTGATGACCTCAAAGTGTCAGATCTGGAATATACTCTTTTCTACTAGCCTGCCTACTCCTTCAAATCACTGTAATTATTATTACAGGTCTTTTGAAATATATCACACACTGTGTTTCTCATTGCTGCAGAAAATCCTTGCAAGATCTGGCCATGTGATGAATCATGTATTTAGAGGAAACTGATTTTGCTGAGGAGAATGAAATTTAGTCCTGGATCAGACCTTTAGGAATGTTAAATTGTTCCTCCAATGTGGCCCTATTTGCAACACCTTTACTAGTGAGAATCAATTCACTCTGAAGATGAAGTCTGAAGCTATAGCAAAGTAACACCAGATGGTGCCTGGTCTCCTCTAATAACAGAGCTAGTGTCTGGGGGTATTAAAAGCTCAAATAGAGCAGGTATCCCAGAAATACTAAATCCTTGAAGAAGATGGATAACTCCTTTGTGGGAGATCTGGGCATCCAAGAGCTGGCTTGATCAAAAGAGGAAGAATGTATACACAAACTTGAAAACCTGAGCACTTGACATGACTAAAACAGCTGCCCCAGATCTATTAAACAACATTTTGAATGAAACTCTAGCTTGGCCTAAAAACTTCTGCTCTGAAGACACAATTCAACTTCTAATAAAAGTTTAATCACTAGTAACTGAAAAGGAGTAAGGGTTAAGATTTTAGCTTGTGAGGAATTGTTTGTCAAAACATGTTTGCCGAGAATGTTTGCACTGCTTCATGCAAGAAGAATGCCTTAATCAGCATGTTCCAGGAGGTTAGGAACTAGAAATGATAGTGTTAAGAAGGATTGTAGTTTAACAACCCCTCGTGACTTTTCGTCATGTACCCCTCACACCTGTGAGCCCATAGCCGTTTGTTTACTCCACCTGATAAAAACCTCACTCTCTTCTTGCAATTTATAGCCCTAGAGCTCTTGTGGGTAGTGCCTAAGGCATTTGACTGCTGACCAGAAGGATGGTGGTTCAAAACTCCCAGCCACTCCTTGGAAGGAAGACTGGGCAATCTACTTCTGTAGAGACATCACCTCGGAAACCCAAGGAGGGGTCTCTGTGGTTAGTATCCTGCCTGGGTACTAGTGTCTCCTCTGATTTGCAAATCTCTCTACCTTTCCATAAAACTGTGCTTTCACTTCTAACAGACTGTAAGGCTGGTGCTTTGGTCTGCCAATTCTCATGGTTCCATGAGCTCATTTAACAGGACAGAGGGAAGTTTGAGGATACGTATCATTATTATTTTCTACCCCTATGCAGAACTAAATGGAAGTCTTATTTTACAATGTGTTTACTCAAAGCAGGATATCTTAAGTCTACCATTTTAACTACTGTTGAAACAGTAAAGTAAAAACTATTTCTCCCACCCTATAAGTAAACTAAATTACCCCCAGCTATTCTCCCACCCCAGGCAGATGAATATTCAGTTCCTTAAAGAACTGAATGGAAAATATTCCTTCCTGTAAAGCATTTTAGAAACAACTTGTAAATTAACTCTAGGACATATGCAATAGGACTAGAGGAACAAAAGTTAATTGCAGGACCCTCTTCCCTCTGTCCAAGCCCCCATCATCTGATAACAGGAAACTAGTGTGACTCATCCTTCACCCATTTCACATTCACGCTGCAAATTCCTCAACCTTTTGTGAATATGCACAACCCCCTCTCCTGAAACCTACAAAAACTGTGTTCCTTGGCATCTTGGGGAGTTTAGATCTGGGTACTAAATTACCCCTAACTCCTTGCACTGCTGCTTTGCAATAAGTAATTTTCTCTTCTCTCAATCTCGGTGTGTAAACTATTTTGGCCTGACTGCATACTAGGCAGAGAGCCACGTTTGGTCCGATAACACTGTGATTTTTATTTTATTTTATTTTTATTTATTGTGATTTGGATGAAAGTTTACAGAGAAAATTCACTTAACCATACCCAGTTCACATACACTTTGTCTCATGACATTGACTACAATTTACCACAATGCGACAACTCCCCTCCCATTTCCTGCCCATAGTTACCTCTTCCCTATGTCCATCCCTCCATGCACTCCTGCCCCCCTAGCTTTCTCCCTGTGCATCCACAGCCCTTCTATTCTCCCATGATTGTTCTCTCCAAGGAGTGTATCTACCTAGTGTAAATGTTCACCTCTTATGCCTATCTTTTGTTTGGCTGGAAGCCATGGAGTGGGTTCAATTCCAGACCTGAAGGGCAGCTCTGGGCCATAGTCTCAGGGGTTCTATCACGCTTTATCAGACCAGTAAACCTGGTCCCCCCCTTTTTTTTTCCAAATGATTTTGAGTTTTGTTCCACACTGTTCTCCCACTCTATGCAGGATCTCGTACATAGAGAGGATACGTATTTTTACAAAACTTCTGCCCTAGGCAAGTCTGATGTACAATCAGGCTTAGAAACCCCTGGACCAGATGATCTTTTGGGGTTTGTCCTGGTTATAAAATACCACACCCTGTGAAGAATAAGACTCATATCATATCCAAGTAGTCACTGTACCCCATCTCCCACTCCCACTTCTAAGACCTTCTTAGAAGTTTCCTTACTTTCAGGCCCATTAAAGAGAGAGAGAAAGATACACACACAAAGGAATATTGTACAACACTAAGGAATAATGTAGAATCCAAGAAACACCTCATAAGGTGGATGAACATTATGCTGAGTGAAATAAGTCAATCATGTTGTTGTTGTTATGTGCCATCAAGTCGGATCCGACTCATAGTGACCCCTCCTTGGGTTTCCGAGGCAGTATCACTACGGAAGTAGATTGCCCCATCTTTCTTCTGAGGAGTGGCTGGTTGGTTTGAACCGCCAGTCTTCTGGTTAGCAGTCAAGTGCCTTAGCCACTATGCTACCAGAGCTCCCAAGTCATAGAAGGACAAATATTGTATTAGTCCACTATTGTAAAAAGTCAAGGAAAGGTTTATATATGGAAGAAAACTTTCTATGTTGGTTACCAAGGATGGGAGGGGTGGGGAGGGAAAACTTCTAGATAAGTAAGAGACACATGTTGATGTGGGTTAAGGGAAACCCACCAGCCACTCCTTGGAAGGAAGGTTGGACAATCTACTTTCGTAGTGATATTCCTCAGAAACTCAAGGAAGGGTCGCTATGAGTCAGGTCTGACTCGACGGCACATAACAACAATAACAAGGGAAAGGCAATATATACCAAAAGTAACTGACCAACACAATAACCTTAAGGAAAAGGAAGACACAGAGAGGTGCACAAGAGGAACAGACAACAAAGATAAACACTTTTACATACACAATACTGCACTGTCAATAATAACAAACATTAATCTATGGGTAGATAAGAAGGTAGATGGGTTGAACAATCAGGTATGTCTAGGCAAAAGGGAATACACCCATGACCATATATAAGTTTGGGAGATGCTATTTCTACATATGGATTTGTATGTGCTATAAGAATGTCCACATAGATAAAACTAACTGGTGGCAAAGTTATGATAACTTCTTAGCTACAGCCAACCACCCTGACGGAGCAAGTTGTTAGACCTGTGGGCTTGGGACCATGGTCATGGGGGACATTAAGCTCAACTGGCATAACATACTACACAAAAACATTGTACTACATCCTACTTTGGTGAGTAGCAACTAGGGTCTTAAAAGCTGGTAAGCATCCATCTAAGATGCAACAATGGGTCTCTCCTTGTCTGGAGCAAAGAAGAATGAAGAAAACCAAAGATACATGGCAGCTATTAGTCCAAGGGACTTGTGGACCATGCAAAACTCAGCCCGAATAACCATGGGACCAAAAGAACGAGACAGTGCCCGCTATCACTGTCAACCACTCAGACAGGGATCAAAATTAGAGACCCTGGATAAAGTGGGAGAAAAATGTGGAACAAAACTCAAAATCATTAAAAGACCAGCCTTACTAGTTTGATAGAGACTGGTGAAACCCCTGAGACTATGGCCATCAGCCACCCTTCAGGCCTGGAAATGAACTCACTCACAGCCAAACATTATGCAGGCATATAAAGTGAACATTTACACCAGGTAGATACACTCCTTAGAACAATCAATCATGGGAGATCAGAAGGGCGGTATTTGCACAGGGAGATAGTTTAGCAGGAATGCATAGGAAAGAAGGACACAGGGAAAAGGTAACCACAGGGAGGAAGTGAGAAGAGAGATGCTACATTATAGTGATTGCAATCAATATGATGAAACAAAATGTGTATGAACTGCTGTATGAATTTGCTCTGTAAACTTTCACGCAAATCGTAATAAAATAAAAAGGAAAGAGAAACTGAAGTAGAGGCGCTGCCTCATGATCCAGATGCCCAGGCCTCTCTGGGTGCTGCATTCCTGAGGGCCAAGCCTGGAGGTTCCAAGGCTTCTATTATCATTCCAAGAGGATGACAAGGTACAAAAGCCCAAGACAAGGACAGGAGTTGTGAACCTTCTAGGAATTTACATGTGGACCTGAATCCTCTGTGGAGTCTAGTATCTTTCCAAAGGCTTTTTATTCCCTGGGATGGCATGCAGGGTATTTTGTATTCCTTATTCTGTTAGATAGTCTGTAAAGGTTGGATATCTTTTTAAAAGGTGCACAACATTCTAATAATGCAGTGTTTTGGGTAGTCAATGATCTTCCTTCCTTTCTTCCTTCCTTCCTTCTTCCCTCCCTTCCTCCTTCCCTCTCTTTCCTACTTTCCTCCCTCTCACCCCACTTCCCTTCCTTTTTTCCTTCCTCTGTCCTTCTCTCTTCCTCCTTTTTCATCTCTTCCTACTCCTTCTACCAAGGAGAGGTCTGGGGTTGGGTATCATAGGTGCTGAACACTGCTCTTTAGCCCATTTCGAGAGAAGCATCAGAGTTCGGTTCACCATGCAGCCATAGGAACGTGACTTCCTGGCCCCCTGCAGTTTTATGACGAGTCTCTCCATTTTGCAGGGCAGTCATTACCCATAATTGATGCTCACTGACCTAGTCCAAACAAACGTGTGGCACACTCCACATATCACATACCACACACAAGCACAAATATTTGCATTGCTCTTGTGGGCTGGAATGGGGATGCCATTTCTATGACCAGACCATTTTCAGCAGCCTCTGCTTGGAGCAGAAGGACAGGGCATCCACTTAACCATTCTGGTTTTCTAGGACCAGCATCCATGACAAAAATGCTCAGCTGCCAACCTGCTGCCAGAGAAACTGGGCGAGGAGCCCACCATTCCAAAACCAGAGTTTGTTGGTGGCCAGCTTCCCCTTCCTCTACGCAACCTGTGCTAATGACGGCTGGTGATGTTTAGCCGTGATGACAGGTCTTTGTGAAGAGGTATTTTTACCCTCTGGACAAATAGCAGTTGGGACGAGTGGGGCTTTTTTATGAGTTGAGGTACTCAGGACTGGAAAAGAAACAGCCAGCTAATAAGCCGTTCTTATGGAAACTAGTGTAAATAATAACAAAGAAAACATCCTGTCCTTTGTGCCTACACCCTCAGGTGAGGGGGTATAAAAGCTGCTGGCCAGCTGGCCACCGTCAGACTTGGGGAACTCTGGCCGTGCTGCTGACCTGCGACCTGCCCGTCCGGGAGCATGGGGTGCTGCCAAGGGGACTGCTTCACCTGCTGCGGCCAAGAGCAAGAGTGCTGTGAAACGTGCTGCTGCCAGCCCTCCTGCTGCGGCTGCTGTGGTTGCTGCTGCGGCTCTGGCTGCGGAGGCTCTGGCTGCGGAGGCTCTGGCTGCGGAGGAGGCTGCTGTGGATCTTCTTGCTGTGGGGGAGGCTGTGGCGGCTGTGGAGACTGCGGCGGCTGTGGCGGCTGTGGCGGCTGTGGCGGCTGTGGCGGTGGCTGCTGTGGGAGCTGCTGTGGCTCCGGCTGCTGTGGCTCCACGGGGTGCTGCGGCCCTGTTTGCTGCCAGCCCACACCTGTCTGTGACACGAAATGAAGACCTTAGTCATTACCACTGAGGCAGGTCCAGTGAAAGACTCCATCTGCTCCAGATGGAGACCCCCTTGTCTCCAGGACCTTTCATGCCCCCCAGCCAGTGTCCTGCCTCCTGGGCTATCTGTAGAGAACTTGCTCTCTAACCCTGGCCTGGGTGTTTCAAGGCATTGAGAACAAGAGCCATGCTGGTGAGAGACTGAAACCAGTTCCCACCCCAGGTGATCCCCCACAGCCTAAAGGGTGAACCCTCACCCTTTCTGTTCATGAAGTGAAAAAGCATCCTTTTACTCAAGGTGTCTTTGGGACCAACCTTCCCCTGCTCTCCCTGCTTTCTGCTGCTCTTGAGACACAAAAGTTTTGTTAACCTCTGAATAAATTGGAGCATGCTGGCATAACCTAATCAGTCCTCCTGCCTCTTATTTCACCTCCTCAAAAGTGAGGGCTTCTGAAATGTGCTTTGTGGATCACCTGCATCAGGACGACTTTGGGGCCAGTTTGAGGACTCTTCCTGGGACAGGCAGGATCAGAATCTACAGGACCGTGGCCTGGGAATCTTGTTTTGACACTAACCCTCAGGTCATTCTTATGCACTGAAGGCTGGGAACCAGAGATGTAGGCTAAACTCCCATATACTGCATGGGATTCACTTGGGGAGGTTTTTTTTTTACCAGCACAGATTCTTGGGCTTCACCAAGGGAGATTATATCCATTAGCTCTAGAGTGGGGCCCTGGTACCTGCATTTTTAAAAGCTCTTGGGTCAAGGTTGATGCTGGCTATGTTTAATCTTGAGGAAGGGCATGGCTTCTTCCTTCTGCATTGTAGTCCCTCTGAAGTGGTTCTCTAGGAGGGTTTCAGACTTGGTCAGAACTCTCTGGCAAGGTCGGAGTAGGAGGCTTTGGTAAAACAAGGTTGGTTCTGACTGGAAGGGATTCCTGGGGCAAAGCCTTGTGAACTGCAGCTTCTGAAGATGTTCTGAGCAGTCCAGTTCCTCCTCTAGCCATATGCTTTGGGCCAATCTCACATTTTTTTTTTTTTTTTAGTTAGGCTTATTTTAGTTCTGGAACCAGCTGCATTCCTTTTGCTTGAGTCTCAGAGATGAGAGGGGTGAGTGTCCATCTGCTAGACAATTCAACACCCTGGTGAACATGATCTTAAGCTACATGTGGTATAAAACAAATTCTGCTTTTTACCCGAGAGAATAGTATTTATTTTTATTTCTCCAAAGCAATTTTTTATTAAACAAACAACTAAAAAAAAAACAATTTTTTTCTGGTTATATGCATAACATTGTTCCCTAAAATATGAAAAAAAATCCAAAATAAGTAAAGTAATAATAATGACTGAATTCTTGCCACTCACACTTTATTACTGATGTGTGTCTTTCTAGATTCCTTTCAAAGTATATTTATAAATAAAATTTGAATTATGCTGTTTTTATTTTTTAGCTTAAAAAATTTTCTGGCTCATTTTTTATAAGCCAACTTTATCGAGATAGAATTTTTATATACAAAAATGCTCCCAATTTTAGTGTACATTTTGATGAGATTTGATGATTGTAATGTACTCATGTAACCAACATGGCAATTAAAATATAGACGACTTCTATCATCTCAAAATTCCCCAATCATACTCTCTACTCAAGACCCAGGCAACTATCAATCTGCTTTAATTCAGTCTACATTTTGCCATTTCTAGAATTTCATATATACAAAATCATATAATGTGCACTCTTTTTTACTTAGGATAATGCTTGTGATATTTAGCTATGCTGTTGCAGGTATCTGAAGTAGTTTGTCCCTTTTTATTGAATAATATTCCACTGTATGGAGAAACTACCTTTAAAAAATACGTTCAGTTACGAATGGGCACTTAGGTTGTTCCCAGTTTTGGCCTATTATGAATAAAGTTGCTATGAACATTCATGTACAAATCTTTGTGTGGACATACAGATGAATGGCAAGTGTCAGTTTATGAGAAACTTTAAGATTGTTTTGCAAAGCTGCACCATTTTGTATTTCCACCAGCAATGTCTGAGAGTTCCAGTTTCTCCATGTCCTTTCTAACACTTGATTCTGCCTCTTTAAGATCCCCTCACTTGGTCCAACCCCAAGGCATTGCTCAGTTCAAGTCTTTTTTATTTTTGGCTATTAGAGCAAGTGCATAAGGACCCCTGGTGGTGCCATGGTTAAAACGCTTGGCTGCTAACCAAAACCCAGCAGTTTAAACCCACCAGCCACTCTGTGGGATCAATGTGTGACAGTCTGCTTCCATAAAGATTTATAGCCCTGAAAACACTATTGGGTAGTTCTACTCCATCCTCTAAGGTCACTGGGACTCAGAAATGACTCAACAGCAGGGGGTTTGGTGTTTGGTTTTAGCACGTGTGTAGTGGTAGCTCAGGTAGTATAGTGGCTAAGACACTTGCCTGCTAACCAGATGGCTGGCGGTTCAAACCCACCAGCTACTCCTCGGAAGGAAGGTTGGGCAATCCTACTTCCGTAGTGATACTGCCTCGGAAACCCAAGGAGGAGTCGCTATGAGTCGGGTTTGACTCGACGGCACATAACAACAACAACAACAACAACAAGTGGTAGCTCAATATATTTTCCATTTTCTGTCTCAATTTTAAAGCCTAGTGGTATTAGTCGGAGCTCTGGTAGCACAGTGCCTAAGGCACTTGACTGCTAACCAAAAGGCTGGCAGTTCAAACCCACTAGCCACTCCTCGGAAGGAAGGTTGGCCAATCTACTTCCATAGTGATACTGCCTTGGAAACCCAAGGAGGGGTCACTATGTATCGGGCCTGACTCGATGGCACATAACAACTACAACAATAAATGGTATTAGTGGTATCTTGTTTTTGGAGAGAATCTGAGGTTTTACTCTGTCATGGAACAGCCTCAGACCCTACCTCAGAGATGTAATCTCAGCCTTACCCTTGTACAGAGCTATCCAAAAGTTCTCATTCCCCACTGCCAGCTCTGTTACCATATTTCAGAGAATGGCACTCCCTGTTCCCAATCTTCCATTTTTAACTATTGAAACTATTGAGTCCTGTAGATTCTGCCTCTTTAAGATCCCCTCACATTGCTCCAACCCCAAGGCATTGCTCAGTTCAAGTTGTCACCATGAAGCTTCCCCCCTCCAGACTTGTCTTCCTCCTCCAATCCCTTCTCCACAGGATAGCCAGAGAGAACTTTCCAAAGTGCAAACCTGGTTAAGTTACTTCCTTGCTTAAAAGTCACACCCTTCAGTATAAATCCAAATTTCTATTATGATCCTGCAAAGCCTTTCATGATTGGGTGCCCAGTAACCCGTCTGGTCCCATCACTACCTTCTTGAACTTCATCCTGGCTACATTAGACTATTTGCTGCCTCCCAAATGTGTCACACTCTTATGTCTATGGTTTTCACAGTTGATCCTTTTCTGCTCTTCCACCATGTTCCTTAAGGATGAAAACTTGCCTTTGTACACTTGAGAAGCATTTTCCAACTTTCCAAGTCAGTGGTTCTCCTCGGTGTCTCCCAGGACCCCATGTGTCCCTCTATCATAGCTCTATTGTGACTGCTATTGATATATCTACCTGTCTTCTAAACTGTGGGCTCCTTGCAACAGGAATTTCAACTAATGTTTTTTGTATCCCTTACACATAACCCAGTGTTGGGTGAGTTGTACAGATAAGTCAAAGGGAAATTGAGTGAATGGTTCCATACATTAATAAATGAAGGATGGATGAATGGCACCATAGCTTAGCTTGTCCAAGGGAGAGTCTGACTTTTGCACTGATGCTGAAAGTCCATGGTAAAGGCAAGGTAGGCCCTTCACTGAACAAGAATGTCTGGACTTGGGGTCTACAAACAAAGCCTAAAGTTTGTTTCTCACCTCATCTCTGCTTCAAGTAGCAGCAAGGATGAGTCTCTTGTTCACAAGGTCCTTAACAGATAAAGTTGGGAAGCTGCTGTATAACTTCTTGTCTTTCTTCTTCACACCTTGGGTCTTGGAGACATCTTTCTTTTAATCCAAATAAAACCAAAATTCACTGGCGTTGAGTCAAATCCAACTCATTGTAACCCCTCCTTGGGTTTCTGAGGCGGTATCTCTATGGAAGTAGATTGCCCAATCTTCCTTCCGAGGAGTGGCTGGTGGGTTTGAACCACCAGCCTTCTGGTTAGTGTTAGTGTCAAATGCCTTAGGCACTATGCCACTAAAATCACCAAAGGTAAGAAAGGCTCTGGACGGTTACTGAATGTTTGGGGTGGGGTGGAATGGGGGAAAGTAAGGAGGTGAAGCAGAGAGCTGGGTTAAAGTGCTTCTCAGGGACAAGTAGAGCCAATGCTCTAGGGTAGGGCTGCTTACAGAATGGAATGGAGGATAGCATGGTGGGCTGAGCCTGTGACAAGGCTCCTGAGAGGGGTTGGCCCAGACAGGTTGGTGAGGAGGAGAAGACCAGCCCTAGATCAGAGGGCAGGCTGTGTGTGATATTCAGTGAATGAATGACTCAAACACTCTGACCTACTCAACACTCCCCAGCTGTCTCTTCATCTAAAGCTAGAGGGGAAGACTCTCTACCCCATGGATTGCTGTTGGTTTTAAATAAGATCAATGTTGTAAATCAGTCATTCAAAATCCATACCACCTCCCCGACAGAGCACCTCACCACATTCCTCTACCATTTCCTGATGTCTATTGTTCACCTTATCATTGTATTGCAATGAATTCACCTGTGTTTATACCTACTAGATAGTGAGATCCATGAGAATGGGTGAGTAGATTTCTTTCATGTGGACATCCTCTGTGCCCAGCTCAGGGATTGGTACAGAGGGCTAGAAGATGGATAAATTATAAGTTTCTTTCTTCTTTCTCCATCCATCATGCTCAGAAACATAGATCACATAGCTTGGAGGAGATGATGCTTATTTCAAGAGGACCTATAGCTCCAAGATCCAAATTTAGCTAGTCAATAAATAAACAGCATCTTTATGGGGAGACAAACAACATCCAAATCAACAAACCTTGGATAATAAGATGTTCCTGTGTAAACTAGTCCAAACAGCAATGAGGAAAAGATGCAGGAGCTCCAAACAGCACACACTAGTGAGGGAGTATAAAGGTGACGGCCTCCGAGAGAGGTCACAGTCAGGCAGTTCCCTCTCAGGACTCACTAGGAAGCAGAGGCACCTCCGTCATGTCTGGCAGCTGCTGTTCCAGGAAATGCCCCTCCTTGCCAGCCATCACTCTCTGCTCCAGAGAGGTGAGCTGCGTAAGGCCCATCTGCTTGCCCAGTTCCTGTGGGAGCCAGACGTGGCAACTGGTGACTTGTCAAGATGGCTGTGGATCATCTAGCTGTGGCCCCCAGTGCTGTCAGCTCTCCGGTCCTGTGAGTACCTGTGCCCAGCCTGTGTGCTGTGAGGCCACAATCTGTGAGCCTTCCTGCTCTGTGAGTACCTGTGCCCAGCCTGTGTGCTATGAAGCCACGATCTGTGAGCCCTCCTGCTCCGTGAGTACCTGTGCCCAGCCTGTGTGCTGTGAGGCCACGATCTGTGAGCCCTCCTGCTCTGTGAGTACCTGTGCCCAGCCTGTGTGCTGTGAAGCTACTCCTTGTGAACCTTCTTGCTCCATAAGCAGTTGCTGCCAACCTGTGTGCTGTGAGGATACCTCCTGCCAAGCAGTCCTTTGTGTGCCCACTTCCTGCCAGCCAGTCATCTGTGAACCCAGCTGCTGCCAGCCAGTCGTCTGCGAGTCCAGCTGCTGCACTGAGCCTAGTTCCTGCCAACCAGTGGTCTGTGAGCCTGCTTGCTGTCAGCCCATCTGCCCAGTGCCCAGCTGCTATCCATCTGTCTGCTCCACGACCAGTAGCTGCCAGCCCATCTGCTGTGACCCCAGCACTTGTGAACCATCTTGCTCGCAGGCCAGCATCTGTCAGCCAGATACCTGTGTGGCCCTGGTCTGTCAGCCCATTTGCCTCCGCCCTGTCTGCTGTGTTTCAAGCCCTTGTGAGCCATCTTGTGTCTCCAGCACCTGCCAAGAGCCCTCTTGTTGTGTCTCCAGTATCTGCCAACCCATCTGCTCTGAAACCAGCCCCTGCTCACAGAACATCTGTGTGCCTACCCCATGCCAATCTACCTGCCATGTAGTCAAGCGCTGTCGGTCCATCTGCTGTGAGCCTGTTTCCTGCACTTCCACCCCCTGCCAACCTCCTTGCTGCCGCCCTGGGTCTTCTGCCTCTGTCATCTGTCAACCAATTCGTTCTCGGCCCACTTTCTACATACCCAGTTCCTGCAAGAAGCCTCGCAGTACTTCAATTTCCTGCCGTCCACTTTGCCGCTCAATCTACTCTGGTCCTATCGGCTACAGGCAGCCATATGTGACATCTATCCCCTACCGTCCTGCCTGCTACCGTCCTTGTTACTCCATCTTACACCGCCCAGCCTATGTCACTTCTATCTCTTATCGCCCACTCTGCTCCCGCATACCTTGTGCTGAGTCTGACTCCTGCAAACGGGATCGTAATAAGTCCACTTCCAGCCAACCGGATTGTGCTGACTCAACCCCTTGCAAGGAGGATGTCTCAGAGGTGAATCCCTGCCTGCCCACTGCTACCAAACCCACCAGCTCGACCACCTGTGAGGCTGCAGCCAGCCAGCCTTCTGCCAGCAAGCCTGCTGACTCCTGAACTGGCCTGAGCCCACCCATTCCTACAAAGCAAGTCACCAGCTAGAGAGAAAACTTGTTTGCCCTCCCACAGGCTCAGTATGACTTAGCTAGAATCTTTTTCTTTCTCTATCATAACTTACCATCTACTTACATTTCAAGGAACTCGTCAGAAATGTCAGTATCTTAATAGTCCAAATGAAGGCCCCTGGGCACTGAGAAGGGGACATTCTGGCTTCTTATCTTTTACTGTCATCAAGTTGAGTAGAGCTGCTTTGCCACATCATCTCAAATCTCTTTTCTAAAATCTTTTCTGTCCATACGCATGTTCTCCCTCACTTTGTGTGCTCATGTTCCTTGGTGACATCTTAAATGAGAGAAAGATATTTCACTGTCCAATAAAGATGGCTAAGTTGAAGTGACATGCTGTTGTCATTGTCCTCCTGTTTTGACATAATTTCATCAGCTGACTTCCTTTGTCTTTGAGGGCAACTCCATCCATCCATCCATCCAACAGGCTTATATATAATGCTGCCAGGATTATGTTAGGCTCTGCGAATACAAAGACAAAAGTCTCAGTCTTTTAAGCTCCCCATTCTTTGATGGGGAGACTGAGAGGCAAACAAACAATGATGACATTTCACTGTGATAAGTACTGGGGGAGAGATAAAAACACAGCACACTGTGAATTCAGCAGGCATGGGGGTGGGGAGAACCAAGGAAGAGTTACTGGTGAATCTGATGCTTGAGCTGAGTCAGAACAAGTAGGAATTAGTCAGTTGAAAACAGGGAAGGAAGAGCTTTCCAGGGGGAGGAAACCTTAGTATAAATTACTAAGGTTTGTGAGCACACTGCTCATTAGTGAGGCTTGGGCATAGGTATCTGTAGATGGTTGGGTAACCATGAGTTAGATTAGTAGACAGTGACCTGCTCTTGACAGGGGCTACATGCTAGATAGAGATGTGTGGGTTTGGTGTGGGAGTGACTGACATGAATACCACTGGGTTTGGAAACTCCCATTTGTGAATGACTGATTGAAAAGGGATGTAGACAGATTGGAGATAGATAACTGGTTAGGAAGTCAATAGCTTTGGAGTCCACAGTGGGATGAAAACAACAACTGGTGTTCATATTTATAATAAAGAAGGTCCAGGGAAGCTGAGTTTCTTGCGGGAGAGCTACTCTTATGGTCTAACCACCATAAGGAGTCCTTGGGTGGCACAGAGGGTTAAATGATCAAACACTTATTGGAAGTTTGGTGATTCAAACCCACCCAAAGGCACCTTGGAAGACAGGCCTGAAGATGTACCTCTGAAAGGTCACCATCTTAAAAATCTTATTGAGAAGTTCTACTCTGTACATATGGGGTCACCATGAGTCAGAACTGGCTTGACAGCAACTAACAACAACAGTCCCTATAAGTCATACTCTCTGTAAAAATTCCATACATATCCTCTTATAATTTCCTAGGACAGAGTATCTTCAAAGAAGTTATCCCCTAGACTTAATTCACAGAATGGGGAGTTATTCCTTGTCCCCAAGGTGCAGCTTGGGCTATGGCAAGAATAGGTGAGAGTAGACTAGGGCTTCTCAACTTAAGGCTATTGAAATTTTGAGCTGGATAATTCTCTGTTGTGGGAGACTGTCCTGTGCATTTTAAGATGTTAAGCAGCATCTCTGGCCTCTACCAACATGATGCCAGTAGTATCTCCTGAGTTGTGACAACCAGAAATATCTCCAGACACTACTATATCTACCTTGCAGAACAAAACTCACACCTGTTTGAGATCTACTGGGTTAGACAATGGTAGAGAGAAAGCCCAAAATGAAATGTATCCTGAACATTGGTGTCAGGGCATTTGTCTCATAGAGCCATTGAGATTTTCTCTATTTCCTTTTCTAGAATCAAGAAAGGAATAGGCCAGGATTTGAAATCTTTGTGCCAATCAGTTGTTGTTGTTATGTGCCGTTGAGTCAGCCCCAACTCATAGCGACCCCTCCTTGGGTTTCCAAGGTGATATCACTATGGAAGTAGATTGTCCAACCTTCCTTCCAAGGAGTGGCTGGTGGGTTTGAACCATCAGCCTTCTGGTTAGCAGTCAAATGCCTTAGGCACTATGCCACCAGAACCCCCCTATATATAATATATATTATATAATATACATATATATATATATATTCCAAAAATTACACACACAAAAATGTGTGTGTGTATATATATGTATATATGTATGAATGCATATATACATACTTGTTGTTGGTTGTTGTTTATTAGGCGTCATCGAGTTGGTTCCAACTCAAAGAGACCCTACATATAATAGAAAAAACACTACACTGACCTGTGCCATTTTCATAATTGTTGCTATGTCTGATCCCATTGTTGCAGTCACTGTGTCAATCCTTGTTGAGTGCCTTCCCCTTTCCCACTGACTCTCTACTTTACCAAATATGATGTCCTTTTCCAGGGCTTGATCCCTCCTAATAATATGACCAAAGCATGAGGGATGAAGCCTTGCCATTCTTGTGTCTTTTGACGTCCATGGTATATTCAATATTCTACACCAACACCATAATTCAAAGGCATTAATTCTTCTTTGGTCTTCCTCTTCATTTTCCAGCTTTCACATACAAATGAGGTGACTTAAAATACCATGGCTTGGGTCAAGCACACCTTAGTCTTATATATATAGACATTATATATGCACATATATAATGTCTATATAAAACAAGGGAATAATAAAAATTCAGGATAGTCACTGCTAGTAAGTGACATAAACAAATAAAAAAACCCACACACACCACTGCCATTGAGTCTATTCTGACCCATGGCAACCCTACAGGACAGAGTAGAACTGCCCCATAGGTTTTCCAATGCTATAAATCTTTATGGAAGCAGACTGCCTCATCCTTTCTCCCTGGAGTGGTTGGTGGGTTTGAACTGTCAACTTTTTGGTTAGCAGCCAATTGTTTTAATTACTGTGTCACCAACACTAAAATCCATTCTGTCCAAAGTTTGTTTTTTTATGCATCATCACATTTCTTGATATGGTCACAACAGCCCTCACTGATAACTAGATGTCTTTAGTACCTTGAATCACATTAACATGAGTGTTCTCTCTATTGACAGATTTCCTTAAGAAGGAAGGAAACACATTATCACTCATGAATAATGTGCTCCCTTAAACAATCAATTATATGAGACCAAATGGTCAACATTTGCCCAAAAGTAAAGATGAGAAGGCAAGGAGGAGAAGGTGAAAAGAGAAAGTAGAAAGAGAAAAAAACAGAATGGAAATAATGATAATGCTGAGACATTGTGAACATAGTAATCAATATCATGAACAATATGTATAAAAACTGTCAAAGGGAACCCAACTTGCTGTGTAAATTTTCACCTAAAACACAAAAAAATATTAAAAAGAAGAAGAAGAAACGAAACAAGAGCAGGATCACTTAGAGAAAAATGGATGTAAAAATGAATGGTTTAGAAACAATGAAAGTGTCTATAAAGTATTGACACCTTTTCTAGATTGAAGTCAACATGGTTTCTCAAATATATTCAGGTTCCCATTTTGATTGATGTATTTGGTTAACACTACAAGTATTTCCCCTTGAGAGATGGTGGATATTTGGAATAAGACATAGAGCTGAGTCTGTGTAGATGCCAAAATGAACAGAAACAAGATGGAGGGAAAAAGCCGTGATGGAGCTGTGACACAAAAAAACATTTTAAAGACATTGGGAATGGTTTTCCAGGCATTGCGTCAATCAGAAAAGTTTCTCTTCCTTTTAAAATAAAGGTGAGGAAGATGTCAAGAAGAAAGTATTTTGTAGCTGGTGTGAGCTCTGGTGGTGTAGTGCCTAAGGCATTTGTCTGCTAACCAGAAGGTGGGTGGTTCAAACCCACCAACCACTCCTTGGAAGGAAGACTGGGCAATCTACTTCCGTAGAGATACCACCTCTGAAACCCAAAGAGGGGGGTTGCTATGAGTCAGAATCAAATTGA
>NW_006921672.1:9903931-9917420 GCF_000298275.1 Orycteropus afer afer | reverse complement strand
GATCCACACAGTCAAATGCCTTTGCATAGTCAATGAAACACAAACATCTTTCTGGTATTCTTCACTTTCAGCTAAAAGCCATCTGATGTCAGCAGTGATATCTTTTGTTCCATGCCCTGTTCTGAATCCAGCTTGAATTTCTGGCAGTTCTGCAACTGTCAATGTACTGCTGCAACTATTTTTGAATTATTTTCAGCAAAATGTTACTTGAGTGTGATATTAACGATAATGTCCAATAAATTCTGCATTCTGTCAGGTCACCTTTTTTTGGAATGGGCAAAAATACGGATCTTTTCCAGTTGGCTGGCCAGGTAGCTGTCTTCCAAATTTCTTGGCATAAACAAGTGAGACCTCCAGCATTACATCCTTTTGTTGAAACATCTCAATTAGTATTCCATCCATTCCTTAAGCCTTGCTTTTCACCAATTCCTTCAGTGCAGCTTGGATTCTTCCTTGAGTATCATCAGTTCTTGATCATATGCTATCTCCAGAAATGGTTGATCATTGACAAATTCTTTTGGTACAATGACTCTATGTATTTCTTCTATCTTCTTTTGATGCTTCTTACATTGTTCAACATTTTTGTCCATAGAATGTTTCATTATTGCAACCTAAGGATTGAATTTTTTCTTCAGTCTTTCATTTTGAGAGATGTCAAGCATGTCTTTCCCTTTTGATTTTCTAACTCCAGGTCTTTGCACATTTTATAATAATACTTTACTTTGTCTTCTCAAACCATCCTCTGTTCAGCTCTTTCAGTTCATCATTTCTTCCATTCTCTTTAGCTACTCTACATTTAAGAACATATCTCAGAGTCTTTTACAATACCCATTTTGGTCTTCCTTCCTTCCTTCCTTTCTTCTTTTTTTTTAATACCTTTTGCTTTCTTCATGTGTGTTGTCCTTGATGTCATCCACAACTCATCTGGTCTTCTGTCATTGATGTTCAATGCACCACATCTATTCTTCAGATGGTCTCTAAATTCAGGTGAGATAAACTCAAGGTTGTATTTTGGCTCTTGTAGGCTTGTTTTAATTTTCTTCAGCCTCAAGCTGAACTGGCATATCAGCAATTGATGGTCTGTTCTACAGGCAGCCCCTGGCCTTGTTCTGACGGATGATATACAGCTTCTCTATTGTCTCTTTCCATAGATATAGTAGACTTGATTCTTGTGTTTTCCATCTGAAAAAGTCCATGTGTACAGTGGTCATTTATGCAGTTGGAAAATGGTATCTTCAATGAATAAGTCATTGGTCTTGCAAAATTCTATCATGCAATCTCCAGCATCATTTCTATCACCAAGGCCATATTTTCCAACTACTGATGCTTCTTTGTTTCCAATTTTCACATTCAATCACCAGTAATTATCAATGCACCTTGACTGCATGTTTGATTAATTTCAGACTGCAGAAGTTGGTAAAAAGAAAATCTTCAATTCATCTTTGGCTTTAGTGGTTGGTGTGTAAATTTGAATAGTAGTAGTATTAACTGGTCTTCCTTGTAGCATATAGATATTATCCTATATCATTGACAACATCATACTTCAGGATAGATCTCAAAATGTTCTTTTTGATGATGAATGCTACACCACCCCTCTTCTATTTGCCATTCCCAGCATTGTAGCCCATACGATTATCCAATTCAAAATGGCCAATATAGTCCATTACAGTTCACTAAGAACAAAACAAACAAACAAACAAAACCTCACTGCCATCAAGTCAATTCCAACTCATAATGACTCTCATCAGGTTTTTGAGGCTGTAAATCTTTGCAGAAATAGATTGCCCCCATCTTCTTTCTGTGGAGCAGCTGGTGGGTTTGAACCATTGACCTTTTGGTTAGCAGCCAAATGCCTTATTCACTGCACCACCAG
The DNA here is from genome assembly GCF_000298275.1 of Orycteropus afer afer. Classification (NCBI taxonomy): domain Eukaryota; kingdom Metazoa; phylum Chordata; class Mammalia; order Tubulidentata; family Orycteropodidae; genus Orycteropus; species Orycteropus afer. Next base: position 9,915,547 of record NW_006921672.1, on the reverse strand, counting down.
AGCTCCTTAATGCCTAGAATATCAATCTTTATGCGCTCCACTATATTTTTTACAACTTTGAATTTTGCTAGATCCATGCTTTGTACATTCCACATTCTGGTTATTAATAGAGATTTGCAGCTGTTTCTTATTTCGTGCTGTGCCGCATCAGCAAATGAAGGTCTCAAAAGCTTTACTCCATCCACATCATTAAGGCCAACTCTACTTTGAGGAGGCAGCTCTTCCCCAGTTGTATTTTGAGTGCCTTCCAATCTGAGGGGTTCATCTTCTGGCACTATATTTGCCTATGTTTTACTGCTATTCATAAGTTTTTCAGTGGCCATTATTTTCAGAAGTGGGCCTGGCCATGTCCTTCTTCCAAGTCTGTCTTTGTCTGGAAGCTCCACTGAAACCTGTCTACTATGGGTGACCTTGCTGGCATTTTAAATAATGGTAGCATAGCTTCTAACATCACAGCAACAGGAAGCCACCACAGTATGACAAACTGAGAGATGAGTGGTGGCAATAGTAATGCAGTTGATCAAATTTTGGTACTTTGAAGATTTGTGTAATTAGCTAACATGTCCAACAAAATGAGTTAGTAGCAGAGCCTGCAATCAAGACCAGCCCTGTCTTGCTCCCAAAGCAATGATCTTTCCACTCCATCATGGACCTCCAGCAAGAACTAGGCCAGCATTTGAACCATTGTAGGATATTGAAGTTGTTTGGTTATGCAGAGGCAGGACAAGCTCAGAGCAAGAGAAGCAGGAGCAGTAAAGTCTCCATGAATCCTTTCTGGAAGGGGCTGACTTAATATTGAATCCACTTTGCTGGGATGTCCTTCCATTACTTTTGGTTGTTGTATTTTTATATTTATAGAATTCACATGCTATGCACTCCATAGTATGAGTTTAAGCTTGCAGATTTTCAACCCCCCAAATTAAAAGCTTATCTATGATGTATTGATAAGCAGGGATAAGGACTTATACCAGCTTGATCCAGCTGATGATTATAGTCACTAGAGTTGCAGATCCCCAATGTGATGCTTGGGAAGCCTGCTCATGAGCCAGTGTGCTGCTTCAGAAACATCAGACTTCAATTACCATGTTACAACCCCCCTATCTACAGTCAGGAGGTCTAGTAAGTGGTTAAGATCAGAGGTTTGGGGATCAGATAAACCCAAGTTTGAATCTTATTTCTACCTCATAATTTGCAGAATTTTGGGAACATAACTGAAAATCTCTGAGTTAGTTTTGTCACTTCTAACATAGTGATGACAATGGTACTTACTACCTAAAGTCATTGGGAGAAGTCAATGAAAAAATGCCATTAAGAGCTTGTAAAATAAATGGCCAATACTAGTCCATTATAGCTCACAAAACAAACAAACAAACAAATAAATGGAAAGCCATCAGTAGTAGTAGTAGTAATAAAGTTTCAGGAAGAAGGTTTTAGAAAGAGTTATTTAGGTGCCCTTAGAATCCACTGTCTGACTTCCACTCCCAATCTCTGACATCTCTCTTCCCCAATTGGGTCAGAGCTTTGTTCACTGATTGCATGGCACAGAGCTGCATTCCTGGGGGAAGAGCAGGGCAGCTTTGGCTTGGCTGAGGCTTCCTGATGAGAGGTTAGTGCCAGGAAAGGCCTGATTCAGTGAGGCTGGGAAACAGTCTGTAAAAGAGATAACATATTCCAGAGCAGGAGCAGTATCAATGAATCCAAATTCAGCAAAGGAAACTCTCAACTCAACAAACAAGTTTTTAAGTGGGGACAACATCTCCCAGACTCCTGAAGCCTGCTAATCAGATGTTTGTATGTAAATGAATGCAAACAATAACAAGGAAAGATGCTATGTAGTATGCCAGCACCCATGGTAAAGACTATAAAAGCCCCTGTGTACTAGATGTCTTTCAAACTCAGGTATACTGAGTTTGAAACTCCCCAGCAAGGTGAGCACCAGCACCATGGCAGACAGTTGTTGTCCTGGAAACACGATGGCCGTTCCAGCTGTGCCCACCATCTCCATCTGCCCAAATGGAAGCAGCTTCAAGAATGCTATCTGCTTGCCCAGTTCCTGCCAGAGCAGAACATGGCAACTCGTCACTTGCCAAGAAAACTGCCAGCTACCCAGCAATGCTCCAGGTGGCTGTGCACCTGCTTCTTGCCAAACTACCTGCCTTCCATCAACTTCTTGTGTAGGATTTGTCTGCCAACCCATTTCCCCCAGCATAGCCTGCCATGAATCTGGCCCTGGTCAGTCTACTTGTCTGGTTAGCTCATGCCAGCCATCCTGCTCAGAATCTACCAGCTGTCAGGCAAAGTGCTGTGATGCCAGCCCCTGCCAACAAGGCTCCTGCCGGGAACCTGTTTGTGTGTCCAGATCATGCCAGGAAGCTTGCGGCCAATCAATCTGCTGTGACACTAGATCCTGCCAGCCATCCTGCTCTGAGGTAACTCCCTGTCCTGAGGTAACTTCCTGTCCTGAAACATCATGCCCACCAAACATCTGTGTGTCCAGTCCATGCCAACCATCTTGCTGTCAAGCAGATTCATGTCATTCTACTAGCTGCAAAGACCAGGCCTGCAAATCGACTTATTACCAACCTATTTGCTACATTTTTAAGCCTTGTCAGTCAGTTCCTTGCATGTCTGTTCCCTGCCAGCCATCGACGTGTATGTTCAGTTCTTGTAATTCGACTTGCTGTGTGCCCTCCTCCTGCCAGCCACTTCAATGCCAACCAGCTTCTTCCATATCCTTTATATGTCAGCCAGTAGCTAAGTGTCAGCTCCCTTGTTCTGTAAAGAACCCTTGTAAATCAGTTTCCTGTGGCACCATGCTTTCTGGCCAACCAACTTGTGGTGGGTCCAATTCCTGCAACCAAAGTGGCTGCAAATCCCCTTCCTACCAAACAGCTTGCTGTGTGACTGGTTTAGGCAAATCATCTACTGGTTCCTGCAAAGCAAACAATTGCTTGTTGACTTCCTGCCAACCCAGCCATGAGGCCAGCTTCCAGGAAGCAACATTTCAGTGATGGAGCACAAGTCACACCTCCTTTGAACATCTGCTGCTGTCTACAAGTGCATAGCACCCTGTGGGTGCCTTTCCCCTGCCAAGCACAAATACCACTTGTTTTCTAAATTTACTCAAAGTCCAACCACGTTCTTTCCAGGAATTGATGAGGGAACTTGTCTAGCTATTAAGAGATATTTTTTCTTAACCAATATGACTTTTCAGCAATAATGGTCCACACTATTCCTTGCATTTTGGTGTGGTCAATGCATTTCACTTCAGCAAAGCCTTATTCCATTTTTCTTTCTTTTGATGTTGCCTAGTCTTTAAGAAGACTCCTTTGGTGTCAACTTCTAATAAAAATATGACTGGTTTAAGCATAACGCATAAGGCTCTTCAATCCTTTTCAATATACACCTACATGGATTTCCTTCAGGTCATATTTGAACATGATGACCCTGGACCCTCTAAGTCAGCAGTCACCCCTATTTTCCATCTCCAATGCTGTCTTGGGAGATAACACTCATTTCTCCTTGATACTCATTGGGGTAATCATAGAGTACACTCATTGGTCCACAAGGGTCTCTGATGGCTAGAATTATAGATGCTCAAGTTGGAAGAGACTGACAACCAACAGTTCAATGGCTTCCAATCTTTTTACCACCAAGAGTCTTTTGAAGTGAGCAGCCTCAGTTTCCCCATAGTAAACAAACTTAGAGAAGCCAAAGACAGAAATGATTCAGGAAGTCAAAGATTGAAATAAACAGAGCTATTGGTCCTGGAAGGAGCCTTGATGGCACAGTGCTTAAGCGCTCAGCTGCTAACCAAAAGGTCAGTGGTTTGAACCCACCAGCCTCTCCTTCAGAGAAAGATGAGTCAGTCTGCTTTTGTAAAAATTTACAGCCTTGAGAACCCTATGGGGGCAGTACTACTCTCTCCTATAGGATCGCTGTAAGTTAGAATCAACTTGAGGGCAACAGGTTTTTTTTTTTTTTTGTTGTTGTTGTTCATTTGTTTATTTATTGGTCTGGAGAATAGCTCAGTTTACTAATCAATTCACTTATGTCCAATTAAAAAAAATTAAAAACTCTTTAGATTTTTTGGCAATTGATTGTTTGCTGTTTTAGACATTTTAAGAAAACGTTTTAAAACAGTCTAAGGGAACTCCTGACTGAGTTTTGTATTTGTAGGCTGCATTTATTGAATATAAACATTTTTTCATGGGTGTGATTGATTTTCATTTGAGGAAAGCTTAGAGGAGAATTTATGGGAGCTCTGGTGGCGTAGTTCCTAAGGCATTTGACTGCTAACCAGAAGACTGCTAACTCCTCAGAAGGAAGGTTGGGCAATCTACTTCTGTAGTGATACTGCCTCAGAAACCCAAGGAGTGGTCGCTATGAGTCGGATCCTACTCAGCAGCAGTGGGCTTGGTTTGTTTGGTTTACTTGTAGCAAATACGATCCGAACAGTTTGCACTTGACTATTAATCTAAATATTGTGGTTCAAACCCATCCTGTGGTGCTGTGAAAGAAAGACCTGGCAATCTGCTTGCATAAAGAATCAGCTAAAAAAACCCCATGTGGAACAGTCTTGTTCTGTAACACATATGGTCTCCATGAGTCAGAATAGACTCAACAGCAAAAGGTTTGGTTTGGTTTACTTGTTGCAAAAACATCCCTGGGTAGAACAGTTAGGTGCTTGGCTGGTAACTGAAAGGCTGGCAGTTTGAGTCCACCCAGAGGCACCACAGAAGGAAGAAAAGCCTGGTGATCTACTTTGAAAAAATCAGCCACTGAAAACTCTATGGAGTAGTTTTACTTTGACTCACAAGGAGTTGATTGATGACAACCAGAGGTACTGTAGCAGTGGTGCAAGCAAGGCCCTCCCTCAAAGATACTTAGCTTCCTATTCAAGTGAGGGGTTCTGGGTCTATGAAGTAATCAGGTTTAAAACTGAGTTAGTGGTCATGACCCTGGGCTGTGACAACTCAAATGAGGCTTTGGCTACCAAACCTGGAGTTTCCTTTGAAAAAGGGACCATGCTCAGAGCCTAACCCAAGGTCTATTTTCTAACCAGTCAGGATATTGTCACCCTCCTCTTCTGAGAATAGACCATATTTCTCCTAGGGAATGTCTGTCTGATATAATTAAGTTGGTATAATTAAGTTGTTGTGTTGTTGTTATGTGCTGTCAAGTCGGACCAGACTCATAGCAACCCCTCCTTGGGATTCCGAGGCAGTATCACTATGGAAGTAGATTGCTCAACCTTCCTTCTGAGGAGTGGCTGGTGGGTTTGAACTACCAGCCTTCTGGTTAGCAGTCAAGTGCCTTAGGCACTACGCTACCAGACCTCCTGTATAATTAAGTACTGTTCTTTAAATTCAATATCTCAGTTCCCATCAGGAAAATTGCTGAAGTTTAAATGACTAAGTACATAGAATTTATTTAGTAAGAGGGCAACTGTCCTGTAGGGGCCACTCTATCACTTCTCACTTGGCTTCCTGGCTCCTCTGTTGATATCCCCTGCTCCTGTCTTTGCACACTTGATTCCTGCTCCAGCCATACTGATGGCCTGATTGTCCCTGCATGGAAGAGGCAGCAGGGTGGGGTGAGTTGATGGGAAGTAGAAAATATTTTCCTCTATCTGTGTTCTATTCTCAAAATAGGCCACAAAGAAAGCTTACCATCTTGAAGTTCTTACATCAACTTTAGGCATGTGGCTCTTTAATTTGAAGATTCCTTCCTAGGAATCTTCAGATGCTCTGAGGATCTTCGGAAAAGACCATCTAGATGTCTGCCTAACTGTTCCTCTAGTACATCTCTTAACAGCCTGAATTTGGGAGCCAAGTGCTAATTATTATTAGATGATGTTGGAAATTAAATGTCCTGGGCAGTTGTTACTGAATTCAAGATACATTTCTGCATAAGAGTCCTTTTCAATTGCCCTGATGAAATCTAGGACTGTTTCCTACTGATTTTCATTGATTAACTGATCTAGCAAAGATAAAAAGTTACATTAGTCTGACATGCATAAGGACAAATACAAAATGAAAACAAGAGGTTGTAATTCTCCTTGTTGAAAATAGGGTAAGAGGCTCCCCTTCTCCCTTGCTCTTTCAGAACTCACTTTATATAACATGTAATTGTAAAATCGTTCTCTGTCTTTTTGAAAAGTATAGAAATCTAAAGTGTTAACTCAAGGACCTGGCAGTCACTTCTTTAAAATGTAACCTGTACTTGTCTCCTACCTCCAAGTTTTCCTGGGAGGAGATTAATGTAACCTCAGGTGTCTTGCCATAAAGATGCTAGAAAACTAGCAATTCAGTCCAGAAAACATGAATATTGGGCTGTACTACTCAGCTATATAAAAGGGTAAGAAGTCTGGGAGATGCAATGGTTAAACACTTAGCTCCTAACCAAAATGTGGGCGATTTGAACCAGCTGCTCTTTGGGAGAAAACATCTGGTGTTCTGCCCCATAAAGATAACAGCCTAGGAAACACTATGAGGTACTTTAACTCTGTGGGGAGTTCTCCGCTGTCATGTAGGTTGCTATGAGTGGAAGCAACTCAAATGCACACAGCAACAACATATAAAGGGGACGAGTTCTTCCTGAATTTGCAACCACTTTAGCAAATTGTCTGTGATGCATCACATTCTGGTTTAATGTTTATTCAATAATGAAAGTTTTCTTTCTCTTTTGTTTTTGTGGAGTGGTATTCTAGGTTGGGAGTAGATTTTGTTTTTAATTATATTTCCCCAACACTTAGTCTAAGTGGTCCCATGTTCTATCTTTTCTAGGAGTTCACAAAGGATCCCTTGAGTAATCTATTCTAGAGTTTTTTCCTGAGTCAAGGTCGAGCTTGTAGGTGTATGGTTTGCAGAATTGTGGAAACTGGAATGATAGTAGGAGCTCTGGTGGCATAGTGCCTAAGGCATTTGACTGCTAACCAGAAGGCTGGTGGTTGAAACCATCGGCTACTCCTGGGAAGGAAGACTGGGCAATCTACTTCTGTAGTGATACCAACTTAGAAACCCAAGGAGGGGTCACTATGAGTTGGAAACTACTTGACGGCAGTGAGTTTTTTTTTTTGGAGTGATATTTGCCTGTCTTGGACACCTCTTGTTCTCTAAGAGTCCTCTCAATTCAGTATGTGGTTTCCTTCCAGTTTCTAAATGTTCTGGGATATAATGTATGTGCACAGCATCCAGTAACAAAATTGTTCAGAGAATCGAAGTGTTGTAAAATCTGTTATTTTTGAGCTTTTTTCTGTCCTTATAGATGTTTGGTCATCTTTCCAATTCTATTATTATTCCCCATTATCTGACAAGACAGCACCAAATAAGATGTCTAGCATAACCTTCACATTCTTTCTGCTACATTCCAGAGGAAGAGCTCGGGTCCCATCTCATTCCCATGTCTCAGCAAGAACTAAGCCTGGATTTTCCTTGCTAGATACACATATGCTGAGAGCTCATGGACTTTGGAGTTGGGTGAAGGGTGGATGCAAACATATTATGTTAAAAACAAAACAAAACTACATCACATTGAAGAACTTACTTCATGTAAGTCTTTTGGCAGTTATCTCTCCCTTTACCTTTCTCTGTCTCTTGTTGGAATTATCCCTTTTTGGTTCAGAAGGAAAAATTACTCCTTCTTTTCCTTTTATTATGAAAGTAAGTCATGCTTGAGGACAATAATGTATGAACAAAAAAACAGGAAAGCCTTGTCTCCCTTCCCCTTGCACGTCCCAAGCCCCTTCCTCTGCAGCCATCTACTGGTTATGGCTCATCATACCCTAATCTTGCATTCCTCTTTCTCTTTACAAATGTCTGATTGTTTCCTATTTAAATCATGGAAGAAAAATAAAAGGAGGATTTATTTCTATATCTGGAGCACTAGCATAACATTATCAACACAAAGTAATAGACTTTTGTCTTGTTTGGTGGTAACCTTACGCTGCTTGCAATAATTTTATTAAGAAAACATACTTTTCCATCAGCCAATGTGTGGAATAGGGATGAAAATCTTATGTATCTCTTCATTTCTAATGGCATACATTAGCTAAATCCAAACCATCAGTAGAAAGGATAAGGCCTAACTTTAAAATAAAGGCAATGAGGACTACAATGAGTTTTCTTAAACCAAATCCTGGTCTTTACATGATAACATAGTATTGGATGAGAGGAATAACTATAAGAAGCCTGCTTTAAATGTATTTCAAATCATCAGAAGAGCAGTTAACTCCATTGAAGTGAAATAGAGTAAACAGGAGGACGGAAGGACGGAAGGAGAGTGGGTCAAGTAGATCAGTAAATAGAACCTGCTTCTATCATAGGCTGCTTGGGAGATGAATGCATTTGTTTAGAGAGAGGTTATCTGGCCAGAGACAGCTTACAACTACTGTTGAGCACTGGCGCGATAAGGGGTGAGTGAAGCATGTATGTTTACCTGGTTTATACCATCCATGTAATTTAGGCTTTTTTGATATGGCATGATTTGGGCATAGAGGAAGAGTCTGGTAATGGTCCCTTTTGGTGGTGTTGTAAATCATAGGTTATTAAGGAGAAAGCGTGGGAAGAGATAACACAAGATGCAATCCCTCCCAGAAAATGTCTCCAATTTAAAGGTTTTTATGGTGTCAGAAGCTCTGGTAGCATAGTTCTTAAGGCACTTGACTGCCAGCCAGAAGGCTGGTGGTTCAAACCCACCAGCCACTCCTCGGAAGGAAGATTGGGCCATCTTCTTCTGTAGTGATACTGCCTCAGAAACCCAAGGACAGGTCGCTATGAGTTGGGTCCAACTTGACGGCACATAACAACAACAACATGGTGTCAGGAGCAGGTGGAAATGGGAAAAGATTATTGGGTCAGTCCTGAGATAGAACAAGGCCTGTCTTCTAGGCCATTCTAGTGCTCTGCAAGCTATGAATATGGGAAAAGAAATCAGTTTCCATTAATCTTTTTAAACAGACAGATTTTCAAGCTCATTGTTTTAGATCTTCTCATAAGTTCTTGGCAATAGGGTGGCTCAGGAAGGAAAGTGAGAGTGATCTAAAATTATGGTTTGATTTGTAGACGGAGTAGAAGCTAAGGAACAAGGGAACTTCTTGGGCAGCCAGACTACGGATGGAAGACCTCATGCACTAGAGGAATGGGGAAAGAGAGAGGAGTAGACTGATGGCATAATTCCAAATTCCTAAGAGATTTGAAGATCAAAGGCAAAAGACTTATGTTTGAACTACAATATCCATCATAAAATATGTCCATTAATCATTATGACACAAGGTAATTGTTTTATCATTCCTCGGACTAGTTGGGTTCTTTAGACATTGGATCCCTAACTTTTCCCTTCTAGCTAAACCCCTCTACGATGCAGCCAAGGACACATCCATTGGTCCCCTCCAATCACCACAACTCATTAAGGCCACCTTCACCACCCTGAAAAATCACCTTTTACAATCTCCACCTCTTCATCTCCCCAATCCTACCAAACCTTTCTCTTTATTCACTGATGAACGTCAAGGGATGGCTCTAGGAGTTCTTACCCAACCTCATGGACCCTTCCCCTCTCCAGTAGCCTACCTATCCAAACGTCTAGATCCCACAGTACGAGGATGGCAACCCTGCCTGAGAGCACTAGTGGCAGCAGCAGTTCTTACACAAGAAGCATTCAAACCCTCCACTGCCCTCTTCATGTGTTTTCCTCACACAGAATAAAAGACCTGTTATCTCACCGTTCCCTTTCCCTCTTATCCCCATCTCATCTCCAACTTTTCCACTTTACTTTTATTGAGAATCCCAATGTTCATTTAGCCCAGTCTCCACCCCTCAACCCAGCAGCACTGCTACCAACTCATGACCCACCACACTCCCACTCTTGCACAGAAATTTTAGACACCTTATCTACGTCTCCTAACTCCTTATATGACCAGCCCCTAACTCACCCAGATATCACCTTCTTTGTTGACGGCAGCTCGGCCATAGACTCCCATGGACGATGTAGGGCAGCATATGCTGTTGTCACCCTGACTGACATTGTAGAAGCCCACACCCTCCCTGAGGGCACCTCATCTCAGAAAGCCGAGCTAGTCACCCTCACCAGGGCCTTACAATTAGCAAAGGGACGGGTGGCTAATATTTACACCGACTCCAAGTATTCATTCCTTATAGCACACTGTCACGGCCCAATATGGGAACAACGAGGGTTTCTAACAGCCAAAGTTTCCCCCATAATTAACGCCAAACTCATTCTCCAACTCCTAAATGCCCTCCAACTACTGTCCAAAGTAGCCATCATACATTGTAAAGGACATCAAACTGACAGTTTCTTGGTCACCCAAGGCAACAACAAGGCAGATTCCACAGCCCGGAACCTCACCAGGGACTCCCCGAACCCACCAACCCCCATCCTGTTCCTCTTACTCCCCTCCATCCATCCACAGTACACCCCTGAGGAATTGTCACATTGGGAAACAAAAGGAGGGAATCACTCCCCCAAAGGATGGTTCTTCCTTCACAACAGACTCATTCTTCCTGACTCCCAAGTAGAGCCCCTTGTCGGCATGATTCATAATTCCCTCCACATAGGAACCAAAGCCCTGAAATTTCCTACAACCGCTTTTCATGTCGCCCTTACTCAACACCTCTATTGAATCTGTCTGTTCCACCTGTACTGTTGCTGTATCCACAAGTCCCCAAGGAAACCTTAAACCAACCTTCCCCACTCATCAGATGAAAGGACACCTACCTGGTCAGGATTGGCAAATCGATTTCACTCATATGTCATCTCACAAGTTTTTCAAATACCTTTTTACACTTATGGACACCCTAACTGGGTGGCTGGAAGCCTTCCCCACAAAGAATGAAACTGCAGCTACAGCAGCCAATATCTTAATAACTCACATCATCCCTCAGTTTGGCCTGCCATCCTCCATACAGTCAGACAATGGGCCAACTTTTGTTTCACAGATTACCCAACAAGTCTCCTCCCTAGGGATCCACTGGCACCTCCATATCCCCTACCAACCTCAATCATCAGGTAAAATTGAAAGAGCCAATGGCCTTATCAAAACACACCTTACCAAACTCTCCTTTGTTGTTGTTGTTGTTATGTGCTGTCGAGTTGGACCCGACTCATAGAGACCCCTCCTTAGAGCTCCATAAATCCTGGATAGACCTCCTTCCATTTGCCTTAGCACGCATAAGAGCAACTTCCAAAGCACCAACCTTTCTCAGCCCTTTTGAATTAATGTACAGCCAACCTTTCCTCCTGAACCATAATTTACCCATGCAATCCCCTCTCCTAGCTTCCTATCTCCCATACCTTTCTATCCTTAGGCAGCTACTGCGAGAACATGCAGACAGGTATCTACCACCACCCTTAGGGACTGATTCTCCAGGACCACCAATAACAACTCACCTGCAACCTGGAGATGCAGTGCTTCTGAAAACTTTGCATCCAGAACCACTGAAACCTCGCTGGACTTGACCACATACTGTTATCTTAACCACTCCCATGACAGTAAAACTCCTGGGTGACCCCTCGTGGCACCACCTCTCCCATGTCAAAAGGGCCCAGACAAATCATGATTCCTATACATGCCAAATGCTGGGTCCAACTAAACTC
>NW_006921672.1:9902038-9903831 GCF_000298275.1 Orycteropus afer afer | reverse complement strand
TTTTTTTTTTTTTTTTTTAACATAAATGGTGACTATACACTTGGATCTCTCTAGATGGAATCCATAGGAACCAAACAGAAAACGTCTAAAGAGATGACAGAAAAGTTCAGTTTCAGTAGTCAGAACACAGCCAGGAGCTGACTGTGAAACACAGCATCAATGTTGAAGCTGAAGAAAATGAAAATAAGTGCATAAGAGCCAAAATATGACCTTGAGTATATCCCACCTGCATTTGGAGACCATCTGAAGACTAGGTTTGACACACTCAATACCAATGACTGAAGCCTAGACAAGTTGTGGGATGACATCAAGGACATCATTCAAGCAAAAAATCATTAAAAAGACAGGAAAGGAAGAGAAGATCAAAATGTATGTTCAAAAACAAAACTTGTTCTTGAATGGAAAAAAGATAAAGTAAATGGAAAAAATGAAGAAGTAAAACATCAAAATAGAAGATTTAAAAGGATGGCTTGAGAAGACAAAATAAAGTATTATAATGAAACGTGTAAAGACTTGGAGTTAGAAAATCAAAGGGAAGGACATTCGACATTTCTCAAGCTGAAAGAACTAAAGAAAACTCAAGCCTTGAGTTGCAATACTGAAAGACCTATGGGGAGAATACTGAATGATGCAGGAAGCATCAAAAGAAGATGGAAGGAATATACAAAGTTACTTTACCAAAAAGAAGTGGTCAACATCCAGTCATTTCAGGAGGTACCATATGGTCAAGAATCACTGGTACTGAAGGAAGAAATTCAAGGCGCACTAAAAGAATTGGTGGAAAACAAGGCTCCAGGAATTGATGAAATACCCACTGAGATGTTTCAAGAAATGGATGCAACTCTGGAAGCACTCACTTGTCTATGCTAAGAAATTTGGAAGATAGCTACCTGGCCAATTTGAAATCCATATTTGTTCACATTCCAAAGAAAGGTCCAACAGAATGTGGAAATTATCAGACAATATCATTAATATCACACACAAACAAAATGTTGCTGAAGATAATTAAAAGGTTGAAGCAGTACATTGATAGGGAATTACCTGAAATTAAAGACAGATTCAGAAGGGGATGTTTAACAAGGAATATCATTTCTGATGTCAGAAGGATTCTGGCTGAAAGCAAATACCAGAAAGATGTTTACCTGTGTTTTATTGACTATGCAAGGGAATTGACTGTGTGGATCATACCAATTATGGATAATATTGTAAAGAATGTGAATTTCAGACAATTATGCTCATGAGGAACCTATACATAGACCAAGAGGAAGCTGTTTAAATAGAGCAAGGTGATACTGCATGGTTTAAAATCAGGAAAGGTGGGTGGCAGGGCTGTATCCTTTCATCATACTTATTCAATCTGTGTACTCAGCAAATAATTTAAGAAGCTGGACTATATGAAGAAGAATGAGGCATCAGGGTTGGAGGGAGACTCATTAACAACCTGCAATATGCAGATGACATAACCTTGCTTGCTGAAAGTGAGGAAAACTTGAAGCACTTACTGATGAAGATCAAAGACTATAGCCTTCAGTATTGATTACACCTCAACATAAAGAAGACAAAAAATCCTTACAACTGGACCTATAAGCAACATCACATAAATGGAGACAAGATGGAAGTTGTCAATGATTCCATTTTACTTGGATCCACAATCAATGCCCATAGAAGCAGTAGTCAAGCACTCAAAGGACACATTGAATTGCGCAAATCTGCAAGACTTCTTTAAGACTTCTTTAAAGTGTTAAAGAGCAAAGATCTCACTATGAGCAATAAGGTGCACCTGATTCAAGCCA
>NW_006921672.1:9900522-9901938 GCF_000298275.1 Orycteropus afer afer | reverse complement strand
CCCCTGGTCCTACTGACCCTCACTAATACTGAACCCATATCCAATCCCAATAAACTCCCACCCAACCATGTCTGGAGATTTACAGTCTGGGAGGGACAAAAGTCCCTGCAGCATATTGGTCAGGCAGACTACCCACCAACAAATACAACACAACTAGAAATACCCATTTCCTCCAAATCAGTATTCCCCAGTAATTTCCCCTACCTCTGTTTTACATATGCCCAATCCAATCCCAAATGCAACCAAAGCTCCTCAACCTATGGCGGATGTTATTACCGGTCATGCAGAATACATAGTTCCGGAGATTACTCTGGAGCATTTTTCACTAAAACCATGAGATTACACCTCCGCATCAGCGATCCAAAGAACGGCAGGTGGGCAGATGGAGTTACAGGAAAACTGTAGTACAATGGCTTTGCCACCTTACCCGCAGGAACCATCAAAATAGAATGAGCAATGCACACCCCCTGCAACCTTACACGAGTTCTTACCCCCATTTCCCAAGAAGAACATAACCTATAGAAACAGATCCAAGGAGATCCCCAAACAGTTCTCAACCTGACACAGGTCCAGACCTCTCCAACACCCTCCTGGATATACATCATCCAATATTCCCTATCTCTCCTCAATTATACTCAGACTCTACCTAATGTTTCACATTGCTTCCTTTGTGCTTCACTCAAACGACCCTTACTTGCAGCTGTACCTATCAGTTTAACTTCACCACTATTTGCTCCCACCCTCAACTCTTCATACACCACCCCTCTACCACATATACCCCTTTGGGCACTTTAAACCTTTAACCAAGCACCACAGAATATTTCCGTCACCTCTGCACCACCTGGCATTTTCTTTTGATGTAATGGAACTTTAACTAAATGTTTAAATTCCACCACTCCAGGTCCCTGCTTCACAGTAACCATAATACCCCAACTCACCCTCTATGAAAAATCCAAAGTCTCCCGACTACTACAAGAGATTAGAATCAAAAGAGCTGCCTTCATACCCATCATGATAGGTATTAGCCTAGCCTCTGCCATTGCAGCAGCAGGAATGGCAGGCGGAGCCTTGAGCCACAGCATAATATCGGCTCAGGACTTCTCGAAATTGCACTTGAAACCACTGCAGACTCCTTAGCCTCCCTACAGCGACAACTAACCTCTTTAGCCCATTTCTTTGCAGAACCATAGAGCCCTAGACCTCCTAACCACAGCGGAAGGTGGAACTTGCATCTTCCTAGGAGAAGAATGTTATTATATTAATGAATCTGGACTAGTGGAACAGAACATTAACACCTTAACTCGACTAAAAGAGGAACTACGCAACCAACGCAACGCAGAAACTTCACTGTTTGGATGGTTCCAATCGCCACTGACTGCCTGGCTATTACCCCTTATCGGACCACTTGTACTAATA
>NW_006921672.1:9893887-9900422 GCF_000298275.1 Orycteropus afer afer | reverse complement strand
GGTCGCTATGAGTCGGTCCGACTTGACGGCACATAACAACAACAACAACATATGAATAAATTCTTAGGGTATTAGCTCATATGAAGAGGGACCAAGAGCCTAATGACGCTCTATAGTGCCAAAATCCAATGAGATGCTTGGGTCAAGAATTGTTAACTGGGAATATAATGACCATGCTGATTAACGTCTGTGATTGATCAGAGACGTGAGTCAATAAAACCTGACTCAGTTATTTATGTCATGTGTTGCACACACTCTCAGGATGACCTTTTTTTTTAATCCAAATGAGGTTATCAGTGTGGAATCTAATTAGAAGTGCTTTCTAAACACGTATTAATTAAAAGAGGCAGGCCTCATATAAATTAAGTTTTCAGATATGGAGAGATTATCAGAAGATTAACCAGAAATGCCTTGTGGTAGTTAGAAAAAAGGATTCAAAGTGATCATAAAAGGTGGGGAAAAGGAAACAAGAATAATGAAACAATTGGAGAAAAACATTATTATGCAGCAATATTGAGCAATTCCAGTTACTAGAGTCTGAACAATCATCCTTCAGGATATGGTCTTCAGAGACAGATGAAAAGGCTGAGCTGGCATCTCATTGGAAGGATAGATGCTGTCATGATTTGGAAAGAATCTCTAATTATCTGAGCTGGGGCAACATCAAGAGACTGAAATGTCACATAAATAATGTGAACAACTCTGATCAATTTACAAATAACAGAATTCTTAATCTAAATTTTTCTATTTACTGGATACCCTTTATTTTTCTAGAATAACGTCCACTTTTGCTTAGTTAAGTGGGAATAATAATTGTATTTCTAGTTCTTAGTCTATTTTTCTACGTAAGTTGCTTCCAAGCCTGTCAAGATTCCTATTTCTTTTGTGACTCAAATGACTTTTAAATGGCTTTTTCTGTTGTTATTTCTAAAGGTTCTCCTTAAATTAAGTGCAATCTATCCTAGAGTGTGAGGTTGGAGTCTAACCTTCATTCTCATTTGAAACATATACACACGGAAAGTTCCACATGTACTTTCTGAACCATGTGCCACAGCAAGAGTCCAAGGAGGTTTTCAGTGACAAAAGGGTTAAGCTTTCTCCACTTGAATAGAAGAAATAAAGACCAAGGCCAGTTTCCTTAAATTAACCCCTGTGCTTTTCATAATTATATTTAATAGAGGACCCAATTGAGAAGTTGTCTTTTTCATTCAACTCAAATGATAAGAAAGGGGAATTAACTATAGTTTATATGAAGAAATTAACTACAATGCAATCACCAGTGTAACTTACTGAAGGAAATGAGTATAATTCACCAAAAACAAAAACCAAAAACCAAACTCACTGCCATTGAGTTGATTCCAACTCATAGCGACACCCTTTGGGTTTCTGAGGTGGTAAATATTTTTTTTTTTTTCTTTTTTACTATGATTTGGGTGAAGATTTACAGAGCAAATTCACTTTCCATACAGCAGTTCACATACACTTTGTCTCATGTCATTGACCACAGTTTACGACAATGCAACAGCTCCCCTCCCACTTCCTCCCCATAGTTACTCTTCCCGGTGTCCATCCCTCCATGCACTCCTGCCCCCTGAGCTGTCTCCCTGTGCATAAGCAGCCTTTCTTTCTCCCATGATTGTTCTCTCCAAGGAGTGTATCTACTTGAGGTAAATGTTCATCTCATATGTCTGTATTTTGTTTGGCTGGAAACCACAGGTGTGGGTTGAATTCCAGACCTGAAGGTCAGCTAGGGGCCATAGTCTCAGTGGTTCCACCAGGCTCTATCGGACCAGCAAACCTGGTCCCCGCCGAGGTGGTAAATCTTTACAGAAGTAGATTGTCCAGTCTTCCTTCTGAGGAGTGCCTGGGGGGTTTGAGCTGCCAGTCTTCTGGTTAGTAGTCAAATGCCTTAGGCATTATATGCTACTCACCAGTATGGTGCAATTACCAGTGTAACTAAGTGGGGAGATGGAGGGTGCTGGGTGTGTCAGTTGTAACAAGCTGGTAACATTAGGATATGACCTGATGAACAAAACAAAATAAAACAAAATTTTACAAAGTAAGAGTCAATACAACATTGTGATGATAATCTCACATCATGGAGGATTCTTTTAGTTATTTAAGACTTTGGAAAATAAGAGAAAGGGAAAAAATCTCAACTCACCCCAAAATGCAATTAGAAATATCCTAAATAACCAACAGATATTTGTAGAAGTGAACGAAATAAATTTCATCATGGATGTTCCTGATACAATGGCTTAGGTGAGGAGGCCACACAAGTTGGAGACACAGTTGGGTGAGATATCACCCAAGACTGGGAATCTACATTTTAAAGGATCAAAACCAAATTATGTAAAGTCACCTTAAAAAGCATATATGTCAAGTCTGAGGAATTGACTCAGACCTGATTGAAGCAATCAGAATGTGAAATTTAAATAGGGGGAGGGTACACTGGCAAACCATGGAAACTTAGAGTTAAGAGACGTGCTGAGGCAAATATTGGCAGCCAGGCACTGACCAGGGAAGAAGGAGTGTTAGTTGTGGGACTGTGAATTTTCCATTTCCACTAGTGAGACCTCTTGTGAAGTGATGTATCAAATGCCACTCAACATTTCGTTCCCTTGACTTCCCTGTACTACCTACCCTTTGCTCACAAAATAATCTATGGGCAGAATATGTGGTGGTTGAGCAGATTACCATTCAGGTTAGTTAATTCTCCTGTAAATTAATAAATTGGCATTCTTGCTTTATTGACTTGGATAACGTGAATCTGCCCCAAGAAGTGGCTTCACCCTTGGTGTGCAGACAAAATCAGGTCTGCAAGGCTGAAGGTCAAGGTCATGTTAAGTTTATCATGGTTGTGAATGCCTTTTGGAAGACAGCCTTCTACCACCACTCTTTTTGTTTAACCTCTCAGGGAGCTCTGGTAGCATAGTGGCTAAGGCACTTGACTGCTAACCAGAAGGCTGGCAGTTCAAAGCCACCAGCTACTACTTGGAAGGAAGGTTTGGCAACCTACTTCCGTAGTGATACTGCCTCAGAAACCCAAAGAGGGGTCACTATGTGTTGGGTCCAACTCGACGGCACATAACAACAACAACAACTTCAGATGAATGCCAATGATCCTGGCACTGTGTAGGTTTCCTTGAAGGCATTATGCATTTGAATGCTTCATGCATTTGAATGTTTATGGACATCAGAGAACGGTAACATGTTAACAATCAAGCAAATAATGATTGTGCAGGACAGAGAGTATTTAGGGATGAATCATAGGGATGAAAGGGACCTTGATAAACTTCCTGCCAAGTGAGTGATTGTCAGATTCGATGCTTGAAAATGCCTAATAAAATGAAAGATAATCCATGTGGAGATTGTGGATGGCTCAAAGGTAAAATTTCCATGCAGTGCTTGAGTTAGCTCTATTCTTAGACTGTGTCCACACTCAATTTCCTTAGTAATGTTTTGGTCAGGAGAATAATGCCTAAAAGTTTGGGCATCCATGAAATTTGTTCTGAGGCCCTGTTCTCTGGCATGTCTGGACCTCTTTAGATAAAAGACATTATCCCAGAATGCCATTTCCATGACATCTGTCTTAGTTCTCCAGTGCTGCTATAGTAGAAATACAAGTGGATGGCTTTAACAAATTTATCCTCTTACGGTTTAGGAGGCTAGAAGTCTGACTTCAGAGTGCCACCTCTAGGGAAAGACTTCCTCTCTGAGTGTCTCTTATTCTTAGAGGATCCCAGTGCAGGGACTCTGGTTCCAAAAGACATGCTCTGCTCCTGGCTCCTCTTTCTTGGTGGTAGTAAGTTCCCCTTCTCTGCTTCCTTCTCTCTTCATTGATCTCTTTTAAGATAAAACATGTTGCAGGCCTACCCCAGGGAAGTTTCCCTTACATGGGATCAGGGTTGCATGGGACCCATGGTGTTGCAACCCACCCATAATCTTAATCCTTTTATATCTGATCATTTTAGACTTATCACATCAGATCACATCACAGGGTATCATTACACAACTGCCACATTACATAATTACATAACTTCCAAACCACTGAGAATTGTGGCCCAGCAAAGTTGACACAAATTTTGGGGGGGACACAATTCAATCCACGTCAACATTAAAGAACAGAGAATTCTTTTGATGAGATTCTAGCTTAAATGTCCTAGCACAGTGCCAGAAACACAATAATGCTCAAATACATGGGATGATTTTTCAAACAGCCAGAAGGCCTTAATGTCCACTAAGTCATCACTGAGGTTTTGGAAATAGATTGGAGAATACACGTGCAAACAGAAAAAAAATAATCTGCGTTCTGGAAGGTTTGCTTTCACTGCTAGACAGGCAATCAAAAGCACGCATCTTTCCAGTGTCTGACCACTATTTTCTTTGTGGCACTTTAGTCATCTGTGAGACGGAGATGATGATTTTGGTTCTGCCAACTTTGGGGTCATTTTCAGGCTCAAGATGATATTTATGAAATAAAATATGAAGGTAAGTCCTCATCAAAGAACAAAAGCACAATATAGACTAAAGGATAGCAATGACTTTATTAGGAAATGATTAGGGAAATTTGTCTTGAGCTTGGAAGACAATGTCAAGTCAACATGAAGAGGAGAAAGTTAAGACACTGGGAGAAAAAACATGATTAAAAAGAAAAAGTAAAAATAATAAGGATTTATATTTAGTTTACATAATGGGAGAGAGTAATGGTCATTTGTTCAACACTGAGCAATGACTTTAGGTCAAGGCCACTGGAAGAAGACCTGCAGCTGTCAGAGAGATCAATAGTTAAAGAAGAAGAAAACCAGAGTGAAGTCAACTGCACCCTATGAGACAACCCACAGAGCCTTTTGTTCAAGAAGATGAGTAATAGGAAGATGAGAAAGCATGCTGAATGCTAGCAATGTGTGATGGTCTGACTAGGGAACTGTCAGGTTTGTGTTGTGAGAAGGCTGGTCTATGTAGATGATTCTATGGTGAGGGGCTCAGCAGCAGGAAGGTTGGCAGCAGCTGGATTCACAGCAGGATGGCTGGCAGCTGGGCTGGCAGCTGACAGCCCCGAAGCTCTCAGGAAGGCAACCAGGCAGGCAGACGGTGGTTGGGTGGTAGCAGGTTCTATGGCAGTACACAGGGCCAGAGCAAGCTGGCTGGCAGCAGTAAGTAGGGGGGCAGCAAGGCTGGCAGGGGCTGCACTCACAGCCGGTGGGCTGGCAGCAGGGTGTGCTGCAAGTGGAAGGTTGGCAACAGCTGGTTTCACAAGTTGGTTGGCAGCAGGTGGTAGAGCAGGTGGTTTGACAAGTTGGGCGACAGCAGGGCTGGCAGCAGCTGGACTCACAGCAGGTGGGCTGGCAGCAGGTGGTCCTGCAGCAGGTGGGCTGGCAGCAGGTGGGCTGACAGCAAGTGGGCTGACAGCAAGGGGAGCAACAGGAATGGGTCATGGTGTCAGGTGTGGAGAGAGAGTTTCTATTCAGAGGTGAGTTTCCTAGATTCTGAGAACTCTTTCTGGTCTGGGGCTTTTATACACTGGACTGTCAAAGTTTGAACCAATAAGCAGGACTTTTCCTTGTTGTTGTCTGTGTTGTTTTCTATCATCATTGTGGCAATTGTCAAGGAGGAAGTTGTTCTTTAAGTACTATGTATCTTCTGAAAATAAATGTTTAATGTTTCTTAATTGAGAATTACTCACAGAAACTTTCCAGATGAAAGGAAGGTGGTCACATCATCAGCATCCTCCTGCTCCAATCATTGTCTGGTCATGTGATAGTTCCAGTTGGCTTAGGAGGGTCAGACAAGTTGTTCCTCCTGGCTTTCTTCCTGTGGCTGTACTTAGATTAGGAAGTGCACTTGGAGAGGCATATGATGCTGATTCATTTAGTGATCAATTGAAACCCTGACTGGGTCCAAGTCTACTCAGCACAAAAGCCTGATATCAATAAATAGGCATCTGTAGCAACTACTGTATCTTGTATCCCAGTTCTATCAACAGTACATGAGAAGAGGATGTTTAGTCAATCTCTTCCAGAGGGCAAGAGTGAATAGAAGCTGAAGCAGTATCTTGGGATTCAGAAAGCATCAATTACTTCATGTCTTATGGTGACCAATCACCCTGGTTTTCTCAAGGCTGAGGAGTTTCCCAGGTTGTGTGACTTTCAGTGTTACAACTTGGATAGTTCTTGGCAAAGCAGGACAAGTTGGTGACTCTAGTCCTGACCCTGTTTATCAGCAGAGTCACTGATTTGAGATGAGGCACTCTAACCTCCACATTTTTTTTTTTTTTATATTATGGTAAAAATATCCATAAGAAAATATTTACAATTTTAACATCTTTTACATACACAGTTGTGGTAGTTACATTTGTGTGTCGACTTGCCTGGGGCCTGGTTGAGTGGCTGGGCAGCTGGTGGTGGTTATTCCCCATGATGAGACTGGCAATCAACTTCATGGTGGGATCTACCACAAGCAGCTGAGTAGCTGCCTTTGGGTATGTGGTCTGCTTCCTGTATATAAGGAGAAGCCTTTGGGAATGGTCTCTAGC
>NW_006921672.1:9890294-9893787 GCF_000298275.1 Orycteropus afer afer | reverse complement strand
TGGGTGCACTGTCAAAGTGCTCATTTGTCTATGCCAAGTAATTTGGAAGACAACTGCCATATTTAGGCCCATTCCAAAGAAAGATGACCCAATAGAATGTGGAAATTATCCAATTAATATCACACACAAGTAAAATTTTGCGGAAGATAATTCGAAAATGGTTGCAGTAGTACTTCAGCAGAGAATGGCCAGAAATTCAAACTGGATTCAGAAGCTGATGTGGAAGAAAGGGTATCATTGCTGATGTCAGATGGGTCTTCTTTTTTTTTTTTAATTTTTACTTTTATTGTGGTGAAAACATATACACCAAAACATTCACCAACACAACAACTTCCACACTTACAGCTCAGGAATGGATAACACTCTTCACATTGTGCCATCATTATTGCTATGGTAGATATATCTTGGCTGGAAACAGAGAATACTAGAAAGATGTTTACCTGTGTTTTATTGATTACACAAAGGCAGTTGACTGTGTGGATCACAACAAATTTTGGATAGCATTGAGAAGAATGGTAATTCAAGAGCACTTAATTGTGCTCATGAGGAAACTGTACATAGACCTAGAGGCTGTCATTCAAACAGAGCAAGTGGATACTGCATGTCAGGAAGAGTGTGAGTCAGGTTTGTATCTTTTCACCACACTTTTTCAATCTGTTTGCTGAGCTAATAATCCCCGAAGCTGGACTATATGAAGAAGAATGCAGCATCAGGATTGGAGGAAAACTCATTAACAGTGTGATATGCAGTTGATACAGCCTTGTTTATTGAAATGAAAAGGACTTACAGCACTTAATGATGAAAATCAAAGACTATCTTTGGATTATTCTTCAACATAAAGAAAAGAAAAATCCTCACAAATGGACCACTAAGCAACATCTTGATAAGTGGAAAGACTATTGAAGCTGTCTAGGATTTCATTTTACTTGGATCCATAATCAATGCCTGTGGAAGCAGCAGTCATGCAATCAAACAATATATTACATTGGGAAAATCTCCTGCAAAAGACCTCTTTAAAGTGTTAAAAAGCAAAGCTGTCATTTTGAGAACTAAGGTATGCCTGACTCAAGCCAGGATATTTTCAATTACCTCATATGCATGCAAAAGCTGGACAATGAATAAGGATAACTGAAGAAGAATTAGGAGCTCTGGTGGCATAGTGCCTAAGGCATTTGACTGCTAACCAGAAGGGTGGCAGTTCAAACCTACCAGCCACTCCTTGGAAGGAAGGTTGGATAATCTATTTCCATAGGGATACTGCCTCAGAAACCCAAGGAGGGCTTGCTATGAGTTGTATCCAACTTGATGGCAGTGAGCTTGGTTGGTTTTGTGGAAGAAGAATTGATGCATATGAATTATGGTGTTGGTGAAAATATTAAACAAACTATAGACTGCCAGAAGAATGCACAAATCTGTGTTGGAGAAGACGCTCCTTAGAAGTGAGGATGATGAGACTTCATCTCATGTACTTTGGACATATTATCAGGAAGGACCAGTCCTTGGAGAAGGACAGCATGATTGGTAAAGTGGAGAGTCAGCAAAAAAAGAGGAAGATCCTCAAACAAATGGATTAACACATGGCTGCAACAATGGTTCAAACATAGCAGTGGTTGTGAGGATGGTGTAAGACCAGGCAGTGTTTTGTTCTATCATGCATAGGGTTATTATGAGTAGCATCCAACATGATGACATCTAACAACAATCATGCTTGTGATGGTATCAGATTTGTAAACTAATGCTTTTTAAAAATTCCATTTAGTTTAGCTTCTCTAAATGAATAAATTATTGGGGTATTAGCTCATAACAAGAGGATTATTTCTAACCTTATAGTGCCTGAATCCAATGGGATGATTGGTTCAAGAAGTATTGACTGTGAATGAAATGACAATGCTGATTCATACCTATGATTGATCAGAGACATGAGTCAATAAAACCTGATTCAGTTATTTATGTCCTGTGCTGCAGACCCTCTCAGGTGGCCCTCCTTATCCAAATAAGATTATCAATGTAGTGTCCGGTCACAGGACGTAGTGAAAGATTAGAAGTTCTTTGTGAACACATGATCATTGGCAATCATCTGTAGAGGGATGGACTGTCTTGAAGGCATTATGCATTGGAATGCTTTATGTACTTCATAAACTTCAGAGAATGGCAACATGTTAGCAATCAATCAATCAAGTAAGTAATCACGGGACAGGACAGAGAGAATCTTAGGCATGGACGGAGCTTGATAAGCTTTCTCCCAGGTAGGTTGTTGTTAGGTCCAATGCTAGAAAATCCCTCAGAAAATGCAAGATGTTGTTTGTAGAGATTGTGAGTGGCTCAAAGGTAAAATTTCCATGGGTGGTTAGAGTAGTTCAAGTTTTAGACTGTGTCCACACTTAATTTCCTTAATAATGTTTTGGTCAGGAGAATAAATTGCCTCAAAGTTTGAGGCATGAAATACATCATGAGGGCATGTTATCTGGCATGTGGATCTGTTTTTTATTTTCCACACTGTACAAGGCCAGATGAAAGAGGCCATCCCAGAGTGCCATGTACATGACATCAAAGAACAAAGAATTCTGATGAGCTTCTAGCATAAATGTCCCAGCACAGTGACAGAAATACAATGATGCTCAAATATATGGGATCGTTTTTGAAACTACCTGAGGGCCTTAATGCTCCACTGAGTGGTCACTGAGGTTTTGGAAACAGATTGGAGAACACATGTGTAAATAGAAAAACAAGCTGCATTCTGAAAGGTTTGCTTTCACTGCTAGACAGACAATCAAAAGCACATAATTTCCCAGTGTTCTGACCACTATTTTATTTGTGGCACTTTATTCATCTGTAAGATGAAAACATATCATTGTGGCTCTGCCAACATAGGGGTCACTGTCAGGCTCAAGATAATACTTATAAACTAACATATGAATGTAAGGACTCATAAAAGAGTAAAATCACAATATGGGCTGAAAAATAGCAAAGACTTTATTAGGAAGGAATTAGGGAAGACGATGCAAAATCATCATGGAAAGGAGAAAGTAAGAAACTGGGAGAATGAGTACATCAGATAAGACATGATTATAAAGAAAGTAAACTTGATAAGGATTTATATTTAAGTTACTTAATGGGAGTGAATAATGGTCACTTGTTCAAGACTGACCAATGACTTTGGGTCAAGAACACTGGAAGAAGACTTGCAGCTGTTACAGATCAACAGAGATAAAGAGGAAGAAAATCAGAGTGAGGTCAACTGCACCCTGCAGAAACAACCCAGGGAGCCTTTCAATCAAGAAGGTGAGTAGTAGGAAGATGAGATAGCATGCTGAATGCTAGCGATGTCTGGTGATCTAGTTTGTGGCAGTAACTGGGGAGCTGGCAGGTTTGTGTTGTGAGAAGGCTGGTCCTTGTAGATGATTCCATGGTGAGGGGCTCAGCAGCAGGAAGGTTGGCAGCAGCTGGATTCGCAGCAGGATGGCTGGCAGCTGGGCTGGCAGCTGACGGCCCC
>NW_006921672.1:9887386-9888684 GCF_000298275.1 Orycteropus afer afer | reverse complement strand
CCGTGTGGTTTGGTAACATCGGGATTGTGCCTTTTTACTTGTCAACCTTGGGACTTCCCAGCCTCAGCAGCCAACAGCTGTCTGAGTGAAGAAACACCTCTAGCTCCAGTGGGCTGGGAGCAGGAGGCAAAGCTGGACCTCAAGGTTGAGGGGCTTTCACCCAGCCCCTAGAGCCTGGCACTTTAAACTTGGACTTAAAGCCTCCAAATTGTAAGAATAAATTCCTGTTTGTTAGGGCCATCCTGTTTGTGGTATATTTCTTGTCAGAGCAGTGGTGATATTGATTATGTTCATTATTTGTGCAACCATCACCACTATCTGTTTACGAATTTTTCTATCACTCTTAACAGAAATTCAGCGGCCCCCAAAATATGACTTCCTCTCATTCCCTCCACTCCCAGTAAAGACTAATAAACTTTGGTCTCTATATACTTGCCAATTCTAGATATTTCATATAAGTGGGATCATACAATATTGTCCTTTTGTGACTGACATTTGACTCAGTACAGTGTGTTTAAGATTCATCCACGTTGTAGCATATATCAGGTCTTCAGTTCTTTTTATGGGTGAGTAATATTCCACTGTATGCAAATACCACATTTTGCTACTGGCATTCCTGCTTTCAGTTCCTTTGGGTATATATCTAGGAGTGAAATTGCTTGCTCATATGGTAACTCTATGATTAACTTTTTGAGGAGCTGCCTGTGTAGCTTTATCATTTTATAATCCCACCAGCAATGGATGATGGATCCAATTTCTCCATAGTCTTTTCAATTATTGTTGCTTTCTTGTTTTTTTTTTTTTTTTTTTTAATCATAGCCATCCCAATAGCCATCCTAGTAGAGGTGAAGTGGTATCTCACTGTGGTTTTGATGCACATCTCTCTCATGACTAATGACCAGTCATCTGTCAGTTTGTTTCACTGGGGTGCCTTGCCTCTTGCTGTGATCTGGAAGTTATGCTACCAGCAGGGTCACCCAGGGTGGAGAGTTTTCAGTGGAGATTTCAGACTAAGAGGGACTAGGAAGAAGAAAGAAGTGGTCCACTTTTGAAAAAACTGGCAACTGGAAACCTTATGAATAGCAGTGAAATACTGTCTGGTATAGTGCCAGAAGATGAGCCCTTCAGGTTGGAAGGCACTCAAAATACAACTGAGGAAGAGCTGTCTCCTTAAAGTAGAAACTCAAACTCAAATTCACTGTCAACTAATCGATTCCAACTCATAGCGACCCCCATTGGGTTTCCAAAACTGTAAATCTTTACAGAAAAAGATTGTCTCATCTTTTTTTTTTTTTTTT
>NW_006921672.1:9871091-9878861 GCF_000298275.1 Orycteropus afer afer | reverse complement strand
CTGGACTCACAGCAGGTGGGCTGGCAGCAGGTGGGCTGGCAGCAGGTGGTCCTGCAGCAGGTGGTCCTGCAGCAGGTGGGCTGGCAGCAGGTGGGCTGGCAGCAAGGGGAGCAACAGGAGTGGGTCATGGTGTCAGGTGTGGAGAGTGAGTTTCTATTCAGAGGTGAGTTTCCCAGATTCTGAGAACTCCTTCTTTCTGAGGCTTTTATACACTGGACTGCCAAAGTTTGACCCAATAAGCAAGAGTTTTCCTTGTTTTTCATGTTGTTTTCTATCATCACTGGGGGAATTGTCAAGGAGGAAGTTATTCTTTAAGTGTTATGCATCTTCCAAAAATAAAGGTTTAATGTTTCTTAATTGAGTATTATTCACAGAAACTTTTTCCAGATGAAAGGAAGGTGGTCACATCATCCGCATCCTCCTGCTTCAATCATCATCTGGTCTTGTGATAGTTCCAGTTGGCTTAGGAGGGTCAGAACAGTTGTTCCGCCTGGCTTTCTTCCTGAGCCGTACTTAGATTAGGAAGTGCACTTGGAGAGACACATGATGCCGACTGATTCAGTGATCAATTGAACTCTGCCTGGGTCCAAGTGTGCTCACTACACAAGCTTGACACCAAGACTACAATAAATAGGTTTCTGTGACAACCACTGTACCTGTGTATCCCAGTTCTATCAATACTCCTTGTGGAGTTGTTCTTTCACATGGTAATTCTATGTTTATCTTCATGAGGACCTGCCAGGAGCTCTGGTGATGTAGTGCCTAAGGCATTTGACTGCTAACCAGAAGGTTGGCACTTCAAACCTATCAGCCACTCCATAGAAGGAAGACTGGGAAATCTACTTCCATAAAGATTTACCACCTTGGAAACCTAATGGGGGTCAGTAGGATTTGGAATTGACTTGATAGTGAGTTTGGATATATATATATATATATATATATTTGCCAGTGTGGCTGGATCCTTTTACAATCCCACCAGCAAAGCATGAGGGATCCAATTTCTCCATATCCTTGTCACAGCCTCTTGCTTTCCATTTTTTTTTTTTTGTTGTTGTTGTTGTTGTTTTTTGTTAATCATAGCTATCCTAGTAGGGGTGAAGTGGTATCTCATTGTGGGTTGGATATGCATCTCCCTAAGGACTAATGACCCCTCCTCTGTCTGTTCTGACCCCTCCTCTGTCTGTTTGTTGTACTTGCTGTCTTCTGTGTCGTTGTGATGCTGGAAGCTATGCCACTAGTATTTCCAATACCAGTAGGTTCACCCATGGTGCATAGTTTTTAGCAGAACTTTCAGATTAAGACAGACTAGGAAGAAGGACAAGTTGGTCCACTTTTGAAAAAATTACCCATTGAAAACCTCATGAATGAAATGAAACATTGTCTGGTATCATGCCAGGAGACAACCCCCTCAATCTGGAAGGCACTCAAACACAACTGAGGAATGGCTGTCTCCTCAAAGCAGAAGAGATCTTAATGATGTGGATGGAGTAAATCCTTTGGAACCTTCATATGCTGATGTAGCATGATGCAAAATTAGAAGAAACAGCTGCAAACATTCATTAATAATAGGGATGTGGAATGTATGAAGTGTAAATCTAGGAAAATTGGAAATTGACAAAAATGAAATGGAGCACATAAAGATCTATATCCTAGGTATTAGTGAGCTGAAATGGACTGATATTGGTAATTTTGAACCAGACAAATATATGGGCTACTATGCTGCGAATGACAAATTGAAGAGCAATGGGATCACATTCATCATCTAAAAGAACATTTCAAAATCTATACTGAAGTAAAATGCTGTCACTCTAACTCATTTGCCATTGAGTCGGATCTAACTCATAGGGACCCCTCCTTGGGTTTCCAAGGCAATATCTCTACGGAAGTAGGTTGTCCAACCTTCCTTCTGAGGAGTGGCTGATGGATTTGAACCATCAGCCTTCTGGTTAACAGTCAAATACCTCAGGCACTATGCCACCAGAGCTCCCAAAATGCTGTCAACGATAGAATAATATACCTATGCCTACAAGGAAGACCAGTTAATATGGCTCATATTCAAATTTACATACCTACCACTGAAGTCAAAGATGAAGAATTGAAGTTTTTTTTTTAATCCGCCAACTTCTACAGTCTGCAACTGATGAAACATGCAATCAAGATGCATTGATGATTACTGGTGATTGGATTGGAAAATCTGGAAACAAAGAAGAAGCATCAGTAGCTGGAAAATATGGTCTTGGTGGTAGAAACGACACTGGAGATTGCATGACAGAATTTTGCAAGACCAGTGACTTACTCATCGCAAATACTTTTTTTCAACAACATAGTAGCTTTGCTATTAAAACATGGGCTTTGCCAATGGGAATACACAGGAAAGAGATGATGGAGAAGCTCAATATCATCAGTCAGAACAAAGCCAGGGGCCACCTGTGGAGCAGACCATCAATTGCTCCTATGCAAATTTAAGTGGAAGCTGAGGAAAATTTTAAAAAGTCTGTGACGGCCAAAATATGGCCTTGATCATATCCCACCTGAATTTAGAGACCATCTGAAGAATAGATTTGAAATTCTTAACATCAATGACTGAAGACCAGATGAGTTGTTGGATGACATCAAGGACATCATACATGAAGAAAGCAATGGATCATTAAAAGAAAGGAAGAAAAGATCAAAATGGATGTCAGAAGAGACTTAGAAACTTGCTCCTGAACAGAGAGTAGCTAATGACAATGGAAGAAATGATGAAATAAAAGAGCTGAACAGAAGATTTCAAAGGGTGGCTTGAGAAGACAAAGTATTATAATGAAATGTGCAAAGACCTAGAGTCAGAAAATCAAATGGGAAAAAACACTCTTGGCATTTCTCAAGCTAAAAGAACTGAAGAAAAAAAAATCAAGCTTCGAGTTGCAATGTTGAAGGAGTCTATGAGCAAAATATTGAACAATGCAGAAATATCAAAAGAAGACTGAAGGAATATACAGAGTCACTGTACCAGAAAGAATCTGTCAATGTTCAAACATTTCAGGAGACAGTATATGTCAAGAATTGATGGCACTGAAGGAAGAAACTGAAGGACTTGGTGAGAAACAAGGCTCTAGGTATTGAAGGAATATCCCCTGAGATGTTTCAAGAAACAGATGCAACGTGGGAAGCACCCACTTGTCTATGCCAAGAAATTTGGACAATAGCTACTGGCCAATTGACTGGAAGAGATACATATTTATGCCCATTCCAAAGAAAGGTGATCCAACAAATGCAGAAATTATCAAACAGTATCACTAAATGACCGGACTTCATCGTACCTACTTTGGTCATATTTTCAGAAGGGACCAGTCCCTGGAGAAGTATATCATGCTTGGTAAAGTAGAAGGTCAGCAAAAAAGGAGAAGATCCTCAATGAGATGGGTTAACTCAGTGTCAACAACAATGGCTGTAGTGTAGCAGGGATTGTGAGGATGGCACAAGACCAGATGATATTTCATTTTGTTGTACATAAGGTCACTATGAGTTGGAGCTGACTCAACAGCACCTAACAACAACAACATCATTAATATAACACACAAATAAAATTTTGCTGAAGATAATTCAAAAACAGTTGCAGCAGTACATCAACAGGAAACTGTCAGAATTTAAGCTGATGAATTAAGAGAGGACGTGCAATGAGGGATATCATTGCTGATGTCAGATGGATCTTGGCTGAAAGCAAAGAATACCAGAAAAATGTTTACCTGTGTTTTATTGATTATGCAAAGGCATTTGACTGTGGATCATAACAAATTATGGATAGCATTGCAAAGAATGAGAATTCCAGAAAACCTAATGGTGCTCATGAAGAACTTGTACATGGACCAATAGACAGTCATTCAAACAGAACAAGGGGATACTTCATGGTTTAAAATTAGGAAAGATGTGTGGCAGGGCTGTATTCTTCACCATACTTACTCAATCTGTAACAACTTGAGTTATGCAGAAGACACATCCTTGTTTGCTGAAAACAAAGAAGACTTGAAACATTTATTGATGAAGATCAAAGACTACAGCCTTCTGTATGGACTACATGTCACCATAAAGAAAACCAAAATCCTTACAACTGGACCACTAAGATCCATTGTTTAAATGGAGAAAAGACTGAAGTTATCAAGGATTTCATTTTACTTGGATCCACAATCAACACCCATGGAAGCAGGAGTCAAGACATCAAACAACATATTGTACTGGGAAAATCTTCTGCAAAAGACCTCTATGATGTGTAAAAGAGCAAGGACATTACATAGAAGACTAAGATGCACCTGAGTGAAACTAGTGTCTTTTCAATAGTCTCATATGCATTCAAAAGCAGGACAATGAGTAAGGAAGTCCACAGAAGAACTGATGCATTTGAATTGTGGTGTTGGTGAAGAATATTGAATGTACCATGGATAGCTAGAGGAACAAACAAGTCTATCTTGGAGGAAGTACAGTTGAAATTCTCCTTAGAAGGAGAATGGAGACTTTGTCTCTCATACTTTGGACATGTTATCAGGAGGGATTGATCCTTAGAGGACATCATGTTTGGTTAAGTAGAGGGTCAGCAAAAAAGAGGAAGATCTGCAATGAGATGGACTGACACAGTGGTTGCAAAAATGGGTTCAAATATAGTAGTGATTGTGAGGATGGCACAGGATTGGGAAGTGTTTCATTCTATTGTACACGGGGTCACTGTGAGTAGGAACCAACTCAATGGCACCAAACAGTAACCATGTTTTCAATTATGTCAGTTTTGTAAATTAATCCTTTTTAAAAAAAAAATTCCATTTAGTTAAGCTCTTCCAAAAGAATAAATTCTTAGGGTATTAACTCACTGTAAGAGTGGCCAAGAGCCCAATGATTATTTCTAACCCAATGACCCCCTATAGTGCCTGAATTCAATGGGATGACTGGATTGAGAACTATTAACTGGGAATGAAATGACAATGCTGATTAACATCTGTGATTGATTAGACACATGAGTCAATAAAACCTGATTCAGTTATTTATGTCCTGTGTTGCACACACTCTGACTTATCACCTTATCCAAATAAGGTTATCAATACGGCCTCTGGTCACAGGACACAGTGAAAGACTAGAAGTGCTTTGTAAACACATAAAATGCTTTCTAAAGGAAAGTCTTTTGAAGACTCAGGGCTCATATAAATTAGAGTTTTCAGCTAGGTAGGGATTATTAGAAGATTGACAAGAAAGGCCTCACGATAGTTATAAAGATGATTCAAAATGATCATAAAAGGCAGGGAATAAGAAACAAGAATAATGAAACAATTGGAGAAACACATTATCATGTAGCAATATTGAGCAATTCCAGTTACTGAAGTCTGAACAATCAACTTTCAGGATATGATTTTTAAAGATAGATGAGAAGGCTGAGCTGGAATCTCATTGGAAGGGTAGATATTGTCATCATTTGCAAATAATCTCTAACAATCTGAGCTGGGGCAACATGTTGTTGTTGTTGTTGTTATGTGCTGTCAAGTCAGACCCGGCTCATAGCAACCCCTCCTTGGATTTCCGAGGTGGTATCACTACGGAAGTAGATTGCCCAACCTTCCTTCTGAGGAGTGGCTCATGGGTTTGAACCACCAGCCTTCTGGTTAGCAGTCAAGTGCCCTAGGCACTATGCTACCAGAGCTCCTTGGGGCAACATAAAGAGATGGAAATGTCACAGAAATAATGTGAACAACACTTTCATAAATTTACAAACAATAGAATTCTAAATCTTCTAAAATTATCTATTTTTAGAATACATTTTATTTTTCTAGATTAATGTCTACTTTTGCTCATTTAAGTAGGAATCACTATAATTTATTTCCAGTTCTTCATCATTTTCCTATATTCTTTACATAAGTTGGTTTTGAGACTGGCGAGATTCTTTTGTGACTCAAATGATTTTGAAATATCTTTTTTTTCTGTTGTTATTTCTAAAGGGTCTCCTTTAATTAAATTAAATCTATTCAAAAGTTTGAGGTTGCAGTTTAACATTCATTCTCATTTTGAGCATGTGCACAAGAAAAATCCCACTTGTACTTTCTGAACCATGTACCGTAGGAGAGATTCCCAGGAGGTGTCCAGTGACAAAAGGGTTGAGCTTTCTCCACTTGAACAGAAGAAACAGAGACCAAGGCCACTTTTCTTAGATTAACCCTTGCACTTTCCATAACAGTATTATATTAATATTAAATTAACTATAAGAAATTAACTACAATGCAATAAACAGTGTAACTCACTGATGGAAATGAGTATAACTCACCAATATGGTGTAATTACCAGTATAACTCACTGGGGAGATGGAAGATGATGGATATGTCATTCATAACCAACTGATGGCATTAAATTATAATCTGATACACAAAGAAACAAAACAAAAAAATAAGTCAAACATCATTGTGGTGACAATCTTACATAATAGAGGAGTCTTTTAACTTTTTAAGACTTTGGAAAAGAAGAAAGGGGAAAAAACCTCAACTTCTCCCAAAATACAATTAGAAATATCATAAATAACCAATAGCTATTATGACAGAAATGAAGTAAACTGAAGCATAAATTTCATCCTGGATGTTCATGATGCAATGGCTTGAGTGAGGAGGTGTCCCAAGTTGCAGACGATAGTGAGACTGGGAATCTACATTACAAAGAACCAAAACCAAACCATGCAGTCACTGTCTATAGATTTTATGCTAAGTTTGAGGAATTGACTCAGACCTGATTGAAGCTATTAAACAATGTGAAACTTAAATGGGGGATAGAGGAGTATAGGGTAACCATGGAAACTTAAGAGTTAAGAGAAGTGCTGAGGCAAATGTTAACAGCCAAGCACTGCCCAGGGGAGACAGAGGATTAGTTGTGGGACTGTGAGTTTTCCAGTTCCACTGGTGAGACCTATTGTGAAGTGATGTATCAAATGCCACTCAACACTTGGTTCCCTTGACTTCCCTGTACTATCCCTTGCTCACAAAATAATCTTCTATAGGGGGAATAAGTGGTAGTTGAGGAGATTAACATTCTGCATAAAGTTAATTCTCCTCTAAATTAATAAATAGGCATTTTTGATTTATTGGTTGGATAACAGGAATCTGCCCCAAAAAGTGGATTCATCTTTGGTATGTATACAAAACCAAGTCTGCCAGGATGAATGCCAAGGTCATGATAAATTTATAAGGTGTTTTTTTTTTTTTTTCTCCCTCTCTCCAAATGATTGCCAATGATTGTGGCAGTGTGTGTTTCTTTGAAGGCATTATGCATTTGAATGCCTTATGTTTGAATGCGTATGGACTTCAGAGAATGGTATTATGCTAACAATCAATCAATCAAATAATGATTGGACAGGATAAATAATAGTTTAGGAATGAATCATAGGGATGGAGGTGACTTTGATAAACTTCTGGCCACGTGGGTGGCTGTCAGATATAATGCTTGAACATTCCTCAGAAAATGCAAGATGTGTGGGGATGGCTCAAAGGTAAAATTTCATGGAGTAGTTCAGAGTAGCTCAATTCCTAGACTGTGTCTATACTCAAATTTCCTTAATAATGTCTTGGTTAGGAGAATAAATTGCCTCAAAGTTTGGGAATTCAAGAAATATGTCCTGAGGGCCTGTTTTCTGGCATGTTAATTGATACCTTTTTTATTTTCTACACTATACATGGGAAGGAGCTCTGGTAGCATAGTGCCTAAGGCACTTGACTGCTAACCAGAAGGCTGGCGGTTCAAACCCACAGCCACTCCTCGGAAGGAAGATGG
>NW_006921672.1:9869661-9870991 GCF_000298275.1 Orycteropus afer afer | reverse complement strand
GCTATGAGTTGGGTCCAACTTGATGGCACATAACAACAACAACAATACATGGGAAGATGGAAGAGACAATCCCAGAATGTCATTTCCATGACATGGAAGAACAAATTATTGTTTGATGAGCTTCTATCTTAAATATCCTAGCACTGTGCTAGAAATACATGCTAGAAATAAATGATGCTTAAATACATTGCATGACTTCTGAAATAGCTTGCTGGCCTGAATGTGCAAGTACTCATGGACATTTGGAAATAGACTGCAGAATGCATGTGTAAACAGAAATCTATCTGCATTCAGGAAGGTTTGCTTTCACAGCTAGACAGGTAATCCAAACTACATGCTTTCCCACTGTTCTGACCACTCTTTTCTTTGTGGCACTTTACCCATCTATAGGATGGGGATGATCATCTCAGTCTTGCTATCTTCCATCTCCCCAGTGAGTTATACTGGTAATTACATCATATTGTTGAGTTATACTCATTTCCATCAGTAAGTTATACTAGTGATTGCATTGTAGTTAATTTCTTCTTATAGTTAATTTCCTCTTTTTATCATTCGAGGTAGTTAAAAAAAAAACAACTTCTAAATTAGTCCTCTAGTAAAATATTGTTACAGAAAATGCAAGGGTTAATCTAAGAAAAGTGGCCTTGGTCTCTGTTTCTTCTGTTCAAGTGAAGAAAACTCAACCCTTTTGTCACTGGACACCTCCTGGGAATCTCTGCTATGGCACATGGTTCAGAAAGTACAAGTGAGATTTTTAGGGGTCACTGTCAGGTTAAAGATAATATTTATGAAATATAATATGAATGTAAGGCCACATAAAAGAGCAAAATTGCAACATAGGTTGGAGATAGCAAAGACTTTATTAAGAAAGAACTGGGAAAGTTTCCGTGGAGTTGGGAAGAAAATGTAAAGTCAATGTGAAAAGAAGAAAGTAAGACTCTGGGAAATTAACATAATTATAAAGAAAGAGTAAACGTAGTAAAGATTTATATTTAGATTACTTAATGGGAGTGAGTAATGGTCACTTGTTCAAGAATGAGCAATGACTTTAGGTCAAGGACACTGGAAGAAGACCTGCAGCCTTCAGAGAGATCAAAAGAGATAACTATGCTACCAGAGCTCCCAAAAGAGATAAAGAAGAAAATAATCAGAGTGAGGTCAACTGTGCTCTGCAGAAACAACCCAGGGAGCCTTTTGATCAAGAAGGTGAGTAGTAGGAAGATGAGATAGCATGCAGAATGCTAGCGATGTCTGGTGATCTAGTTTGTGGCAGTAACTGGGGAGCTGGCAGGTTTGTGTTGTGAGAAGGCTGGTCCTTGTAGATGATTCT
>NW_006921672.1:9867373-9869286 GCF_000298275.1 Orycteropus afer afer | reverse complement strand
GTTGGCAACAGCTGGTTTCACAAGTTGGTTGGCAGCAGGTGGTAGAGCAGGTGGTTTGACAAGTTGGGCGGCAGCAGGGCTGGCAGCAGCTGGACTCACAGCAGGTGGGCTGGCAGCAGGTGGTCCTGCAGCAGGTGGGCTGGCAGCAGGTGGTCCTGCAGCAGGTGGGCTGGCAGCAAGGGGAGCAACAGGAGTGGGTCATGGTGTCAGGTGTGGAGAGAGAGTTTCTATTCAGAGGTGAGTTTCCCAGATTCTGAGAACTCCTTCTTTTCTGAGGCTTTTATACACTGGACTGCCAAAGTTTGACCCAATAAGCAAGACTTTTCCTTGTTGTTCATGTTGTTTTCTATCATCACTGGGGGAATTGTCAAGGAGGAAGTTATTCTTTAAGTGTTATGCATCTTCTGAAAATAAATGTTTAATGTTTCTTAATTGAGTATTACTCACAGAAACTTTTTCCAGATGAAAGGAAGGTGGTCACATCATCAGCACCATTCCTGCTCCAGTCATCGTCTGGTCATGCGATAGTTCCAGTTAGCTTAGGAGGGTCAGACCAGTTGTTCCTCCTGGCTTTCTTCCTGAGCTGTACTTAGACTAGGAAGTGCACTTGGAGAGGCACATGATGCTGACTGATTCAGTGATCAGGTGAAACCCTGCCTGGGTCCAAGTGTGCTCACCACACAAGCCTGATATTAAAGCAACAATAAATAGGCATCTGTGGCAACCACTGTACCTGTGTATCCCAGTTCCATGGATAATACTTGTGGAGAGGATGTTTAGTACAGTCTCCTGCATAAGGCAAAACAGAACCAAAACAGATGGGTAGAAGCAGAAGCAGTATATTGGGATTCAGAAAGCATCAATCACTTCACATCTTGGGGTGACCCATCACCCTGGTTTTCCCAGGGCTGTGGAGTTTCCCAGGACACAGGACTTTCAGTGTTACAACTTGGATAGTTGTTGGCAAACCAGGACAAGTTTGTGATCCTAATCCTGACCCTTTTACTAGCAGAGTCACTGATCTGAGGTGAGACAATCTAACCTGAACATTTTTTCATATTGTGGTAAATATATACATAACAAAATATTTGCCATTTTAACATCCTTTACATGCACAATTCAGTGACATTAATTAAATTCTTCATGTTGTGCAATCATCAACTCTATCCATTTCCAAATTCTTCCAGCACACTTAACAGACATTCTGTGCCCTCCAGACAATGACTTCTTTACTTCCTTCCTTCTACCTGCCTCTGGTGACCAATAATAAATTTTGTTCTCTATACGTGTTCTAGTACTACATATTTCATCTAAGTGGGGTCTTACAATATTTTTCCTTTTGAGACTGACATTTTACTCAGCATAATGTTTTCAAGATTCATGCATGTTGTAGCATGGATCTAGTTTTCAGTTCTTTTAATAGGTGAGTAATATTGCATTGTATGTCTATATCACATTTTGTCTATCCATTTATCTATTGATAGACATTTAGGTTGCTTTCACCTTTTCACTATTGTGAATAATACTGCAATGAACATTGGCAAGTATGAGTATCTATTTGCATTCCTGCTTTCAGTTCTCTTACGTATATATGCAAGAATGGAGTTGCTCATTCATGTGGTAATTCAATATTAACTGCTTGAGTAACTGCCAATGTAGCTGGATCCTTTTACAATTCCCAGCAAAGGATGAGAGATCCAATTTCTCCATATTCTTGTCAACTCCTCTTGCTTTCCCTTTTTTTTTTTTGTTAATCATAGCCATCCTAGTACAGGTGAGGTGGTATCTCATTGTGGTTTTGATTTCCATCTCCCTAATGACTAATGACCCCTCCTATCTCCATTTGTTGTATTTGGTGTGTTGTGTGTTGTGATGCTGGAAGCTATACCACTAGTATTTCTTTAGTGTTGCAT
>NW_006921672.1:9863776-9865263 GCF_000298275.1 Orycteropus afer afer | reverse complement strand
ACTCCTCTATTCACTAGTTGGCAGTGTTTGTACACTCACCAGCCATCTCCTTTCCCATTGTCAGCCTCCTGTTTGTCCCTGACATCCTTGGCAAACAGCCTATTCTTAGGTCCTGTTTTCATTCAGGGTTTTCACTCAAACCAAACCAAACTCACTGCCATTGCATTGGATCCAACTCATAGTGACCCCTCCTTGGGTTTCTGAGGCAGTATCACTATGGAAATAGATTGCCCAACCTTCCTTCCGAGGAGTGGCTGGTGGGTTTGAACTGCCAGGCTTCTGGTTAGCAGTCCAATGCCTTAGGCAGTACACCACCAGAGCTCCTGGTTTTATACTAGTTGGTGCCTAATCCACTTCTGTATATTTCCTTTCAAGGCTCAGGGCTCCAAGATGATCTTTTGCATTTCTGTGTCTTCATTTCTCTTTTCTTTGCTGAAGAGGGTCTGTGTATCTTCTCTGCCTATTCTGCCATCTTACCGGAAGTCCAAATAACAGAATTCTTAATCATCCAGATTTCTCTATTTCCAGAATATCCTTTATTTTTCTGGAATAATGTCTACTTTCGCTTAGTTAAGTGGGAATCATTGTAATTTTATTTCTATTGCTTAATAATTTTCCTATATTTTCTACATAAGTTGTCTGGCAAGATTTCTATTTCTTTCGTCACTCAAATGACTTTGAAATGGCTTTTTCTGTTGTTATTTCTAAACCTTTTCCTTAAATTAAATTAAATGAAAACTGTCTTAGAGTTTGAGGTTGGATTCTAACCTTTGTTCTCATTTTAAACATGTACACAAGAAAAATTCCACTTAGACTTTCTGAACCATGTGCCACAGAAGAGATTCCCAGGAGGTACCCAGTGACCAAAGGGTTGAACTTTCTCCACTTGAATAGAAGAAATGAAGGCCAAGGCCAGTTTCCTTAAATCAACCTCTCTGATTTCTATAACAATATTATATTTCACTGGAGGAGTAATCTAGAAGTTGTCTCTTCCACTCAACTCAAGTTATAAGAAGAGGAAATTAACTATTGTTTATCAGAAGAAATTACCCACAGTGTAATCACCAGTATAACTTACTGAGGGAAATGAGTGCAACTGACCAGTATGGTCTGATTACCAGTATAATTCACTGGGGAGATGGATGGTGATGGACATGTCATTCATAACAAGCTGGTGACACTAAATTATAACCTGATGAGCAAAGAAACAAAAAACCACTTTCAATGAGTCGATTCTGACTCATAGCCACTCTATAGTAGAAGTGCCGCATAGGGTTTCCAAGGCTGTAAATGTTATGTAAACAGACTGCCTTAACTTCCCCCTGAAGAGTGGCTGGTGAGTTTGAACTTTTGGCCTTTTAGTTAACAGTCCAATGTGTTAACCACCATGTTACCATGGCTCCTTAATGAAACAAAACAAAAAATAAAAGAGTCAGTACAATACTATGATGACAATCATATATCACTGGGTTCTTTTAATTTTTTAA
>NW_006921672.1:9861175-9862356 GCF_000298275.1 Orycteropus afer afer | reverse complement strand
GAACCACCAGCTTTCTGGTTAGCAGTCAAGTGCCTTAGGCACTACGCTACCAGAGTAGCTCAATTTCTTGAGTGCTTCCATACTTAATTTCCTCAGTAAGGGCTTGGTCAGGAGAATAAATTGCCTCGAAGTTTGGAAGTGCATGAAATATGTCCTGAGGGCATGTTTTCTGGGCTGTGACTTGGTTCTTTTTTTAAAAAATATTTTCCACACTGTACATGAGCAGATGGAAGAGAGCATCCCAAAATATCATTTCCAGGATATCAAGGAACAAAGAATTCCATCAAAGAGTTTCTAGCTTAAATGTCCTAGCACAGTACAAGAAATGCAACAATGCTCAAATATATTGCATGGCTTTTTAAACAGCCTGCAGGCCTTAATGTGCAAGTGCTCAATGAGGTTTTGCAAATAGATTGCAGAATACATGTGTAAGCAGAAAAATAATTTGCATTTCAGTAGGTTTGCTTTCACTGCTAGACAGGCAATCCACAGCATGTATTTTCCCAGTGTTCTGACCACTGTTTTCTTTGTGGAACTGTATTCTTCTGTAAGATGGAGATGATCATCTTGGTTCTGCCCACTTAGAGGTCACTGTCAGGCTTAATATATTATTTATGAAATAAAATATGAATGTAAGGACTCATAAAACAGCAAAATCACAATATAAGCTGAAAGATAAAAAACACTTTATTAGGAAGGAATTAGGAAAGTTTGCCTGGAGCTGGGAAGACAATGCAAAGTCACCATGAAAAAGGGAAAGTAAGACATTAGGAGAAAAAACATGATTATAAAGGAAGTAAATTTAATAAGGATTTATATTTGGGTTATATAACAGGAGAGAATAATGATCACTTGTCAAGACTGAGCAATGACTTTAGGTCACTGGCAGACTTGCAGTTGTCAGAGAGATCAACAGAGTTAAAGAAGAAGAAAATCAGAGTGAGGTCAACTGCACCCTATGGAGACAACCCATGGAGCCTTTCAATCAAGAAGGTGAGTAGTAGGAAGATGAGATAGCATGCTGAATGCTAGCGATGTCTGGTGATGTAGTTTGTGGCAGTAACTGTAGAGCTGCCAGGTTTGTTGTGAGAAGGCTGCTCCTTGTAGATGATTCCATGGTGAGGGGCTCAGCAGCAGGAAGGTTGGCAGCAGCTGGATTCGCAGCAGGATGGCTGGCAGCT
>NW_006921672.1:9857763-9860975 GCF_000298275.1 Orycteropus afer afer | reverse complement strand
CAGGGTGTGCTGCAAGTGGAAGGTTGGCAACAGCTGGTTTCACAAGTTGGTTGGCAGCAGGTGGTAGAGCAGGTGGTTTGACAAGTTGGGCGGCAGCAGGGCTGGCAGCAGCTGGACTCACAGCAGGTGGGCTGGCAGCAGGTGGTCCTGCAGCACATGGGCTGGCAGCAGGTGGTCCTGCAGCAGGTGGGCTGGCAGCAATGGGAACAACAGGAGTGGGTCATGGTGTCAGGTGTGGAGAGGGTTTCTGTTCAGAGGTGGGTTTCCCAGATTCTGAGAACTCTTTCTGGTCTGGGACATTTATACACTGGACTGCCAAAGTCTGAACCAATAAGCAGGACTTTTCCTTGTTGTCCTTGTTGTTCATGTTGTTTCATCATTGGGGTAATTATCAAGGAGGAAGTTGTTCTTTAAGTGTTATACCTCTTTTGAAAATAAATTTTTAATGTTTCTTAATTGAGAATTACTCACAGAAACTTTTTCCAGATGAAAGGAAGGTGGTCACATCATCAGCATCCTCCTGCTCCAATCATCATCTGGTCATATGATAGTTCCAGTTGGCTTAGGGGGGTCAGAACAGTTGTTCCTCCTGGCTTTCTTTGTTGACTGCTAACCATAAGACTGGTGGTTCAAACCCACCAGCCACCCAGAAGGAAGACTGGACAATCTACTTCCATAGAGATACCACCTTGGAAACCCAAGGAGGGGTTGCTATGAATCAGATTTGACTCGACAGCACTGAGACTTTTGGTTTTGGCTGTATTTAGATTAGGAAGTGCACTTGGAGAGGCACATGATACTGATTCATTTAGTGATCAACTGAAACTCTGCCTGGATCCAAGTCTATTCAACACACAAGCCTGATATCAAAGCTACATTGTATAGGGATCTGTGGCAATCACTGTACCTGTGTACAGTGATTCTATCAGATTCTATCAGATTCTTGTGCAGAGTATGTTTACAACAGGCTCTTCCATAGGGCAAAGCAGAATCAAATCAGGTGTGTAGAAGCAGAAGCAGTATAATGGGATTCAGAAAACATCAATCACTGCACATCTTGGGGGACAAATCACCCTGCTTTTCTCAGGGCTGTAGAGTTTCCCAGAATGTGGGACTCTCAGTGTTATAACTTGGATAGTTCTTGGGAAACCAGGACAAGTTAGTGACTCTAGTCTTGACTCTGTTCACCAGCAAAATCACTGATCCGAGGTGAGACACTAACTTGCACATTTTTTTTTTCAATTATGGGAAAATTATATGTAACAAAACCTTTGCCTTTTCATTATCTCTTACATGCACAATCCAGTGACATTAATTATATTCATTATGTTATGTGACCATCACCATTATTCATTTCCAATTTTTCCACCGCACTTAATAGAAAGTCAGTGCCCTCCAGACAATGGTTTCCTCTTGCTCCTTCTACCCCTGGTAACCACTAATAAATTGTGGTCTGTTTTCATTTGCCAATCCTAAATATTTCATATAAATGGGATCCTACAATATTTGTCCTTTGTAACTGACATTTTATTCAGCATAATGTTTTCAAGACTCATCCACATTATAGCATATATCTGATTTCATTCTTTTAATGGGTAATATTCCACATTTTGTTTGTCCATTTATCTACTGATAGATATCTAGGTTGTTTCCACCTTTTGGCTGTTGTGAACAATACTGCACCGAATACTGATGTACAAGTATCTATTTGCATTCCTGCTTTCAGTCCTTTTGGGTATATAACTAGGAGTAGAATTGCTCATTCATATGCTAATTCTATGTTTAACTTTTTGAGGCACTGCCAATGTAGTTGCATCATTTTACAATCCCACCAGCAATAGATGAGGGATCCAATTTCTCCATACTCTTGTCAACTCCTGCTGCTTTCTGTTTTTTGTTTTGTTTTGTTTAATTATAGCCATCCTAGTTAGTGGTAAAGTGGTATCTCTTTGTGGTTTTGATTTGCATCTCCATAATGACTAATGACCACTTGTCTGTCTGTTTTTTGTACTGCAGTGGCTAGAATGTTGCTGTGATGCTGGAATCTATGGCATCAGTATTTCAAATATCAGCAGGGTCACTCAGGGTGGACGGTTTTCAGCAGAGCTTCCAAACTAAGACAGATTAGGAAGAAGGAAATGGTGGTCCACTTCTGAAAATAATTGCCACTATAAGCCTTATAAATAGTAGTGAAATATCTCATAGATTGCCAGAAGATGAACAAGTTGGAAGGCATTCAAAATACAACCGAGGAAGAGCTGTGCTGACAAATTTCTCTTAGAAAGATCAGCACAAGGCTGGTCCCCATGAGGCAGAGGTTAAAGATGTCCCAAATGTCCAAACTATCAAGCCACTCCATCATTTCAGACATTAACTCTTCTTCTCAGTAACCTCCACCCCCTGTTTCAGGGCTCTGTATTTTGCTGTAACTTCTCAGAACTCACAGACATCCAAGGGATCAACTTACATAGTGGTGATAGAAGCTAGAAGGCTGGCAGGCTGGCAAGTCCCAGGTCTGTAAGTAGTTCTGGAGGATCCTTCCAATTCTCAGGGTTTGAGGAACCACAATCAGCAAATCAGATGATGACTGCTGTCCCTAATCCAGGGTGAGATGACAATGAGCCAAAATGCAGAACCAGAGCAAGAGGGAGAGCAAAACTTCCCAGAAGATTCCTATATATACCCTCAAGGAGGCTAAGGGTGGTGAATTGAGTTCACCACCAATCCAGCAAGGCAGGATTCAAAATATATTCCACCTGTGCTGTTCCAACAGCAATACCCCAAGTGAATGACTTTAAAAATCAGGAGTTTAAAAGCAGCTAGTCAGTTGTTGTTGTTGTTGTTGTTAGGTGCCGTCGAGTCGTTTCCAACTCATAGTGACCCCATGCACAGCAGAACGAAACACTGTCCGATCCCGCACCAGCTCCATTATCCCTGCTTTACTTGAGCCCATCATCACAGCGACTGTGTCAATCCATCTCATTGAAGGCCTCCCCCTCTTTCGTCGACCCTCCACCTAACCAAGCATGACATCCTTCTCCAGGGAATGGTCCCTTCTGACAATATGACCAAAGTAGCTGAGATGAAGTTTGGCCATTCTTGCTTTCAAGGAGCATTTCAGGTGCACTTCTTCCAGGACAGATCTGTTAGTTCTTTTAGCAGTCCATGGTACTTTCAGCATTCTTCGCCAGCACCACAACTCAAAAGCATCA
>NW_006921672.1:9792827-9837475 GCF_000298275.1 Orycteropus afer afer | reverse complement strand
CAGGGAAGAGGTAATTATTGGGAGGAAGTGGGAGGGGAGTTGTTACATTGTGGTAAATTGTGGTCAATGTCATGAGACAAAGTGTATGTGAACTACTGTATGGAAAGTGAATTTGCTCTGTAAATCTTCACCCAAATCACAATTAAAAAAAAAAGAAAAAGAAAAATAAGAGTCAATCCAACATTGTTATGACAACTTTATATCACAGAGGATTCTTTTAATTTTTTAATAATTGGAAAAGAAGGGAAAGGGTAAAAACCTCAACCCATCCCAAAATGCAATTAGAAATATCATAGATAACCAAGAGATATTATGGTACAAATAAACTAAACTGAAGTATAAATTATGTCACAGAAAGTCATGATGCAATGGCTTGAATGAGGAGGCAATGAAATTTGGAGACACAAGTTGGGTGAGATATCACCCAAGACAGGGAATCTACATTATAAAG
The DNA here is from genome assembly GCF_000298275.1 of Orycteropus afer afer. Lineage (NCBI taxonomy): Eukaryota > Metazoa > Chordata > Mammalia > Tubulidentata > Orycteropodidae > Orycteropus > Orycteropus afer. Next base: position 9,837,024 of record NW_006921672.1, on the reverse strand, counting down.
GACCAAAACCAAATTCTACAGTGTCACCTTAGAAAGAATATATGCCAAGTCTGAAGAATTGACTCAGACCTGATTGAAGCTATAAAAGATGTGAAATTGAAATGGGGTTGGAGGTATATTAGTGAATGATGGACACTTAGAGTTAAGAGAAGTGCTGAGGCAAATATCGGCAGTGCACAGTCCTGCATCACCCAGAGAAGAAGAAGAGCTAGTTGTGGGACTGTGAGTTTTCCAATTCCACTATTCCTATTGTGAAGTGATGCATCAAATGCTATGAAACACTTGGTTCCTTTTACTTCCCTTGCTCACAAAATAATCTTCTATAGGGAGAAAAAGTGGTGGTTGAGAAGATTATCATTCTGGTTAAACTTCATTTGCCTGTAAGTCAATAAATAGGCATTTTTACTTTATTGGCTTGGAGAATGTGAATCTGCCCCAAGAAATGGCTTCATCCTTGGTGTGTGAAAAAAAAATCAGGTCTACAAGGCTGAAGGCCAAGGTCCTGATAAATTTATCATGGTTGTGAATGCCTTTTGAAAGACAGCCCTCCCCAACCCTTTTGTTTCCTCTCTCCAGATGAATGCCAATGATCCTGGCACTGTGTAGGTTTCCTTGAAAGCATTATGCCTTGGAATGTTTTATGTATTTTAATGCTGTGGACTTCAGAGAACAGTAACATGTTAACAATCAATCAAATAATGGTTGGGCAGAACAGAGTGTTTAGGATGAAACTTAGGATGAAAGGGACCTTGATAAACTCCTGCCAAGTGGGTAGTTATCAGATTCAATACTGAAAAATCCCACAGAGATTGTGGAACGCTCAAAGGTAAAATTTCCATGAAGTGGTTAGAGTAGCTCAATTCCAAGACTGTGTCTACGCTCAATTTTCTTAATAATGTCTTGGTCAGGAGAATAACTTACCTCAAAGTTTGAGAGTGTATGAAATCTGTCCCAAGGGAATGTTTTCTGGCATGTTTATTGATACCTTTTTTATTTTCCACACTTTACATGGGCAGATGTAAGAGACCATTCCAGAATGTCATTTCCATGACATTGAAGAATGAAGTATTCTTTTGATGAGTTTCTAGCTTAAATGTCCTAACACAGTGCTGGAAATACAATGATGCTCAAATATATTGCATGGCTTTTGAAATAGCTTGCTAGCCTCATTGCTCACTGAGGTTTTGGAAACAGACTGCAGAGTGCATGTGTAAACAGAAAAATAATCTGCATTCCAGAAAGTTTGCTTTCACTGCTAGCCAGGCAATCCACAGCACATGTATTCCCAGTGTTCTGACCACTCTTTTCTCTGTAGCACTTTACTAATGTCTAGGATGGAAATCATCATCTTGGTTTTGCCACTTTAGGGGTCATTGTCAGGTTCAAGATAATATTTATGGAAAACATATGACTGTAAGGCCTTATAAGAGAGAAAAATTATAATATAAACTGGAAGAAAGCAAAGATTTGATTAGGAAGGTATTAGGGAAGTTTGCCTGGAGCTGGGAAGACAATGCCAAGTTAACATGAAAAGGAGAAAATAAGACATTGGGAGAAAAAACATGATTATAAAGAAAGAGTAAATATAATACGAATTTATATTTGGGTTATATAAGGGGAGAAAACAGTGGTCGCTTTTCAACACTGAGCAATGACTTCAGCTCAAGGACGCTGGAAGAAGACTTGCAGCTGTCAGAGAGATCAACAGTTAAAGAAGAAGAAAACCAGAGTGAAGTCAACTGCACCCTATAGGGACAACCCAGGGAGCCTTTTGATCAAGAAGATGAGTAGTAGGAAGATGAGATAGCATGCTGAATGCTAGCGATGTCTGGTGATCTAGTTTGTGGCAGTAACTGGGGAGCTGGCAGGTTTGTTGTGAAAAGGCTGGTCCTTGTAGATGATTGCATGGTGAGGGGCTCAGCAGCAGGAAGGTTGGCAGCAGCTGGATTCGCAGCAGGATGGCTGGCAGCTGGGCTGGCAGCTGACGGCCCCAAAGCTCTCGGGAAGGCAACCAGGCAGGCAGACGGTGGTTGGGTGGTAGCAGGTTCTATGGCAGTACACGGGGCCAGAGCAAGCTGGCTGGCAGCAGTAAGTAGGGGGGCAGCAAGGCTGGCAGGGGCTGCACTCACAGCCGGTGGGCTGGCAGCAGGGTGTGCTGCAAGTGGAAGGTTGGCAACAGCTGGTTTCACAAGTTGGTTGGCAGCAGGTGGTAGAGCAGGTGGTTTGACAAGTTGGGCGGCAGCAGGGCTGGCAGCAGCTGGACTCACAGCAGGTGGGCTGGCAGCAGGTGGTCCTGCAGCAGGTGGACTGGCAGCAGGTGGACTGGCAGCAGGTGGGCTGGCAGCAAGGGGAGCAACAGGAGTGGGTCATGGTGTCAGGTGTGGAGAGTGAGTTTCTATTCAGAGGTGAGTTTCCCAGATCTGAGAACTCCTTTCTGAGGCTTTTATACACTGGACTGCCCAAGTTTGACCCAATAAGCAAGACTTTTCCTTGTTGTTTTTCATGTTGTTTTCTATCATCATTGGGGGAATTATCAAGGAGGAGTTTGTTCTTTAAGTGTTATGTATCTTCTGAAAATAAATGTTTAATGTTTCTTAATTGAGAATTACTTACAGAAACTTTTTCCAGATGAAAGGAAGGTGGTCACATCATCAGCATCCTCCTGCTCCAATCATCGTCTGGTCATGCAATAGTTTCAGTTGGCTTAGGAGGGTCAGACCAGTTGTTCCTCCTGGGCTGTACTTAGATTAGGAAGTGCACTTGGAGAGGCACATGATGGTGACTGATTCAGTGATCAGTTGAAACCCTGCCTGGGTCCAAGTGTGCTCACCACACAAGCCTGATATCAAGGCTACAATAAATAGGCATCTGTGGCAACCACTGTGCCTGTGTATCCCAGTTCTATCAAAGATGCTTGTGGAGAGGATTTTGGCACAATCTCCTCCAGAGGCCAAACAGAACCAAAACAGGCAGGTAGAAGCTGTACATTGGGATTCAGAAGGCATCAATCACTTAACCTATTGAGGTGACTAATCACTCTGGTTTTCCTTAGGGCTGAGGAGTTTCCCAGTATTTAGGACTTCCAGTGTTATAACTTGGATAATTATTGGCAAACCAGTACAAGTTGGTGACTCTACTCCTGACCCTATTTACTAGCTGAGTCACTGATCTTCATGAGATACTGTAACCTGCACATTTTTAAAAATTCTGGTAAAAATACATATAATTAAACATTTGCCATTTCAACATCTTCTACATGCAAGTGACATTAATTACATTCATTACGCTGTGTAACCATCACCACTATTATTTTTCATCTCCCTTAATAGAAATTCTGTGCCCTCCAGACAATAACTTCCTTTATTCCCTCCTACTCACCCCTGATAACCACTAATAAACTTTGGTCTCTATACAGTATTTGTCCTTTTGTGACTTATATTTCACTCAGCATAGTGTTTTCAAGGTCCATCCATGTTGCAGCATGTATCAAGTTTTCAGTTCTTTTTATGGTTGAGGAATATTCCATTGTGTGTGTGTGTGTATTACATTTTGTTTATTCATTTATCTACTGATAGACATTTAAGTTGTTTCCACATTTTGGTGATTGTCGTGCAATGATATTGGTATACAATTATCTATTTGCATTCTGATTTCAGATCTTTTGGGCATATATCTAGGAGTGGAATTTCTTATTCATATGGTAATTCTATGTTTAACTTTTTGAGGAACTGCAATTGTAGCTGTATGGGTTTTACAATCCCACAAGCAAAGGATGAGGGATCCAATTTCTTTCTGTTTTTTTTTTTTTTTTTTAATTCCTTAATCATATCCATCCTAGCACGGGTGAAGTGGTATCTCATTGTGGTTTTGATTTACATTTTCTTAATGATTAATGACACTGAGTATCTTTTCATGTGCTTGTTAGCTATTTTTATATCTTCTTTCATGAAATGTCTATTTATAAAGTCCTTTGTCCATATTTTAATTGCATTGTTTGTCTTTTTATTAAGTTGTAGAAGCGAAGGAACTGTTTCACGTGCTGAGGAGCAAGGATGTCTCCTTTAGGACTAAGGTGTGCCTGACAGAAGCCATGATATTTCCAATTGCCTCGTATGCATGTGAGAGCTGGACAATGAATAAGGAAGACCGAAGAAGAGTTGATGCTTTTGAGTTTTGGTGCTGGCGGAGAATGCTGAAAGTACCATGGCCTGCTAAAAGAACTAACAGATCTGTCCTGGAGGAAGTGCACCTGAAGTGCTCCTTGGAAGTGAGAATGGCCAGACTTCGTCTCACCTATTTTGGCCATGCTGTCAGAAGGGACCATTCCTTGGAGAAGGATGTCATGCTTGGTAGGGTGGAGGGTCGACGAAAGAGGGGGAGGGCTTCAACGAGATGGATTGACACGGTGCCTGCGATGATGGGCTCAAGTATAGCAGGGATCGTGGAGCTGGCGCGGGATCCGGCAGTGTTTCGTTCTGCTGTGCATGGGGTCTCTATGAGTCGGAAACGACTCAATGGCACCTAACAACAACAACAACAGAAGCTCTTTATATATTCTAGATACTAAACCCTTTTTAGATATATGTTGTTGTTGTTGTTAGGTGCTGTCAAGTTGCCTCTGGCTCATAGTGACCCTATGTAGAACAGAACAAAACACTGCCCAGTCCTACACCAGCCTCACAATCCCTACTATACCTGAGCCCATCCATGCAGCCATTGTGTCAATCCATCTCATTGAGGGTCTTCCCCTTCTTTGCTGACCCTCCACTTTACCAAGCATGATATCCTTCTCCAGGGAATGGTCCCCTCTGACAACATGACCTAAGTAGGTGAGATGAATTCTGGCCATTCTCACTTCCAAGGAGCTTTCTGCCTGCAGTTCTTCCAGGACAGATATGTTAGTTCTTCTGGCAGTCCATGGTACTTTCAGTATTCTTCACAAACACCACAACTCAAAAGCATCAATTTTTCTTTGGTCTTCCTTATTCATTACCCAGCTTACACATGCATATGAGGCGATTGAAAACACAAAAGCTTGGGTTAGGTGCAACTTAGTCTTCAAAGAGACATCTTTCAGATATATAGCTCCTCAAAATTTTCTCTGAATCAGTATGTTGTCTCTGCACTTTGTGGATAAATTCCTTTTATGCACAAAAGTTTTAAATTTGGATAAAGTCCAATTTTTGTCTTTTGTCTTTAGTTGTTCATGCTTTTGGAATATTATCTAAGAATCTATTATCAAAAACTAGAAAATGAAACAATATTTCTATTTTTTTCTAAGACTTTTATGGTTTTAGTTGTTATATTTAGGTTCTTGATCCATTTTGAGTTAATTTTCAACATAATATGACATATGGGTACAATTTCATACTTCTATGTGTGGAAATACAGTTGTCCATTTATTAAAAAGATTATGCTTTCCCCATTGAACATACTGTGGAAAATCAATTGACCATAGATGTAAGGGTTTATTTCTGGATTTCAACTCTATTTTATTAGTCTGCACGTCTATCATTATGCCAGTACCAGACTGTTTTGATTATTGTAGTTTTGTACTAGTTTTGAGGTTGGGATGTATGAGTCCTTCTACTTTGTTCTTCTTTTTCAAGATTGCTTTGGCTACCTAGGGTTCCTTGTGGCTTCACATAAATTTGAACACTGGCTTTTCCATTTCTGGAAATAAGGCTGCTAGAATTTTCATGGGAACTTCATTGAATCTATAGATTGCTTTGCATAGTATTGGCATCTTAACAATAGTAAGTCCTCCAATCTATGAGCATCCATTTATTTCGTTCTTCTTTAATTTCTTTCAGTAATATTTTAGAGTTTTCATTGTACAAGTTTTTTTTTTTTAATGAAGGAATCAGATTAGATAACAATGATATTTGAGATATCTTTGAGTCCTAACAGTTTTTTTAAAAATTTTTTGAGATACATCACTTATTTAAAAACTGTGAAAATGATTAATTTCCCACTTGATAGATCATCACGAAGTGAACACACCTATGTTGGTATTACATAGTTGAGGGTACTTAACCTCATACTTTCCCAATTATATCTCCTCACTCATCCCCAAAGGTAGGTAATCACTCTATTGACCTGTCTCCTTATAGGTCAATTCTGGGTGTTTTTGAACATCTTATCAATGAAATAATATAAATTGACTTCTTTCTTTCTACATTATGGCTGTGAGGTTCATCTATATAGTTTGTAGTTAATCTCTTTTTCATTGCTGTAAAATATTCCACTCATGCATATGACATAATTTAGCTGTTCACTCTACTGTTGATAGACATGTTTACAGTTTAGGATTGCTAAAAATTGTGCTTCTATTAACATTTTTGTACAAGTCTTTTGGTAAGTATATACAGTAAAAACATTTCTATTGGATCTATACCTAGGAGTAGAATATCTTGGTCAAAATATATTATACTGTTCTCTGAATAGGTCCATCTTTCATTAGGTTTATTCCTAGGTATTTCTTTGTTATGCTATCATAGATGCTATCATTTTAAAAATTCATCTTTTTAAGTTTCTGACCTATCTAGCAAAATAATTCATTTTCATATGTTGATTTTGTATCCAAACTCCTTTAGTGTTTCTAAAGTTTATCAATAATCAGATTGAAATTTTTGCATGCAGAGTCATAGCACCTACAAATAATAATAGTTTTATCCAATTCATATTAGCACTTTTTGCTTGTTTTTTTCTTTTAATTTCACCTTTTTAAGATCAATTTTAGGGTCACAGATAAATTACGTAGAAAGTACAGAGTGTCCTCGTTATTTCCTCTCCCCTGCACACAGTTTCTCCTATTTTTAACATTTTGCTCTCTTGTTATAAGTGATGAACTAATGTTGATGCATTATGAGTAATATTATTACTAAAGTCCATAGTTTACATTAGAGTTCGTTCTTTGTGCAGTACAGTTTTGACAGAATCAGGTCATGTGTCTGCCATTACAGTATCTGTAAAATAGTTTGACTACCATTAAAATGCCGTGTGCACCAACTATTTGTCCCTCATGTCCTCCCCTTGGATCCCCTGGCTTTTTTACTGTCTCTATAATTTTTTCTTTTCCAAAATGTCCTATAGCTGGAAGTATACAATATGTAGCTTTTTCAGATTGGCTTCTTTCATGGAAGAAAGATAAGACATTCTGCTTTCATAAAGATTTACAGCCTTGGAAACTCTATGGGGCAGTTCTGCTCTGTCCTATAGGGTTGCTATGAGCAGAATCTCCTTGACGGCAGTCAGTGATCACGTCTTTACATGAGTTGATAGCTCATGTTTTTTTTTTTTATCACTGAATAATATTCCACTGTATGGATGTACTATGTTGCTGTTGTTGGGTGCTGTCGAGTCGTCTCTGACTCATAGAGACCTTATGAACAGGTGCCTGGTCCTGTGCCAGCTCTGTGATCCCTGCTATACCTGAGCCCATTGTTGCAGCCACTGTATCAGTCCATCTTGTTGAGGGCCTTCCCCTTTTTCATGGTCAGTCCACTTTACCAAGCATGACATCCTTCTCCAGGGAATGGTCCCTTCTTACAATATGACCAAAGTAGGTGAGATGAAGTCTGGCCATTCTCACTTCCAAGGAGCATTCTGGCTGCACTTCCTCCAGGACAGATTTGTTGGTACTTTCAGCATTCTTCACCACAATTCAAAAGCATTGACTCTTCTTCAGTCTCCTTATTCATTGTCCCTATGTTGCTGTTGTTATGTGCTGTCGAGTAAGACCTGACTCATAGCGACCCCTCCTTGGGTTTCCGAGGCAGTATCACTACGGAAGTAGATTGCCCAAGCTTCTTTCCAAGGAGTGGCTGGTGGGTTTGAACTGCCAGCCTTCTGGTTAGCAGTCCAGTGCCTTAGGCACTATGCTACCAGAGCTCCCATATGCACTATAGTTTATCTATTTATATACCAAAGACTGTGCTTGAATTTGATTTGCACAGTATCAAGAAATAAGTCCTTTTAGATGAGCCTCTTATCAGGATACAAAGGAAGCTTAGAAATATGTGCTGCAGATGAATTGCATTAGTGGCTGGACAGAGCCTGAGGTAAGGAAAGGCTCCCTGGACTAGCAAGAGTTCATAAATGCACCCCCTGCTGCCCTAATATGTGGCTGCTGCTTACAGAGGTGTGGGGAACTTCTGTGAGATCTATGTAAACAGAAACAATCTGCATTTACAAGAGATTATTATTTCCATTGCTAAAGATGAAGTTCAAGTACATATCTTGCTAGTGCCCAGACTCCAGTGTCATTTTTACTTGTTTTGAGATGTCATGTAAAAATCCCTCACCAGGACCTGAGGACCAAGTCCCGGATCTGAGTCTGTTCGTAATTAACTATGTGACATTATACAAATTGATTTTCTCATCTGAAAGATGGAGATCATAATTCAGGGGGCAGGGCTGTTAACAGGCTCAGAATGGACAATGCATACAGCATGCAATATGCATATAAATCCCTATATCGAGAATACTGTGCAATAAAACTAAAACATAATATGGGATGAGTAATGGTACAAAATTTATTTAGAGACTATATAGATAAGATTCCCTGCTTTTGGGAGAAAACACAAAGTGATCACAAAAAAGAATGAAGCAGTACACAAGAATATTGAGAACACTGAAAAAGAAAACATGATTCCAAAGATTACTGGTCAGTCACAGAAACCTATGGAGAAAGTTATAAGGATCTACTTTGCTAAGTTACTCAGAATATGAAGGTGAAGATTTTGACTTCAGAGTTAAATCTGATACCCTAACCTCCTATCAAGAATATACAAAATTAAGACATGAACCACAAGACACAAGGAAGGAGAGAATCAGAGTGATGTAGTCTGTACTCCATCAAGATGATTCACAAGCTTTTAAATAAGCAAATGAGTAACATAAATTTTGGTTATGTGCTGGTCATCAGCAAAGTTGAGGAAGTGAATTCATCCCAGGAATGATAAGTCAGTTGACATAAGTTTGGTCTCAGCAGATGGTGGTTCTTTGATGAGTAAATTAGCAGCAGGAAGGTTGGCAGCAGCTGGATTCGCAGCAGGATGGCTGGCAGCTGGGCTGGCAGCTGACGGCCCCGAAGCTCTCGGGAAGGCAACCAGGCAGGCAGACGGTGGTTGGGTGGTAGCAGGTTCTATGGCAGTACACGGGGCCAGAGCAAGCTGGCTGGCAGCAGTAAGTAGGGGGGCAGCAAGGCTGGCAGGGGCTGCACTCACAGCCGGTGGGCTGGCAGCAGGGTGTGCTGCAAGTGGAAGGTTGGCAACAGCTGGTTTCACAAGTTGGTTGGCAGCAGGTGGTAGAGCAGGTGGTTTGACAAGTTGGGTGGCAGCAGGGCTGGCAGCAGCTGGACTCACAGCAGGTGGGCTGGCAGCAGGTGGTCCTGCAGCAGGTGGGCTGGCAGCAGGTGGGCTGGCAGCAGGTGGGCTGACAGCAGGTGGTCCTGCAGCAGGTGGTCCTACAGCAGGTGGTCCTGCAGCAGGTGGGCTGGCAGCAAGGGGAGCAACAGGAGTGGGTCATGGTGTTAGGTTTGGAGGGTGAGCTTCTTTCTGTTCAGAGGTGAGTTTCCCAGATTCTAAGAACTCCTTCTTTTCTGGGGATTTTATACACTGGATGTCCAAAACCTGAACCAATGAGCAGAAGTTTTCCTTGTTAGTATTTATGTTGTTTTCCAAGGTCCCTGGGACATGGCCCAAGGAGGAAGTTATTCTCAAAGAATTTTGAAACTTCTGAAAATTAGTGTTTTAATCTTTCTTAATTGGCAATACTATTTTAGAACCTCTCCAAGAAATGAGAAAGGCAGCAGTCATCATCATCAGTATTTCTGATCACGTGATATCATCTGGTCATGTGATAGTTCCTGCTGGCCTGGAGAGGGCCAGAACAGCTGTCCCTCTCTTGTTTTGTTTTGGCCTTTCTTAGTTGACGAAGCATCCCTGGGGAGGAGCATGATGTTAATCCATTCTGTGATGAAGATAAACCCTTGCTGGGTCCAAACCTGTTAATCCAGAGAAGTCTGATCCAAGGTCACGACAGGTATCCCTATCTGTGGCCACCTACTCTACATGTGTAAACTGATTTAATCAGATACTTGGGTAGAGGATGGGTGCCACCATCTTTTTCATATAAAAATCAGCATGAAAGCAGGAGGATAGAGGCAGAAACAACATACTAGAATTCAGAAAGCATCAATTAACCTTCCATGCTAGGGAAAAGGCCTGGTGATGTGCTTCCAAAAATAAGCCAATAGCTTCTGCCCATTTTGTGATTGGGTTATTTGTCTTTTTGTTGTTGAGGTGTTGACATTTTCTATACATTTTAGCCCCTTGTCTGATATGTCATTGTCAAAAAATTTTTTCCTGGTCCATGAGTTTTTTACTGTTTTGGTGAAATCTTTGGATGTGCATGTTGTTGTTGTTGTTATGTGCCGTCGAGTCGGCCCCGACTCATAGCGACCCCTCCTTGGGTTTCCGAGGCAGTATCACTACGGAAGTAGGATTGCCCAACCTTCCTTCCGAGGAGTGGCTGGTGGGTTTGAACCGCCAGCCGTCTGGTTAGCAGGCAAGTGTCTTAGCCACTATGCTACCAGAGCTCCTTGGAGGTGCATAGCATCTAATATTTAGGAGATCCCAGTCATCCATTTTGTCTTCTGGTGTTTGTGTGTTTTTAGTTATGTTTGATAGTATATTTTTGCCTTGAATTAGGGCCCTGAAATTTGTTCCTATTTTTTCTTTTGTGGTCTTTAAGTTTTAGGTTTCTACGTTCAGGTCTTTGATCCAACTTATTTGTTTTTGTATGTGGTGTGAGATATGGGTTCTGTCTCATTTTCCTGCAAATGAATATCCAGTTTTCCCAGCATCATTTATTAGAGGGCCCTCCTCATTTCCATTTAATGAGTTTCAGCCCTTTGTCAAAGATCAGCTGTCTATAGGTGGATGGATTTACTTCCGGATTCTCAATTCTGTTCCATTGTGGTATGTGTCTGACATTGTACCAGTACCAGGCTGTTTTAACTACCTTGGCTGCAGAGAACATGAACAGACATTTAACTAAAGAAGACATTCTGGCAGTTAACAAACACATAAGGAAATGCTCATGATCCTTAGCCAATTGTTGTTGTTGTTGTTGTTATTTGCCGTCGATTCGGCCCCGACTCATAGCGACCCCTTCTTGGGTTTCCGAGGCAGTATCGCTACGGAAGTAGGATCGCCCAACCTTCCTTCCGAGGAGTGGCTGGTGGGTTTGAACCGCCAGCCTTCTGGTTAGCAGTCAAGTGCCTTAGGCACTATGCTACCAGAGCTCCCCCTTAGCCAATAGAGAGATGTAAATCAAAACAATAATGAGATATCATCTCACCCCAGCACTAAGAACAAAATTAAAAAAAAACAAAACAAACAAACAAACACAGAAAACGCTAAATGTTGGTGAGGGTGTGGAGAGACTGGAATTCTCGTACACTGTTGGTAGGACTGTAAAATGGTGCAACCTCTATGGAAAATGGTATGAGGCTTCTTTAAAAAGCTGGAAATAGAAATGCCATATGATCTAGCAATCCCACTACTAACTATATGTCCTAGAGAAATAAGAACCATGACACAAACACCTACACATACCTATGTTCATAGCAGCAGTATTCACAATAGCAAAAAGATGGAAACAGCCTAACTGCCCATAATTGGGAGACTGAATCAACAAACTATGGTACATACACACAATGGAATACTATGTAACATTAAGGAACAATGATGAACTGAAAAATATCTCATAACATGGATAAACTTAAAGGATATTATGCTGAGTGAAATTAGTCAGTCACCAACGGACAAATATATGAGACCACTATTGTGAAAAATCAAGAAAAGTTTTACACACACACAAAGAGGAAATACTCTTTGATGGCTACTAGGAGTGAGTGGGAGAGGGAAGATAAATCACTAACCATAGGGTAGACACATATTAACTTGGGTGAAGGGAATTAAAAAAAAGTATTATGCCAATGAAAACTTATGGACAACAGAACATTGTCCAATACTGTGCTGGGAGATAAACCCCTCAGGTTGGAAGGCACTCAAAATACGATGGGTTGACACAGCGGCTGCCAACAATGAACTTAAATATAGCAATGATTGTAAGGATGGTGCAGGACCTGGCAACATTTCCTTATGTTATACACAAGGTTGCCATGACTAGGAGCCAATCTGAGGACACTTAACAACAACCTATTTTCTAGTTGGGTGAACGACATCAGGCGAGACACACTGACCTGCACATACCTGGCTTTTATAATTGAGGAAATTACGTGAGATGACATGATATCCAAGGAGTATTTGAAACTGTAAGTTACATATTTGAACAAATTTGGGAAATTGTCAGGGGTATTTTATTTTATTTTTTTTCTGACACATACTGTCTTTCCTCTATTTGAAACTCATGGCATCTTCTTGTTTAGATGTGTACTTTTCTGTTGAGTATGTATGTAGAAGTGAAAATTCCAGGTCATACAGAGGGAGAGCATTTAGTCAATATTGTTGTTGTTAGGTGCCATTGAGTTGGTTCCGACTCACAGCAACCCTATGCACAACACAACAAAATATTTGCTGGTCCTCTGCCATCCTCACAATTGTTGCTAAGTTTTAGGCCGTTTTTGCAGGCATTGTGTCAATCCATCTCATCCAGGGCTTTCCCTTTCTGCTGACCCTCACATTACCAAGTGCTATGCCCTTCTCCAGTGACTATTCCCTCCTGATGAATGTCCAAAGTACATGAGACGAAGTCTCACCATCCTCATTTCCAAGGAGCATTCTGGCTGACCTTCATCCAACACAGATTTGTTCATTCTTCTGGCAGTCCATGGTATAGTCAATCTTCTTCATCAACATGATAAGTCAAATGCATTGATTCATTTTTGATCTTCTTTATTCATTGTCCAGCTTTTGCATGGCTATGAGATGATTGAAAATTCAATGGCTTAAATCAGGTGCATCTTAGTCCTCCAAGTGACACCTTTGCTCTTCAAGGCATTAAAGAGGTCTTTGCAGGAGATTTGCCCAAGACAGTATATTGTTTGATCTCCTGACTGCTGCTTCCATGGGCATTGATTGTGGACCAAGTAAAATGAAATCCTTGACAACTTCATTTTTTTCTCTGTTTATCGCGATGTTGCTCATTGGTCCAGTTATGAGGATTTTTGTTTTCTTTATGTTGAAGTGTAATCTGTACTGAAGGCTGTAGTCTTTCATCATCATCAGTAAGTATTTCAAGTCCTGTTTGCTTTCAGCAAGCAAAGTTGTTTCATCTGCATATCATAAATCATTAATGACTCTTTCCCAATTCTTATGCTGCATTCTTCTTAATATAGTCTAGTTTCTTGGATTATTTACTCAAAGTACAGCTTGAATAAGTATGGTGAAAGGATACAACCCTGACATACATCTTTTTTTATTTTAAAGCATGCAATATCCTTGTGTTCTATTCAAATGACTGCCTCTTGGTCTATGTACAGGTTCTACATGAACACAATTAAGTGTTTTGGAATTCCCATTCTTTGAAATGTTATCCATAATTTGTCATGAGCCACAGTCAAATGCCTTTGCATAGTCTATATAACATCTTTCTGTTATTCTCTGCATTTAGCCAAGAGCCACCTGACATCAGCAGTGATAGCTCTCCTTCCAGGTCCTTTTCTGAATCTGGCTTGAATTTTTTTCTTTTTTGACAGGTAGTCATGGCAAAGCATGCTAGTAAAACCCCACAACATTCATTTAGAGCTGCAGAATCAGAATTAACAATTATAATTAAAATGTTAGAGTCCAAATCTTTAGGTTTTGGCTTTTACCTTTAAAAAGAAAATCACAGTTCTCTCTCTGTCTTCTCTGTGAGTGAGCAGAAATTCAGGACTAATGTGTGTACTTGTCACCTTGGCTTCCCATGAAAAAGATGAATGTGATGTCAAGACTAGCATGTTATATCTTTTCTGCAAGGTTAGAGGGTAGTTGATTGAAACATCTGTTCTTCAAGGTTAGAAAAGAGGGACATCTTTATATCTCAATGTTAGTTTACAAAGATTTACTATGTTTATGTCTTTCTAAATCTTAAGCTTCCCTATTATTTTATATCTTTTTTTCTTGTGCTTTAAGTGAAAGTTTATAAACTAATTTCCCATTTGGTAGTTTGTACATAAAGTGTGTCATGACATTTTTTGCATTACCCACAATGTGTCAGCACTCTCCCCATTTCTGCCCTGAGTTCTCCATTTCCTTTCCTCCAGATTTTCTACCCTTTCCTGCCTTCTCATTTTTGCTTTGGGCAAATGCCCTTTTTATCTCCAATAAATGATTATTTTAAGGAACACATTTCTCTTGGGTGTTATTGTTTATTTTACGGGCCTGCCCATTATTTGGCTGAAAGGTGGTCTCCAGGAATAGCTTCAGTTTCAGGTCAAAAGAGTATCTTAAGGCCATATTGTCAGAGGTTCTTTTAGTCTCTGACACAACAGTAAGTCTGGTCTTTTTTGTGAATTTGATCTTTTGTTCTACATTTTTATGCTACTCTGTGACCCTCTCTTGTGCTCCCAGTCAGAGCACTCAATAGTGGTAGCTGGGTACCAGCTAGTTCTTCTGTTCCACAAGTCGTGTAGGCTGTGTTAATGTGTTCCATTAATTCTTTATACTCATTGTTCCCTGGAATCTTGGTTTTCTTCACTCTCCTTTGCCCCAGACAGGAAGAGATCAATGTTTGTATCTTACATGGCCACTCTGGCTTGAATTTCTGGTAGCTCCTGTTGGTGTACCACTGCAATCGTTTTTCAGTTATCTTCAGCAAAATTTTACTTGTGTATGATATTAATGAGGAGCTCTGGTAGCATAGTGGCTAAAGCACTTGACTGCTAACCAGACGGCTGGTGGTTCAAACCCACCAGCCACTTCTTGGAAGGAAGGTTGGGCAATCCTACTTCCGTAGTGATATTGCCTCGGAAACCCAAGGAGGGGTCGCTATGAGTCGGGGCCGACTCAACGGCACATAACAACAACAGCAACGTGATATTAATGATACTGTTCAATAATTCCACATTCTGTTGGATCACTTTGGAATTGGTATAAATATGGATTTCTTCCAGTCATTGGCCAGGTAGCACTCTTCCACATTTCTTGGCATAGATGAGTGAGCATTTTAGTGTATCTGTTTGTTGAAGCATCTCAATTGGTACTCCTTCAATTCCTGGAGACTTATTTTTCACCAATGCCTTCAGTGGAGCTTGGAGTTCTTTACTACCATCAGTTCTTGATCATATGTTCCTTCCTGAAATGGTTGAATGTAGACCAATTATTTTGGAACATTGCCTGTGTAATTCTTTGTTGGTGAATGGATGAGTAATTCAAAATTTGCCTCCAACTATGAGGGGCACTATGAGACTAAAGGAGCTCTGGTGACATAGTGGACAGGGCATTTGGCTGTTAACCAGAAGGCTGGTGGTTCAAACCCACCAGCTACTCCATGGGAGGAAGATGAGGCAATCTACTTCCATAAAGATTTACAGCTTTGGAAACCCAACGAGGGTTGCTATGAATCAGAATCAAGTTGATGGCAGTGAGTATGAAACTAAAGAAAGAAGTGGGTAGATTTAGTGTGGTGACCAAGGAGTTTATTAGGGAGAATCACATATGAGGCATGTCCCAGGTGGTAGCAGGATCAGCTCACTTCTTCGTGCTTGCTAGTGGGAGGCAGACTTTTTATGGCTATGGTGAACAAAAGTGGCTACATGCCAGAATTTAGGTTTCCAAAGCCATACCATCAGAAATTACACAAGAGTGAATTAGCAATAAGAAGTGAGCTATCAGAAAGCAAAGTGTGACCATATTTGGCCTTGCAAATCCTGTTTCCCCTTCATTCTTCCATCTTCTTTTGTTGCTTCCTGCATTGTTCAATATTTTGCCACAGAATCCTTCAATATTGCAACTTGAGGCTTGAATTTCTTCTTCATTTCTTTCAGCTTGAGAAATACCAAGCATATTATTCCCTTTGGTTTTCTAACTCTAGGTCTTTTCACATTTCATTATAATGCTTCACTTTGTCTTCTCGAGCTGCCCTGTGAAATCTTCTGTTCAGCTCTTTTACCTCATCATTGCTTCCATTTGCATTAGTTACTCTACACTCAAGAACAAGTTTCAGAGTCTCTTCTGACAGCCATTTTAGTCTCCTTTTTTCTTTCCTATCTTTTTTTGTGGATTTATTTTAATTTTCTTCAGCTTTCAGTGGAACTCACATATAAGCAACTGATGGTCTGCTCCACAGTCAGTCCCTGGTCTTGTTCTGATGGATGATATTGAGTTTTTCCATCATCTCCATGCACATAGGTAGTTGATTTGATTCATGTGTATTCCATCTTACATGTGGTAAGGTCCACATGATAATCACCATTTATGTTGTAGAAATCTTCAATTTCTTCATCTTTGGCATTAGTGGTTGGTGCATAAATTTAAAAAAGTCATATTAATTGGTTTTCCTTGTAGGCATATGGATATTATCTTATCACTGACAGCATTATACTTCAGGAAAGGTCTGGAAATATTCCTTTTGACAAGTAATGTGTCTCCATTCCTCTTCAAATTGTCATTGTCAGTATAGTAGACTATACTGAAAAACCAAACTCATTGTCATCAAGTTGGATCCGACTCATAGTGATCCCTCCTTGGGTTTCCAAGGAGGGATCACTATTAAAGTAGATCACCCAATCTTCCTTCCGAGGAGTGGCTGTTGGGTTTGAACCACCGGTGTTCTGGTTAGCAGTCAAATGCCTTAGGCACTATGCTACCAGAGCTCCAATAGTAGACTATACATGCTACTATACAGTAGTTGGAGACACAGTAAGGATGGAAGCAGGTAGCGCTATAGCAAGTAGTCTGACAGCAGGCGGGATGGCAGCAGGGCTGACAGCAGCTGGGCCCACAACAGGTCTGGCAGCAGCTGGACCTGAAGCTCTCAGGTAGGTAACTGTTGTTGTTGTTGTTGTTATGTGCCATCGAGTCGGACCGACTCATAGTGACCCCTCCTTGGGTTTCCAAGGCAGTATCACTACAGAAGTAGATTGTCCAACCTTCCTTCCAAGGTAACTAGGCAGACGCATGTTGGGTGATAGCAGGTTCTTTGTCAGCACATGGGGCCATAGCAAGCTGTCTAGCAGCAGGGTGTGCAGCAGCAACTAGGGCAGCAGTATGACTGGCAACAGCTGGAACCACAACAGCTGGGCTCACAGCAGGTGGGCTGGCAGCAGTGGTCCAGTAACAGCTGGGCTGTCAGTACGGAGAGAAGCAGGAGTGGGTCATGGTGTCAGGTGTGAAGTGTAGGCTTCTGTTCAGAGGTGAGAATCTAAGACCTCCTTCTGTTCTGGGACTTTTATACACTAGACTACTAAAGTTTGGGTCAATGAGCAGAACTTTTGCTTCTCATTGTTTATATTACTTTGCATGGCCTGGGGGAATTGCTCAAGGAGAAAGTTGTACATTACGTGTTGAGAATTTTCTGAGGGTAATTAATTTGTGTTTCTAATTTATATGAGAAATGAGAAATATAGTCATTATTCTTCAGATCAATTAAGCACCAATCCTCATTTTTAAAGCTGAGTATAATATTTGATTACCTAAAAAGTGCAGCTTAGTTTGGTGAGAAATCAGAACCATTGCTGGTGTCCATCTATTTCCCCTTGTCCTATTTCCCCTTGTCCTTTGGCAAGCCTGTCTGAAGAGAGGGTGGCGTTGGTGAGTCATGGTGATGAATTAAAACCAAGTTTAGTGAGACTTCTGAATCCACCTATAATGTAGAAGCTAGTATAAGACTTACCCTCCTGTTGTAAACAATAATGAAAGCTGGGAAAATATATAAAACAAGTGTCTGCAGGCATTGGACAGCAACCAGCTTGGGGCATTAATCTTTGAAGTAGGGAAACACACCCGATGAGGCCCACATCATCTCAGGCTTTTCCCTTTATGTATTTCCAAACTGCAATGCAGGGAAATAAGGCCCACATGGGGAGCAGAAGAGACAGAGACCAGGGTTAGATAGGTGTATGACAAACATCTCTCAGTTTGAAATGTGATTTTTGATGATCAAATTTTCTTAAATTTGGAATAGTTGAAACAGTTGAAATTATCAATTGTTTCTTTTAGAAACAACTCTATTTGTCTTGTTTGAGAGATATTTCCCTACTCCAAGGCCCAAAAACCATTCATACAAATCATCTAGTAAGAGTAGGTTTTGTTTTTGATCTTTAAGTCACTAATACTCTTGGAATTGATTTTTCATGCATGATGTGTGGTTGGAATTCAACTTGCTCTTTTCCACAAGGATACTTTTTTTCTTAGCTTTAATTATTGAACAGTCTGCTTTATTCCTAGATATGTTCCCATTTTCATCTATACTATTCTTCATTCTAGGAGCTCTGGTAGCATAGTGCTTAAGGCACTTGACTGCTAACCAGAAGGCTGGAGGTTCAAAGCCACCAGCCACTCCTAGGAAGGAAAATGGGGCAATCTACTTCTGTAGTGATACTGCCTCGGAAACCCAAGGAGGGGTCACTATGAGTTGCGTCTGACTTGACGGCACAAAATGACAACAACAACATTCTTCATTCTGTCCTCTCTTTTCCTTGAATAATGCTACCAGTGGTTTATCAATTTTGTTAGGGTTTTTTTTTTTTTAAAAAAAACAAAAACTTTTGCTATGTGAAAAAATCCTATTAAGAAGATGAAAAAACAAGCTGCGGGAGAAAATATTTGCTTTGTCTATTTGACAAAGCATTAGTATTGAGAATATTAAGAACCCTTAAATCTCAGTAGGAAAAAAGCAGAAATCCAGTTGCTCCCAATTGTTGTTGTTAGGTGCCGTCGACTCTATGCACAGCAGAATGAAACACTGCCCGGTCTTGAGCCAGCTCCATGATTCTTGCTATACTTGAGCCCATCGCTGCTGCCACCATGTCAATCCACCTCGTTGAGGGCCTTCCCCTATTTCGTCGACCCTCCACCTTACCATGCATGACATTCTTTTCCACGGAATGGCCCCTTCTGACAACATGATCAAAGTAGGTGAGATGGAGTTTGGCCATTCTCCCCTGCAAGGAGCACTCTGGCTGCACTTCCTCCAGGACAGACCTGTTAGTTCTTTCAGCAGTCCAGGGTACTTTCAGCATTCTTCGCCAACACCACAGCTCAAAAGCATCAATTCTTCGGTCTTCCTTGTTCATTGTCCACCTCTCACATGCATATGAGGCGATTGAAAATACTATGGCTTGTGTCAGGGGCACCTTTGCTCTTCAGCACTTGAAAAAGGTCCTTTGCAGGTGACTTGCCTAGTGCTACACGTCATCTAATATCCTGACTGCTGCTTCCATTGGTATAGATTGTAGAACCAAGTAATGTGAAGTCTTTGACAATTTCAATCTGTTCTTCATTTATCATAATGTTGCTTATAGGATCAGTTGTGAGGATTTTTGTTTTCTTTATAATGAGATGCAATCCATACTGCAGACTGTGTTCTTCAAGCTTCATCAGTAAGTACTTCAAGTCATCCTCATTTTCAGCAAGCAAAGTTGTGTTGTCAGCATATTGTAGGTTGTTAATGATTCTTCCTCCAATCATAATGGCACATTATTCTTCATATAGTCCATCTTCTCGGATTATTTGCTCAGCATACAGATTGAATAAGTATGGTGAAAGGATACAACCCTAACACACTCCCTTTTTGATTTTAAACCATGTAGTGTTCCCTTCTTCTGTTTGAATGAGAGCCTCTTGGTCTATGTACAGGTTCCTCATGAGAACAAATAAGTGTTCTGAAATTCCCATTCTTCTCAATGTTATTGATAATTTGTTATGATCTACACAATCAAATGTTTTGGCATAGTCAATAAGACACAAGTAAACACCTTTCTGGTATTCTTTGCCTTGAGCCAAGATCCATCTGACATCAGCAATGATATCTCTTGTTCCATGTCCTCTTCTGAATCCAGCTTGCATTTCTGGAAGTTCTCTGTCAATATACTGCTGCAACCATTTTTGAATTATCTTCAGTAAGATTTTACTTGCATGTGATATTAATGATATTGTTCAATAATTTCCACATTCTGTGGGATCACCTTTCTTTGGAATGGGTACAAATATGGATCTCTTCCAGTCAGTTGGCCAGTCAGTTGGTTCTAAATTTCTTGGCATAACCAAGTGAGTGCCTCCAGTGAGGCATCCGTTTGTTGAAACATCTCAATTGGTATTCTGTCAATTCCTGGAGTCTTGTTCTTCACCAATTCTTTCAGAGCAGTTTCTACTTCTTCCTTCAGTACCATTGGTTCTTGAACATATGCCACCTCCTGAAATAGATGAACATCCACCAGTTCTTTTTAGTACAATGACTCTGTGTATTTCTTCCATCTTCTTTTGATGCTTCCTGTATCATTCAATATT
This sequence comes from Orycteropus afer afer, assembly GCF_000298275.1. Classification (NCBI taxonomy): domain Eukaryota; kingdom Metazoa; phylum Chordata; class Mammalia; order Tubulidentata; family Orycteropodidae; genus Orycteropus; species Orycteropus afer. The sequence continues at coordinate 9,816,562 of NW_006921672.1, read as the reverse complement.
TTGCCCATAGAATCTTTCAATATTGAAACTCAAGGCTTAAAGTTTTCCTCAGTTCTTTTAGCTTGAGAAATGCTGAGCGTGTTCATCCCTTTTGGTTTTCTAACTCCAAGTCTCTGCACATTTCTTTATAGTAATTGGCTTTGTCTGCTCGAGCTGCTCTCTGAAATCTTCGTTCAGCTCTTTTATCTTGTCATGTCTTCCATTTGCTTTAGCTACTCTTGGCTCAAGGGCAAGTTTCAGAGTCTCTTCTGACATCTATTTTGGTCTTTTTTAATGATGTCTTGCTTTCTTCATGGATGATACTCTTGATGACATCCCACAATTCTTCTGGTTTTCGGTCATTGGTGTTCAATGCATCGAATCTATTCTTTAGATGGTCTCTAAATTCAGGAGGTATATATTCCAGGTCATATTTTGGCTCTTGTGGACTTGTTTTAATGTCTTCGACTTCAAGTTGAACTTGCATATGAGCAGTTGATGGTCTGTTCCACAATCAGCTCCTGGCCTTGTTTTGGCTGAAGATATTGAGCTTTTCCATCACCTCTTGCCACAGATGTAGTCAATATTATTCCTGTGTATCCCATCTGGAGAAGTCCATGTGTATAGCTGCCATTTGTGTTGTTGAAAAAAGGTATTTGCAATGGTCTTGCAAAATTCTATCATGCAATCTCCAGTGTTATTTCTGTCACCAAGGCCAAATTTTCCAACTACCAGAGCATGGGCAAAATATACTTCACTGAAGAAAATACACTGATGTCAAATAAGCACATTAAAAGATGTTCAACATCATTAGCCAATTAAAAACAAAACAAAACAAAAACGCCACTGCCATTAAGTCAACTCTGACTCATAGTGACCCTATAGGACAGGGTAGAAGAGCCCCATTGGGTTCCCAAAGCTTTACATCTTTATGGAAACAGATTGCCACATTGTTCTCTTGCAGAGTGGCTTGTGGGTTTGAACCACTGACCTTTTGGTTAGTAGTACAGTGCTTTAACTACTGTGCCACTAGGGCTCCTTTTTTATTACCCAATAGAGAAATGTAAATTAAAACCACAAAGCAATAACATGACACACCTATCAGATGTCTAAAATAAAAAAAATATAGACAACATCAAATGCTAGTGAGGATGTAAAGAAACCATGTTGTTGTTGTTGTTGTTGTTATGTGCCGTAGAGTCAGACCCGACTCACAGTGACCCCTCCTTGGGTTTCTGAGGCAGTATCACTACAGAAGTAGGATTGCCCAACCTTCCTTCCGAGAAAGAAACCATATCACTTCTATAATTGATGCTTATGGGAATGTAAAATAGTACAGCCAGTCTGGAAAAGTTTGACAATTTCTTAAAAAAAAAAAAAAATGTTTAGCTTAAAAAGCTAAACATGCAAGTGTCATAAGATCCAACCATTGTATTCCTGGGTATATATCCCAGAGAAATAAAGACTTCTGTTCACACAAAAAAACCATACATGAATGTTCATGGTAGCTTTGTTTGTAATAGGCAAAAACTTGGAATAACCTAGATGTCTTTCAATGAGTGAGTGCTCAAATAAACTGTGGTGCATCCATACCATGGGATATTACTCAGCAATAAAGGGAAATGAACTATCGGTACACATAGCAACCTGAATGAATCTCCAGAGAATTATACTAAGTAAAAGAAGCCAATCCCAAAAGGTTAAATACTGTATGATTCCATTTATATAGCATGATATGCCTTACCATATATTTTATATGATAATATTACAGAAATGGAGAAAATCTTAGTGGTTGCAAGGGGTTAAGGAAAGAATAGAGGTAGCTTATAAAAGGGCTATAAAAGGGCAACACGAAAGATCCTTGTGGTGATGGAAATGTTCTGTATCTTGTTTGTATCGATGTCAATATCCTCGTGATATTGTGTTACAGCTTTTCAAGATGTGATCATTGGGGGAAAGTTAAAGGATACCTGGGATATCTGTATTATTTCTTACAACTGCATATGAATCTACAAGTATCTCAAAAAAAAAGTTTCATTAAAAATCCAATTAAAGAAGGAAAATGTTTTAAAAGATATTGTATCTTTAAAAAAGTAGAATAATAATAGGATTTTGAGATTAGTGAACTATCTGATCACCACAGCCATGGTGATCAGCAATCAACTGTAGATGAACAGCTTCTTAAAGAAAAAACCCTACTTCCAGATGAATCTGGATTCACAGTATGTGGGCTGCATTCAAAGAAATCCTCGAAGTTTACCTCTTAAATCTTAATATTAACTAGATAGATGCTGTAGGAAGCTGTTGGGCTGGTTACATCTTGTCATCAGTTTCAAAGGATTTCAACATCCTACCCTGAGCTATTTGAGAAGGTATTAAATCATCATACAAATACTGTGGCCATCTCCAGCGCTGGATTATGCAATAAGCAAGGTAAGCACAGGCTTACTTGTGCTTACTTACTAATCTGTAGTGAATAATTTCCCATTTTTTTCACATCAAAGATTCTGCATCTAGGTATGGCTGGCATCTGTGTCTCTCCCAACCCCACGGCATCTTTCCTACAGAATCAAAGACTCTTCAAATTTATGGTCCTACAGGGACAGAGCACCCAGTAAACAAGGTTAGCACATGTTTACTTACTAATCTGTAGTGAATCATCACACATGTTTTTCACCACATCAGCCTCGCTTATTGAGTAGTCTGCTTCTGGACGTTGCTCTAAACAATTCCCATAATACCAACATTATTGTTCTTCCAAATGTCTGTGATTTCATAATTTACAGAAAAAATTTTCTACATTGATTCCATCAGTAGGAATTGTTACACATTTCTCTTGGATTCTTTGTCTACTTTTTTTCTACATTTTACACATAAGTAAACTTAGAACGTAGCAAGCTTCTCAGTTCTCCTGGCAATCAATTGGACATTGATATGACTTTCAATACTGGCATTTCTAAAGCCTCCTTCTTACTCGAGGTGGTGTAAAGAGTTAACTGAAAGGTTGGAGGTTTTAGTCCACCCAGAGATTTCTTGGTGATCTACTTCTGAAAAAAATCAGCCAACAAAAACTCTATGGAGTGCAGTTCTGCTCTGATGCACGTAGGGTCTCAGTGAATCAGAACTGACTCGACTGCAACTAGCTTCTCCCACTCCTTAAATTATCAGTGTCATCAGAGTTTAGGTTTAGAGATTGACCTTCCTTCTCTCTCTTTTTTTTTTTTTTTCTCAGCATTTATTACTGTTTATTACATAGTTTATAATATTACTTTTTTTTCCTTCCTTCTCTTTTTAAACACATACTTGAGTAAAATCGTTCTGACTCATGTGCCCTTTGGGGGAATTTGAGTAGACATTTTCTAGAAGGAAAAGATGTGAGCTTTGTTATTTAGCTTGGATAGAGGCAAAGAAGAAGAAGGGTTTCCTGAAAGTGTATTTCCTTATATTTATTATGTTGTTGTTATGTGCTGTTGAGTCAGATCCGACTCATAACGACCCCTCATTGGGTTTCTGAGGCGGTATCACTACGGAAGTAGATTGCCCCATCTTCCTTCTGAGGAGTGGTTGGTGGGTTTGAACCACCAGCCTTCTGGTTAGCAGTCAAATGCCTTAGCCACTATGCTACCAGAGCTCCCTATATTTATTATACTCATATAATAAATATATATCATATTTCCTTATATTTTTCATAATGATATTATATTTACTAGAGGACTGAAGTGCGGAATTGCCTTATGCCCAACTGGAGTCATAGGAAGAGGAAACTGCCGCATGGCATACACCCACCATCACAACTCATGAAGGGAATCCTGGGGAAGACATGTGCGACAAGCCAATGGTGTCATGTTGTTATCTAATGGAAACAAAGAGCCAGTGCTAGTTTCTGAAGACAGACCTGCCTGGTTCAATTTTATGTTTTTCTTTGGAAGAAAGAGAAAGTAGACAAAATCCTGAGCCATCTAAAACATAATTATATCTATGACCTGAAACTTAAGAAATGATCTATAAATGTTATGGCAAAAAGGAACATAATAAAAGCATACAATTCCATTGTATATACTCATGAGGCAAAGATATAAATGAAACTGTGTAAGAAGTTGGGGAACACTGGAGGGGCTGCTTCAAAGCTTGCAGATTTACTCTAAGTAGATTGAAGATCTTTTAGAAAAAGAACATGGGACTCTTAATGGAGGTAGGGGGTGGTAAATGTTGGCAGTGCCTGGCCAGCCACTGCATGAGAAGAGGGGAGAGAGAGCCAGCCGGGGCACTTTGAGTCTTCCAGATTCATTGGCAAAGTTTATTTCAAAACTTATGCATAATAGGCCATTTAATATTCTTCTTCAAATACTCTCTTCTAAATTTTTGCTCAGAAAATAACCTCTGGTTATGATTTAACTTTTCATGCAGGTATGTGCATAGAAAGAAAGTGTGCTAGTCAAAAAGCCCCATGCAAACTCCAATCCTCTTTAAGTTATTTTGCATGTAAATTTGTAAATAGGTATATGGATTTTATGGGTTTGGTTAAAGTGAGTCTGAGAGAGGTAGGTTCACTTTTGGAATATAAATAAGACCAAGTTTTTGCGTGTGCAAGTATGGGTTAAGTTTTTTTTTTTTTTGCACGTGGACTACACTTTCTCTGTATATTATCAATTATCAAATTTTCAATCTTTGAAAGCCCCAGAAATATGGCCTGAGCTTGTGTGCTTTTGATTCTTAATCCCAGTTTCTGCTGAGATGTATAAAATGACACCAGAATGCCAATTCCATGACATTATAAGAGCATGTTCCTTTACATGAGGGTCAGGTCAGCAACATCAATGATGGTCATTTTTTGTTGGTGGTGGTGGTGAAGGTGGTGGCAGATTGCACTGGTGGCTAATCAGGACCCAGGAAATGTAAGGGTTCCCTTTATTCATTAGAACTTTTCAAGATGGTATCTATGGATCATAGATATGGGAAGAGTACACCTACTCTTCACTGATTGACTATCTTGTTTTCTAATATTTCACATTTACCACAACAGTAAAAAATCTACTATGTGATTATTTTGCACACGAATGACATATATCTGGTGGTAACAAGCACTGAGGTGGTTGGTGAGAGTAATGCTGGCTATGATGATTAAGGGTATGTGTTAACTTGACTGGGCCATGATTCTCAGTGGTTTGGCAGTTAAGTGGTGGTGTCATTTAGCACTTATGTAATGATGTGGTCATCCTCCATTTTGTGATGTGATATGGCCAGCCTCCATTTTTGCATAACATCGATTTTCACATAACAACCTGATCTTTGAAACCTAACCATGTCGATAAGTGTATTCGAGAAGATCTTTGTAAACAGAAAATGATTCTGCACATGAAAGGGATAATTACTTCCATTGTTAGAGAAGCAACTCAAAATGTACACCTTTTCTGTGCTCAGTCCCCAAAATAATTTCTACTCATAGAAAGATGTAAAGAAAAGTGCTCTTGACCTGGAATCCAAGGATCTGGACATTAGACCTGCTGTCAATTATTACTTCTATGGCAAATCAGTCTCACATCACTAAAATGGGAATGATAATCTTTGCTCCACCCAATTTGTATAATCATTATGATGCTTGAATAATAATAGATATAAAATGCAATTCAAAAAGAAGGCCTCATAAAAGAAGTTCCACAAACAAAGAAATATACCATGGAATGCAGATTAACACAGGTTTTATTAGGAAAGATCAGCTAGGAAGACAATACAATGTGATCATGAAAGGGTGAAAACAAGACAAAAATATAATGCACGTGTTGAAAAAAGATGATAAATACTGATCATTGTAGAGAGCTAAATATATAGTCATAAGAATTTTTTCTTAAAGTATCAGAGGGGCTAAAGATGATGATTACTTTCCTGAGGCTGTAACCCTGAATCTATGTCAAGTTCAGATGGACTTGACCAGCATCTAGTACAATGATCAAGAGGAAATGAAGAATAGTACCAAAGTGAAGTAGGCTGCATGCTCTCAGTAGATTCACAAGCATAGAAATAAGATGGCAATATTCTGTGTCAGTTTGTTGTTTCTCTGAAAAACTTGGAGAGAAATTTATTTACTACATGAACAGGTTCTTTGCAGAATGGTTGAGGGAATATGGTCTTTGGTGGGTGGTAGGTCTGTGACAAGTGGGTCTGTAGGTAGCAAGTAGATCAGCAGCAGGAAGGTTGGCAGCAGCTGGATTCACAGCAGGTGGGCTGGCAGCAGGGTGTGCTGCAAGTGGAAGGCTGGCAACAGCTGGTCTCACAAATTGGTTGGCAGCAGGTGGTGCAGCAGGTGGTCCTGCAGCACATGGGCTGACAGCAGGTGGGCTGGCAGCAGGTGGTCCTGCAGCAGGTAGGCTGGCAGCAGGTGGTCCTGCAGCAGGTAGGCTGGCAGCAGGTGGTCCTGCAGCAGGTGGGCTGGCAGCAGGTGGACTGACAGCAGGTGGGCTGGCAGCAGGTAGTCCTGCAGCAGGTGGGCTGGCAGCAGGTGGTTCTGCAGCAGGTGGGTTGGCAGCAGGTGGGCTGGCAGCAGGTGGTCCTGCAGCAGGTGGGCTGGCAGCAGGTGGTCCTACAGCAGGTAGGCTGGCAGCAGGTGGTCCTACAGCAGGTGGTTCTGCAGCAGGTGGGCTGACAGCAGGTGGTCCTACAGCAGGTGGTCCTGCAGCAGGTGGGCTGGCAGCAGGTGGGCTGACAGCAAGGAGTGCAGCAGGAGTGGGTCATGGTGTCAAGTGTGAAGGGCAGGTTTCTGTTCCAGTTCTGAGAACTCTTCTGCCCTGGGGCTTTTATGCACTGGACCCCCAAGTTGGTACCAATGAGCAGAACTTTTCCTTGTTGTTGTTTATTATGTTGTATTTCATGACCCACAGGAAATAGCCCAAGAAGGAAGTGTTCCCTAAGCATTACAAATCTTCTTAATATAAATGATTGAATTATTCTTCTAATTGATAAATAACCCATAAAAACTTATTTCCAGAAATGGGAGGGGCAGTGACCATCTATACTTTGAATCATCATTTTTTAAAGAGCGTTCATCATTTGATCACCTGACAGTTCAAACTAGTTTGGGGAAGAAGGCAACCAATGGATGCACCTCTGGAGACAGTATACTGTTGATGAAACTGTGGTGATGAGGTTGACCATACTTTAACACAATTTGAATTAAAACCATAGTTTAACAAGGTTTAGACTCTGAGTGGTACAAATGGTTAATATTCTCAGCTGCTAACTAAAAGGTTGGAGCTTCAAGTCCACCCTGAGGGACCTGGGGAGAAAGTTCTGGGGATTTACTTCTGAGAAATCAGCCACTCAGGCTTCGGAGCACAATTCTACACTGACACATGTGGGGTCACCATGAGTCAGAACAGGCTTCATGACAAAGGGTTAGATTGGGTTTGTTTAACAAGGTTTTGATTGGTGCCACACAAAATCCTGATTCAAGGACAGTTCTGTTAGTATTCCCATTAAAACCCCCAGCAATTAGGTTTAGTGAGGTTCAATGACTTGCTCAAGATCACAGACCAAGGTGTTGGTGGTGCTGTATTGAATCAAGTCTGATTCCTAAACTCACCCCTGAATCCCATAAAACTGGAGGTTATGTTATTACTGAGCACTGTAGATCATGAGACTAATAAAGATAGACATGACTTGAAATTGAGCTGTGAAAAATGTAAAGTCAATCAATAAGAAAGGGACAAATGAAAAACCTGAAACTTGAAGAGTAGCTTGGCCAGTTCTTGGGCTGGTGGACTGGCCTCTTCTAGCCCCCCATTTGCACACATGCAAATAATATCAGCTCTGAAAGTTTAGTTCAAATGCCGCCTCCTTCATAGCGTTTTCCCTGATCCCTCTACCTGACTGTGACCACTCTTACCTATTGTAGTAGTTTAGGTTGTGTGTCAAATTGGCTGGGCAGTGGTATTGAGTGTCAGGGCAGCTAGAAGGCGTTACTCCACATGATGAGACTGTAATCACCTCCATGGTGGAACCTCTGTGAGGCATTAATCAGTGGAAAGGGAGCTGCCTTTGGGGTGTGACCTGCTTCCAGTAGATAAGGAGAAGTTTTGAGGACAGTCTCTAGCTTTTTGGCACACCTGGATCCTGCGTTTGGCCAAGTCTTCATCTCAGTGGCCTGCTGTGTTCCCTGCCAATCTTGGGATTGTTCCTGGACTTGAACTAGTGGCCTACTGGGTTGCTTGCTGATCTTGGGACTGTGCCATTTTACCTGCTGACCTCTCCGGTTCATCAGCCTCAGGAGTCAGCAGCTGCCTGAGTTAGGAAACACCTCTAGCTCCAATGGGCCTGGAATAAGAGGCAGAGCTGAAGCCCAAGGTCGAGGGACCTTCACCCAGCCCCTAGAGCTGGCACTCACCCAGTTCCTAGAGCTGGCATTCAGAATTTGGACTTCTAGCCTCCTAAACTGTAAGAGAATACATTCTTGTTTGTTAAGCCATCGACTTGTAGGATGTCTGTTATAGCAGCACTAGAGAACTAGATATCTATTAATCCTCTACCTTTTATTTCAATTTTTCTTATGGTCCATTGCATTTCAACTTTGGAATAAATTTATTTATGTGTCATTCTATGTCTTCTAGACAGTAGATTCCTGTTACATGTCAAATTATGTAAGTGCTTTACCTCTATTATTATTTCTAATTTTCTCAATTATTCTTTAAGGTTGTCATTATTTTCATTTTATAAATGGGAAAACAAAGTACAGAGCAATAAAAAACATGTCTAATGCCATGGGTGGTGAAATTGGGTTAAGTACAGGTCTTTCTGATTACAGCATCCTTGTTCCTTCTATTTCCCCAAAACACAATGTATTTGGTTAATACTAATTAAATATCTGTTTAATAAATGAGTTCTTTACTCCAGACACAATCTGGCCTGAAATGACAATAATTGACTCTTATTCATATAAACCAAAACCCAACTCACTGCCATTGAGTCAGATCCGACTCATAGTGACCCCTCCTTAGTTTTCTGAGGTGGTATCACTATAAAAGTAGATTGCCCAACCTTCCTTCTGAGGAGTGGGTGGTGGGTTTGAGCCACCAGCCCTCTGGTTGGCAGTCATATGCCTTAGGCACTATGCCATCAGAGGTCTTTGAAAAGAATTCTTCATTTCATGGACAGATGGAGTAATGACACACAAGAAAGAGTGACTACATTAAGGAATGATGACAGGTCATCACAAGATAAACCTGTAGTAAAGGCGTGGGCACACACCAAAGTGTCTTGCCTAAAATAACATGAAACACAGGAGAGGATTTCAGGAAAAAAAAATGACAACTTGGATAATGCCATCCAGAAGGAAATTATTTCTTCCATCAAAATGCAGGGCACTCAATATAATTGCCTAAATTTGACACATGCTTTTCAAATCTGATAAACAACAGCTAGGAAAGAATGTACAATTCAACCAAATATTCAAATATTCTTTTATCTGTAGCTGCCTATGAAGTGACAATTTCAGCCTTATGAAAACTGTGCTCTGATGGGAGTTATTTTCTGTCAATGCAAAGGAGAGGTAATGGGCAGAATATGACTTGTCACAGAAGAGAAGAGTAGCTAAAGAATGAGAAATAATCAAGGACCAGGGATATCACCAATACCTCTTTCCCACACACCCCAACTGTTGTGCAAGGGCACAACTAATCTGATTTTTCAGATAGAAAATGTAGATAGAAACATATTAAGGATGTAATATATGTCCTTCATATATTTGTAATATTATACAAGAAAAAAAATTGTAATTATTTGAAATTGAAGATAAGCACTGTCAAAGAAGGAGCATATGGTAACAGCAGTCCCTCAGCAGGGTATACAAGTGGACTTGGGGCACGGAGACTTTCCTTTTTTTTTTTTTTCTTTGTTTCCTATGCTTTTCATTTTTTAATTTTATTGTGATTTGGGTGAAAGTTTACAGAGCAAATTCATTTTCCATCCAGCAGTTCACATACACTTTGTCTCATGACATTGACTGTAATCTCCCACAATGCAACAGTGCTGCTCCCACTTCCTCCCCATAGCCACCTCTTCCCTATGTTCTTCCGACCCATGCATTCCTGTCCCCCGAGCTGTCTCCCTGTGCATACACAGCCATTCTAGTCTCCCATGATTGATCTCTCCAAGGAGTGTATCTACCTAATGCAAATGTTCAGCTCATATGCCTGTCTTTTGCTTGGCTGGAAGCCATGGGAGTGGGTTCAATTCCAGATCTGAAGGGCAGGTAGGGGCTATAGTCTCAGGGGTTCCACCAGGCTCTATCAGACCAGCGAATCTGGCCCCCTCACCTTTTTTGTTTTTTAATGATTTTGTGTTTTGTTCCACATTGTTCTCCCACTCCATCCAGCATCTCCTACATAGATACTCCTGGCAAGGAGACTTTAAAAACAAACAAATAACCTCTGAGAATCCAACCCAGAGCATCCACTTACTGACAGTATGACCAACTCCTATTGTGGTTCTATCATCTCTGACCAAGGTTCTGGCCAAGGTCTCTGACAAGAGACCTGTTGTGTCCCCAGCTTTTGCCAGAGCACCTGCTGCAGAATGAGTGATCTTCTGCCATCCCTCCTACTACACTTTGAGTTGCTGCTGCCTGGTCTGCTGCTAGACCACCTGTTGCCACAACACTTGCTTCTCTCCCAAAAGCTGTGGACTTTTCTGCTAAACTTTATCCTTGATTATGAACCAAGCTCCAGTCAACATAATACCAATTATGATTTTAAGCAGTGGATCTTGGACTTTCTTCCCTGGTCTTGAACTAAACTGCTATGGTATTTACTCATGACCTTTATCATATAACCTAGCAACTCTTAATAAAGCATAAATCCATAGACTAACAATTGAATAAATCATCTCTGAGCTCTCTTCTCTGACCTGTAACAGGACCAAACATCTCTAAACAAAATGACCATAGAATTGTGACTCAATTAGATCAAAATTCTAAGCCAATCATTCTTGTACTTGACCTTGATAGTGACTTCTTTGTGATATCTCCAAAAATATTAACTTTCTTATTTTTGTAAGCACTTGGCTTACACTTAAACTAAATGTAAGAAACTGTTATAAACACATGGGAAAATGATAAACAGACAATCATAGCAGAGACCCTAACATGCTATTAAAAAAATGGTCATTTGAAGAAGAAAAATAAAAAGGGATAGAAGAGAATTTTAGTAAGACTAGATGTAATGGATATTTATATGCAATTTTATGCCTAACAAATTAAGATTTCTCATTGCTTTCATATACATTCAGAATAGTCACAAAATATACCAGGCTACAAAGAAAATCTCAACCAATTCCAAACAACAGAAATAATATAAGCCTTTTTATCTGACCATGATACAATGCAATGAAACATCAATAACAGAAAAATAGCAAAATCAAAAATGCTCCTTAACCTGCTTTCTTTCACTCCTTCTAGAATAATTCCCTCTAAAAGGAAATGGGGCAGCTGTGTGGGGTAGGGATGACTTATTCTCTCTTAGAAATGTACTGCATTTCTTTTTTATTGAAACAATTTTACTTATAGAAAAGTGGCAAGAATATTTCAAAAAGCTTAAAAGCTTTTTTCTTCATGAAGAAATGATGTCCCATTACCCTTAAGCACTTAATATATATTTCCTTTCTCAGAGGCATTCTGTTACGTAACCATAAAACCATAATCAAAATCAGACTTTTGTTATTACAAACAATTATGAGCAAAGAACACCCTTGAACTTATGTCTTAGAACACATGTATATATGTTGTTGTTATTTGCCGTCGAGTCGGCCCCGACTTATAGCGACCCCTCCTTGGGTTTCCGAGGCAGTATTACTACGGAAGTAGGATTGCCCAACCTTCCTTCTGAGGAGTGGCTGGTGGGTTTGAACCGCCAGCCTTCTGGTTAGCAGTCAAGTGCCTTAGGCACTATGCTACCAGAGCTCCTTGTATATATGTATCTGTTGAATAAGTTTCCAGTAGTAAAATTACTCAGTCAAAGGGCATATGCATTTAAAGTCTGACAGATAATGCCAATTTGTCATCTAAATAAGTTATACCAATTTAGACCTCTACCATCTGTGTATGAGAATGTCTATTTCCACATAAGCTCATTAATTTATTAAAGTTTTATAAATGAAATATTTTATATTTGTCATTCCAAAGGTTAACAATAACAGTTATTCACTGCTGTGTTCCCAGGACCTGGCACATAGTAGGTGTTCAACAGATGGATTGATGAATAAATAAATTATTCAATTAAATAATTTTTAAATTGTAAGATTGAACATCTTTAATAAGCTTAAAAGGCATTTATATTTATTTTTCACTGAACCATTAATGTCCTTTACTAAATTTTTGATTTGTTCAACTTTTTTTTTTCCTTATTGGGTTGTAAGAGAGATTTACACATTAATGAAATCAGATTCTTTTCTGGTATGTTGATGAATGTATTTATTCCCAGTTGCCCTTTCAACTTTTGATTTTAAAGTTTTTGTTTGTTTGTTTGTTTTGTTTTTAAACCAAGCATTAAATTTTTTCTGGTGTCAAATTTTTCAATCTTTTTTTTAATTGCTATTATATTTTCTGTGTTTTAGAAAAGCTATCTTCAAATATTTTAAGAAAAACATTTTCAAATTTTCTTCTAGTATTTTCAGTTTGTTGTTCTCAAAAGGGTCTCTAGAAAAAAAAAAAAAACATTGTTAATTGAGGAATGGTGTGAGACACAAAGTTTCAAGGGTGGCACATAGAATGCTGAGTTTCAAATGACCTATCACATCACAACCAATCCAACGAGGAAGCTGAAGATTCTTTGAAGTTAGATGATACACTGAAGAAAGAAATCAAAGAGATGATTGAGTAGGACAGAGGAGATTAGATAAACCCTAACACAGAGAACCCATCAGCCACTCCTTGGAAGGAAGATGGGGCAATCTATTTGCATAGTGATACTGCCTCAGAAACCCAAGGAGGGGTTGCTATGAGTCAGATCCGACTTGACAGCACATAACAACAACAACAACAACAACAACAACAACAACAACACAGAGGAAGGGAAAATGCATTCCATCTAACTTTTATATACATTTTCCCATAATTAACTAATTTAATAATCGTCTAATGTGGTATAGTGCCTAAGGCATGTGACTGCTAACCAGAAGGCTGGCAGTTCAAACCCACCAGCCTCTCCTTGGAAGGAAGGTTGGGCAATCTACTTCCATAGTGACACCACCTCGGAAACCCTAGGAGGGCTTTCTATGAGTCGTATCCAACTCGACGGCAGTGAGAGAATATAAATAATAACAAGGAAATAGCCATTAACATGGTGACAGAGGCTCCTTAGCAGGGTATAAAAGGTGAACTAGGGCAAGGAGACTCCCAAATTTGAAAAATCACTCTTTTGTAAACACACCTAGAACCTCCACCCTCTGACACCATGGTCAACTCCTGTTGTGCTTCTATCTGCTCTGACCAGGGCTGTGGTCAAGGCCAGGAGACCTGCTGCTGCCCCAGCAGCTGTGTGTCCAGCTGCTGCCGTCCAGTCTGCTGCCAGACCACCTGCTGCCAGGCCACCTGCCGCCCGGTCTGCTGCCAGACCACCTGCGGCCCCAGCTGCTGCCACCCGGTCTGCTGCCAGACCACCTGCGGCCCCAGCTGCTGCCGCCCGGTCTGCTGCCAGACCACCTGCTGCCATACAACTTGCTATCGCCCCAGCTGCTGTGGATCCTCTTGTTGAACCTCATATCTGACAATCAACCGTGAACTGGCCATTTTATCAACATAAAAGTGTCATTCATGTAAACTTTTCCCTGTCTTAAATGGCCAGCACATTTATTATCATGTTATACCAGTGAACAACTGGTGAAAGGCCACCAGTCTACACTGAATACCACTCATCTCTCCCATGGACCTCTTCTTTGCATTCAGTCCTCAGATACTTGATGCAGTGGACAAAGCCCCTGAGTCCATATGTTTGTCTTGACTTTCACAATTCTATGTTCACTTTCTCTTTCTCAATAAATTTTACCTTGGTATCAGAAATTCTTGTTTAGTTTAATTATACTTGAGAGTTGATTGTCAGTACTTTTCCCCCCTACCATTATTTCTTTCAAGATGAAGAGAAGATCAGGTTTCTGTGGCCAGGAAAGAAAACTGATTTTGCAAACATGCCATTCAGCTACTAACCAAAAGTTCAGTGGTTCAAACCCACCAGCCACTATGTGGGAGAAAGATGAGGCATTCTGCTTCTGTAAAGATTTACAACCTTGGAAACCCTATGGGGCAGTTGGACTGTGTCCTATAGGATTGCTATTAGTTGCATTGACTCAGTGGCAGTGGGTTAGGTTTGGTTTTGGTATATTGTAGACAGGATCTTCTTTATATGTTTTTCAGAATAAGATAATTCACCTTACTTGTCTTATTCAGTCAACAAAATTATCGATCACTTATCATGTTCATTGCACTGTTGGCTTTTGGGGAATCTACCAAGATACGTGAGCCACAGTTCCTTCCTACAAGGTTCTCACAATCTAATCTTGGAAAAAAGAGTAAGGTCACGGCAAGTAGGGTATTTTGGGTACTATTGATCATATGGGGGAAATTTCTGTTTTGGAGAAAGTTAACATAGGAGGCATATTTTCTAGAAACAGAATGAATTAAGGCAATAAATTCAGGGAAAATGTACATATCCATGAGATAAAGAAGTAGAGAAAACAAGGAAGTATTTGCATTCTTGTGATGCCAAGAATAGATGAGTCAAAAAAAAAAAAAGAAAAAAAAATAGTTGCAGTTGATGTGACAGAGACTAAATCTCACTGGCTTAATCCAGCCCCCTTTACTTTAATGATGTTAGTTGCTGTCAAGTCAGCTCCAACTCATGGTGACTGTATGTACAGCAGAACGAAATATTGCCTGGTTCCACACCATCTCCACAATCCTTGTTGCAGCCACCATATATGTTGAGTGTCTTCCACATGGGGGCACATCTTCTAGCACTGTATCTGACAATATTCCTTTGTAATCCGTAGGGTTTTCATTGACTAATTTTTGGAAGTGGATGAAGCCTTTCTTCCTAGTCTATCTTAGTCTGGAAACTCTGCTGGAACCTGTCCTCCATTGGTGGTATTTGAAATACCAGCAGCATTGATTCTAGCATACATGTAAGCCACTACAGTGCCACAAACAGACAGGTGGTGGCATTTTAATGACACTATACTGAAAAATACCATACACAAATGAGGAGAATATTAGTCAGAGGTGAAGTCACATGTGGATAAGTAAACACCACCTTTGGGGAAGGTTCTGGGAGGAGGAAGAGAGTTTGAATGGTAGGAAAGGATGAGTTTGGAAGAGGGAAACATTTAGGTTGTGCTTGAAAGCTGTGCACTAAGACTGCACTCTTGGGATATTTTTAGATCTTGCAGATCTCCTGTATCTCAGGCAGACTTGATCACATTCAGGCAAGTAAACCAAATGTCTCCTGCAGTCACATTGCTTCACTTGTTTTGTCTGATGCCATTTCCACATGACAAGGAGATATGTGAATAGAAGCAAAATACATGAGCTAACAGAAGAAGGCAATGATCATAGGAGAGGGACCCAGAAAACACTAAACCAAATGCAAATCCACTGCCATCAAATCAATTCCAACTCACAGTGACTCTGTAGGACACAGTAGAACTGTCCCATATGGATTCCAAGGGTGTAAATCTAGCACTTTAACCACTGTGCCAACAGGGCTCCTAAGAAAACACTATAGACATTCTAAAATGGAGAGATTTCAACAATGATCATTATTATGAAAAACATAATATATGGTGGATTGGAGTGCAATAGGCAGTGATCCAGGAATATCATACAGAAGCACAGATGCAGTGGGAAATCACGGAGGATGATTGGTCAGCCATGCAGCTTATGAGATGGAAGCATGAAGTTAAAGCTAGAAATACTAACAGATTTCTAATTTTGATGGCCTTGATAGTCATAATTATGAGTTTATACTTAAATACTAATAACTATTCAAATGTGTCTGTGATGGAAGCAAGAACGGCCAGACTTCGTCTCACCTACTTTGGTCATGTTGTAAAAAGGGAGCATTCCCTGGAGAAGGATATCATGCTTGGTAAAGTGGAGGGTCAATGAAAGAGGGGAAGGTCCTCAATGAAATGGATTGACACGGTGACTACAACGATAGGCTCAGGTATAGCAGGGATCGTGGAGCTGGCACAGGACTGGGGGGTGTTTCATTCTGCTGTACATGGGGTCATTATGCATAGAAGATGACTTGATGGCACCTAACAACAACAATAACTCTAAAGAAAATCTCATCCTTAAACTCAATCTCTTATTAGTCTCTTGTCCTAACAGTAATTACTGTCTCATGAAAGTTCTCATTGCAACATTCCTCTCTAGTTAACACACACACACACACACACACCACTCACACACATGTTTCAAATTGCAAGGATTGAGAAATCTGTTAAAGCCATCTCAGGACAACTGTGATTTTGTTCCTTTATTTCCAACAGTTTGCAGTCCATAAAAATAGTCCCATTTGTTCTTCTTTAACTTTCTATTTTCATTTTATTACTCCTTATACCAATCAAGGTGTAGAATACGTCCAGTACCACAAGAATTCCTTACGTTGCCCTTTTATAGCCACACTCTACCTCCTCCTTAACTCTGCCAACCACTGATCTGTTTCCATTTCTATAATTTTGTCATTTCAAGAACGTTATATAAACAGAATCATACAGTAGGTAATGTTTTCAGATTGTCTTACTCACACTCAGCTAACTTCTCTGTAGGTTCATCCAGATGGTTTTGTGTGTCAATAGTTTATTCCTTTCTATTGCTGAGTGGTGGCCCATGGTGTGGATGGACCTTTGTTTTTTTTTAACCATTCACCCACTGAAGGTTTCCAACACTGTAATCTTTATGGAAGCAGACTGCCTCATCTTTCTCTCATGAAGCAGCTGGTGAGTTTGAACCTCCAACCTTTAGGTCAGTAGCCAAGCACTTAACCACTGCACCTTTGGCTTAGAGGAGAAAAATGCAAATCTTACACAGGAAGAGAATGACTCCAAAGAATTAGTCTTGAATTAAGATACTGATATGCCTAAACTATTCATTTGCTCATGAGGAAGGGGATCACATCCATGCTGGATGCAAGAACAAAGGACAGAGTTGGAAAGCAGAAAGATGAGTATGTTGTTTGAAGAGATACACTACAAAGGAGCTACTCTGAAGCTGTGGCTTCTAAATCCAGCTTTTCATCCAACACAGTCATTTAAAATCTTTTGCTTTTAAATAAATAAGAATTTCATAGATATAAACCAAAAAAACCTCAAACTCACTGCCATCAAGTTGATTTGACTCACAACAACCTCTGATCTGTCTCCATTTCTATAATTTTGTCATTTCAGCAACCTCCATTGGGTTTCCAAGGTAGTAAATCTTTATGGAAGTAGATTGCCTCATTTTCCTTTCAGAAAAGCTGGTGGGTTTGAATCATCTACCTCTGGTTAACAGTCAAATGCCTTAGCTACTATGCCACCAGAACTTCTTATGCATAGATACAGATATTCTAAAAAATACGAATAATGCACTGTTTTTTGTACACTTTGTCAGGTATTTTATGTTTTAGTTTCATGGCTGGAGAACTTCAAGCAATTTTACAGAAAGGATATGTTGTTGCTGTAAGATGCCGTTGGCTCTGACTCATAGCGATTACATGTACAACAGAACAAAACACTGCCTGGGCCTGCGCCAGCACAAGCCTTGCTAAACCTGAACCTATTGTTGCAGCCACTGTGTCAATCCATTTCATTGAGGGCCTTCCCCTTTTTCGCTGACCCTCCACTATGGCAAGCATGATGTCCTTCTCCAGAGAATGGTCTCTTTTGACAACATGACCAAAGTGGGTGAGATGAAGTCTGGCCATTCTTGCCTCCAAGGAGCATTCCAACTACACTTCTTCCAGGACAGATTTCTTAGTTATTCTGGCAGTACATGGTACGTTCAGCATTCTTCGCTAACACCACAACTCAAAAGCATCAGCTCTTTGGTCTTTTCCTTATTCATTGTCCAGCTTTCATATGCATATGAGGCGACTGAAAATACCATGGCTTGGGTTAGGCGACCTCAATCTTCAAAGAGCTATCTTCACTCTTCAGCACTTGAAAGAGGTCTTTTGCAACAGATTTTCCCAGAGCAATATGTCATCTGATTTCTTGACAGCTGCTTCCATTGGTGTTAATTGTGGAACCAAGTACTTTCTGGATCCTTGCATGCCCTGGAATACTTTTCATCAACCCTTTCATATCAATAATTCTCTGCTTATTCACATGAATAATTGGCTAGTTATCTACCAAACATTCCTTCCTCCCTTGTATTGTGTAGAACTACCTCTTGGAAGTAGCCCCCAGTCAGGGACTACATTTCCCAACACCTCTTGCATCTGCTTCACTGTGTTCCAGCCAATGATATGTTTTCCTTTCCAGACCTGGTCCAAAAAATCTCCCATATAACACTCTATGTTATAGTTTTATTTTATGTCTCTAGATTGTTAATTCAGTTTAGATAAATTATAATTTCACTTCTTCTGTTTTAAAATATGGAACTTTGGAATATATTTTGGATTTCTAAAATTCTTTTTTATTTTCCTTCCAAATATTCCTTGCATTCATGTCTTGAACTTTCCAAAGAATTCTCATGAAAAACAAAAAATTTTAAATCACTTCTATTTTTTTTCCATTGGACCTGCTTGGTAGGAGACACTTTTTTTTTTTTTTTTTTTAAGTAGCTTCTTGCTGTTCAGCTTACTCTTTTTCCCATTAGTGAGCCTAAGCCATTCCTTGCCTTTCATGTCAGGACAGAGTTACTGAGCTTCACACTGACCAGGATGCTGGTCTCTCTGGAAGTGGTACAAAGCAGAGAAAGAAAAAGAAATGGGACTTTTGTGAAGAAAATAGGCTTGGTTTTAGTATGCTCACAGGCTTGGCTGAGTATGTTCAGTTAAAGTTATTCAACTGGATGGAAGAGAAGCAGCTGTATTCATTAGTACACCTCCCTTAAGGGCACTGAGAATCAGTGAAATCTCCAAGCAGGCAGCAAGCAGACAGAGGCATGCCTCCCTGTGTGCTGGGTGTCCATGTGGCTCAAGTCAGTAGCCACTCCCATCCAGCTGCAAGGTCAATTATTTGACATATAAACTCCACCAGAAACTGTGATTTCCTCCTCCCTGTGGTTGTCTCACTAAGTCTTTGGTCTCTCCCACCTCATTGTAAAAATAAGTGGCTCATTATGTCACATTTGACAGAGCCCAACTCCTGTTTCATCTTTGTGAGAAGACAGTCTCTAGCATTTGCCTTTAGGCCATGTTCTTATTCATTAAATTGAATCAGTAAGGAGTTGGAACAGAGTCAAGCCGGTGGACTCTCCCTGCCACCTTCCCAGAATTTCCTGGGCAACTTATTAAAACTAGAGATTTCTTGGTTAGCAGTCAAATGCCTTAGGCACTATACCACAAGAAGTTATTTCAGGAAAAATAAAAAAAGAGATGATAATGTCACATGCAATCTTGGTTCCTAAATAGAGTGATCCTATCGATAAGAATAGGTTGGTGACATGAGGAAATATGCCAAAATGCATTGCTTGTGATGCCTTCCCCTAACTCACTAAGTACCAGCCTACACCTACAGCTATCCCCTTTCTCAGGAGTCGGCCTCTCCCTTTTCCACCCAAGCCCCCATTCCAACATTCTGAAATGGGAATAAGTTCATTCCCATTGATTTTCCCAAGCTGCAGCACCAACTGTTGTGTGTTGATTAATGACTGAAAAGGAAACACATGGATATCTGACAACAAACTGCCAGTGACATGCCAGCCAATTGGATAACAGAGCTGACTTTGAAAATTAGATGATACACACAAGGAAAAAAACAGAAGGCTTTATTTGGAAGGAAAGATTAGACTCAATACACATCACAGACAAGAAAGATGCATCCTATCTCACTTCTGCAAGAAAAATACTTACAATTATCTAATTTGATAATTGCTTCTGTAATAGTATAAACAATAACAAGGAAGAGGTTTCCTCAATGGAGTATAAAAGGGGACATAGGGTAGGAAGACTCCCAAACTCCAGAACCTCAATCTCCTGGAAACACACCCAGAACCTCCACCCTCTGACACCATGGTCAACTCCTGTTGTGGCTCTGTCTGCTCTGACCAGGGCTGTGGTCAAGGCCTCTCCCAGGAGACCTGCTGCCAACCCAGCTGCTGTCAGACCACCTGCTGCAGGACCACCTGCTGCAGGACCACTTGCTGCAGACCCAGCTGCTCTGTGTCCAGCTGCTGCCGTCCCAGCTGCTGCCGCCCTAGCTGTGTGACCAGCTGCTGCCGTCCTAGCTGCTGTGTGTCCAGCTGCTGCAGACCCATTTGCTGCCGTCCCAGCTGTGTGTCCACCTGCTACCGTCCCAGCTGCTGCCGCCCCAGCTGTGTGTCCACCTGCTGCCGTCCCAGCTGCTGCCGCCCTAGCTGCGTGTCCACCTGCTGCCGTCCTAGCTGCTGTGTGTCCAGCTGCTGCAGACCCAGCTGCTGCAGACCCATTTGCTGCCGTCCCAGCTGCTGCCGCCCCAGCTGTGTGTCCACCTGCTGCCGTCCCAGCTGCTGTCGTCCAATCTGCTGCCAGACTACCTGCTGCCGTACCACCTGCTGTCGCCCAAGCTGCTGTGGATCTTCTTGCTGTTGAACTTCATTCGTGATCACCAGCCCTGAGTCACCCATCATGATGCCAATATAGCAGTCTTATTCATATTTCCTTTCTTCACAGCACCTGGCCTTGTTCTAAACTGTCACTATGTTGACATGTGCATGACCAACATATGACATGTGCTGGTCATGCTATCAAGCAACTATTTAAAAAGCAACAATTTAAACTAAATACCACACAAAACTCCAAGTTCTCTGTCTATTGCCCTGATATTCATCCAGGTGCCAAATGTTTACACTTCTCAATTGGAAGAGGTTCCTAGTCTATGACCGCTGTGCATGGCTTGACCTTCGCAATGAATTATGTCTAATTGAGTAACTACGTCTCAATAAATATTTGCTGTCTTGGTATCAGAAACATTTGTGGTCCTTTGTTACTTTTTAGTGTTGATTACTTATTTGGAGTTAAGTTTGAATTTCTGTCACATGAACAAAGAAAACTGATTCTGCAAATATAAACCAAAGCCAAAGAATTATTTTTTTCCCCAAACCAGATTGCCCACTTGACTTGCTGTCAAGTCTATTGAGAGAAAACAAGAACTTCTTTGGTATTCTAGTGAGTTATGGATCACCTGGCAGGGTCTTTGCACCCTTAGGTAACTCACAATGAGATCTTGGATTTAAAAGGAAGGCCTATGCCATGTAGAATATGTTGGTAAGAAAGAGAAGAGTATAGGATAAGAGTAATATGTAAGGATTGATTCAGAGAAATAAAATGTGTCAAGTCTGAAAATTCAGGGGAATAAGTATAACTCACAAACACACAAGACAAAGTGAAGGAGAGGATCAGATGACAGAAGAGTGCTTATATTATGAAGGTAATTATTACTATTATTAGAAAAGGTACCAAGAAATATTATGGTCATTTTAAGGAGGAGGGCATGTCAGGATAAATTCATGGAATGAGACTAAATATGATGGAAGCTATGAGAAGACAGGAGCCAGGGATCTCAGTGTGACATTGCAGATGCAGTGGGAAACCAGTGAGTATGATGGATGGTACATGTCAGTTATGGGAAGGAAGGTAATGGAAGTTAAGTAGACGTTGGTTGGGTCCTGTTTTTGAGGGGCTGGATCAACATTGTTGTGGGGAAAGGTCTGCCTAAAAGGCTCCCATCCAGGTTACCTAAGTAAAAGCTCTGTGCCAGAATATTTGCTAAGGAGGCTGGGAATTGGATCACCTTCTCTCTCCCTGTTCCTTCTGGGCACACAGGAACTTTCTCTATCTCTTGCACATGCATGGGTACCAATGAACCTGGCCAAGCCCACTGCTATATCTGTTCCCAGTGGGGGGGGGAATGGGGTCTCTTGTACTATGGCACAAGAAGGGGTGAATGAAGACCATCTGCCCTGCACTGGCCATATGTGGGATGAGCCTGTTGGCCATAGTAGACTGGTACCCATGAATGAAACTGATCTCTCTCTGTCTCTTCTGTACGTGAGTAAAGCATTTTGCATGTGCTGTTAGTGTGTGTGTGTGTGTGTGTGTGTGTGTGTGTGTGTGGTCTTTTGCTGATGACTGTAAACCCTGCCATGACAGACACATTAATGACATTCATCCATCTATGCTCTATTAAACTCCAATTGAGAGTTTGTATGCACTTCTAACTATGACACATGCAAAGAATATTTTTTAGTCCACTTAATAATGACCTGGCATGAAGTCACTCAGCTGCTTATGTCTCCTCTATAAGCCTGCAATTCCTTTTTCCATTGTGAGTTCCATGTAAGTTGGATTTCCTGTGTCCTTTCAAGAGTTTCTCTTCTCTATCCAAGTGAGGTCAGTAGGTTCAAGGTCTGAACGTTTTAGGATTAGGCAAAAACTTTTAGTTGGAAAAGACAATAAAAATGGAAACAAAGACAGCACAAAACTGAGGCAACCTATTTGTAAATTAGTAATGTGATAAAAGAATCGTATCACTGGATTTAAGTTTCACTCCTACGTTTATTCCAAGACAGTAACTGCCCTACAAAGGACACTTCTCAGCACAGTATTCTTCAAGTGCCCAGGCCTGAAAAATGTGTCAGAGCCTCAAGCTATTATGCCTGATGTTTTCTCTGTATTTCAAAAACTGTGTTTGTTTTCTTATGGTATACTATATAAAGGAGCTCTGGTGGCCTAAGGCATTTGCTGCTAACCAGAAGGCTGGTGGTTCAAACCCACCAGCCACTCCTTGGAGGAAGAGTGGGCAATCTACTTTTATAGAGATACCATGTCAGAACCTGAAGGAGGGGTCGCTATGGGTCAGAACTGACTTGATGGCAGTGAGTTTGGTTTTTTTGCACACTATATATGCTGTACTATGTGGCACATAAACATTCATGAATATTTTAATTTTATATTTTCCCTTTATCACAATAAAATACGTTACACTATTTTTGTTTTTGACCTTAGCTTACCACTTTTGGACTTCTGTTGTTATGTTTAAGCCATCTTTGCTGAGTTTTATCCTTTACTAATTCTAGCATATATTTGAATCTTTAAATTTTACTGGTTTCTTCTCTTGATACCATTTTTTGTACAGCATATCTACATTGTAGTGGAATTCTTAATTTTGACTAATTTCTCAGTTAGCTGGAGTACTTCTTAAAATAATTTAAAATGAAGCAATAAGTCATAGTTCTTGTAAATCTTTCCATTGTCCCCACATATTACCAATATCTTGTCTGGATTTAGAATTATTGTAGTGCCTATGGCATTTGACTGCTCACCAGAAGGTTGGCAGTTCAAATCCACCAGACACTCTGCAGAAAAAAGACCGGGCAATCTACTTCCATAAAGATTTACTGCATTGGAAACCCAATGGGGGTTGCTATGAGTCAGAATCAACTTGATGGCAGTGAGGTTTCTTTCTTTTTTTTTTTTTTTTTAGTTTAACTTTTCCACCTAAAAGGAAGGCCTATGCCAGGTAGAATATGTTGGTAAGAAAGAGAAGAGTATAGGATAAGAGTAATATGTAAGGATTGATTCAGAGAAATAAAA
>NW_006921672.1:9784424-9792727 GCF_000298275.1 Orycteropus afer afer | reverse complement strand
TTTTTTTTTTTTTTTTAGTTTAACTTTTCCACCTCAAAACATTTTAGATGTGAGCCAAATATTTTAAAATATAATTACCAGGCAGTATAATTTAAGGAGCCCTGCTGGCATAGTAGTAAGGAATTTGATTGCTAACAAGAAGCTGAGCCATTCAAATGCACCAGCTGCTCTGTGGGAGGAAGATGAGGCAATTTACTTCCATAAAGATTTACAGCCTTGGAAACCCAATGGGGGTCCTTATGAGTTAGAATCAACTCTATGGCAGTGTTTTTTTTTTTTTTTTTCCCATACAATGTAACACAGAAGAAAGGCTTGATATCCTACTTCCAAAACAGCATTAGCCTACGGAGCACAGTTCTACACTAATACACATGGGGTTTCCATGAGACAGAATTGACTCTACAGCAACATGGTTTTTTCTGTTGTTGTTGCTGTTGCTTAATAATCTAACATGTTATGGATGCACAGAGAAAGAGACTCTCACTAACCTCTAGTGCATGAGAAACTAACTGGTTGACTTTAGGGAAAGCTTTAAGGAGTAGTATACATATCAACTGTTAGGCTTAATTTTAAAAGTTTAGAAGTAGTAAGTCTTTAAGATGTCACAAAGTTAACTGTCTATGACCCCTTGTCATCTCTGAATTCATCATTAGCAAACCAACAAGGAGAACGAAGAAGGAGAAACACCAGTTCTATTTTCTTAGGACAGAAGACAACAGCAGGTAAGAAACGGCCATACAATATTGGAGGGAGAAGTGGTGACTGACATAACAGAACAAAAGGACCTACACTCTGAGCGGGCGCAAACAGAATACTCCTAAGTGTGAAGCTGATTTGCCTTAAAGACTCGGAAAGGCTCAGAACTTGGAGGCACTAGAAAATATTGAAGGCAGGAAGAGGCAGGAGATCTGCGAGGCCCCTAGGATACTTTGTCCACCTGCAGAGTCAGGTCATTAGCCCTCCCCTACTTCCCACCAGAAGTGGTGAGATTTTTCTCTTGAGAATTTAACGAGAGAAGCTCCACATCTGGGGATACTGCGGGGAACAAAGGTGAAGCATGGAACTGAAAACACTGATGAAGTGAAAATATGAACACTGTGCTCAGCATTCAGGGCTCTGAAGGCTAGGCATGGGCTTCCTTTTCTTTCTTCTCTAAAGAAAATGAAGGGACTCAGAGAGAAGATCTGTGTAGCCTGACAACGCTTTGGTGGTTAGAAGGACAGAGGTGAAGGGATCGGTTAGTGAAGCCTACAAGTCCTACCACCCACACAGAACTCTGAATTGGCTCTTTAGTGACATATTATTAAATATGCAGCAAGCATTTGAGAAATATCACCAGCCTGATGTACTGAAACCAAATTAAACACAAACTAGCAAACATAAAGAAAAACAAAAAACAAAATTTTGCAGAAATAGAAAATACAAGGAGCAAAAAAGAACTAAAAAAATTCTAAAACCAAAAGCAAAAAATAGTATCCTTAAAGAAATGAGAGTGGAAACTGGATGCTAAGAACAAGATGCTATGAAAAAGGAGCAAAGAACCAGAATAAAATCTGCTTCTCCAGGAATTAAGATTTGATAGACAAAATTAGAAAACAGAAAACAGTGTTGTAAAATATTTAGAAGATAATCTGGAAGAAGAAATCGAAGAAATAGACAGCATTAAAGGAAATATAGTGACGCAGAATATCCATTCAGGAGACCCACTGCACAGAGGAGCTGTGGTGGTTCAGTGGTAGAATTCTCGTCTTTCATAATGGAGACCTGGGTTTGATTCCCAGCCAATGAACCTCAAGCACAGCTACCACTCATCTGTCAGTAGAAGCTTGCATGTTGCTACGATACTGAAAGGTTTTCAGCAAAGCTTCCAGACTAAGATGGATCAGGAAAAAAGGCCTGGCAATCTTTTTTCTGATGAAACACCTATAGATCACAAGAGTGTTGTCTTATGTGCATGGAGTTGCAATGAAATGAAGATCAACTTGACAGCAGCTGACAATATCATCACCACAATAATGAAGAGAAATTCTAGAAAAAGAAAGAAGAGCAAACAGAAAGGAAAAAATTATCAAAGAAATAGTATAAGACAACTTTAATGGCAAAGGATATGAGGGAAGATACATAGCTTAGGGCACTATTTCCTCAGCTCCCTGATGATTGGGTCACACATAGAACCATACCCTTGATCATGGTTCAGAAATGACTCTCAGTGATGGACCTTTTCCCTCTGTGGATCCTGAGCCCACATCCCATCCTCTTAAGTGGTCAACAGAAGAGTCCTCCATGAGCCATGCTGCCTACATTAACACATGATGTAATATACATAGAGCAGAGAGGAACACATAGAATGACTGATAACAAGCAACTAAACAACGAAGTTCCAGTCTTGAAATTAGGTAACAACCATGAGATGATGTGAAATTGGTGATTCAAGAGCAAAATAAAAGAAATATCTGCTAAAACATCAGAGACAAGAATACATTCTATCTAAATCTATAATAATTAGGTAATTTTAAATTTGATAAATATGTCATTTGATTATTGATTATGTACTAGCAGAAACAATGACAGAGAAAGAGTATTGCACATGCTGACAACCATCTTTTAGCTGGGTTGACTGTGTTGTAAGGAGACGATCATACTCAGGAACTTATTCATCTGGAAACACCTGAACCTCCACCCTCTGAAATCATGGTCATCTCCTGATGTGGCTCTATTTGCTCTGTCCAGGGATGTAGTCAAGGCCAGGAGACCTGCCCCCATCCCATCTGCTGCCAGACCACATGCTGCAGGACCACCTGCTGCTGCTCCAGCTGCTGTGTGCTCTGCTGTCAAACTAGCTACTGTGTGTCCTGCTGCTGCAGGCCCCAGTGCTGCTAGCCCATCTGCCACCACCCCAGCTTCTGCATTTCTAGCTGTTGCTGTCCCTCCTGCTGTGGTTTCAGCTGCTGCCACCCTAGCTGCTATGTGCCCAGCTGCTGCTGTCAGACCACTTGTCCCAGCTGCTGTGGATCCTCTTTTTGTTGAGTTCTCCATCTCACATGAACACCTTCCCCATCAACATTCTCCTCCACTGAATCAGGAGCTTCTTTCTTCCAGGGCAGTAGGGCACAGGGTTCTGCCTGAGCTAGTCCTGATGTCTGTGTGTCTAATATCTGGATTCTTTCCCACACTGGCCTTAAGGCTCCAGTGTCTAACTTTTGAGTCTCTAAGTGTCCAATAAGAGTCTCAGATTGTTGCCTTCCTCCCTGGCATCTGGACATCATTTTCCACTCCTCAGAAAGAAGGAAACTATTGGCTAGGCTTCTGTGAGTATGGATGGTTATCTGAATTCCCAGATTGAATTGATGACACTTTCTCAGCTTTTTCTCTTAGAGTGATTTTTCTAAGTCTGTTTTTTTTTTTTCTTTCTTGTTTGATTCTACTTTTATGTTTCTGAGTACACAAATAAAATTGACTTATTATTCATTCCTTCTTATGTGTTCATAACTAGAATATGAATAATTGCTTTTATATATAGATGCAGACAAGAATTTAGACCTGGGTCACAACATAACAGAATTTCCAAATCAAAATGTCTCAGCACAAAACAAACTCATTTCATTGATCCTTTAACAAACCAGCAACACTCTGTTCTTCCTACTCACCCTAATTTGAAGAGAACAAACAGCAACGACCAGGTGGACAATAGCTGTGGAAACTCTTGGAAAGAGTTATTCTCCATTGACATATCAGATGAAGATTTCATTCCCATTTTAGTGTTTGTGTCTTCAGGTGATTCAACCTACAGAGGAATATTCATGTCTTCTGCCCCATCGGTGATACTCTGAGACACTTCATCATTCCCAAAAATATGCATCACTTGGGGGTGGAAAACTCATTCACCTTTTTTTAATAATGACATTTCTGCTGGGATCATGTTTTCCCCCAAGGTATCTCGCCTTGTAAAGAGATCACCCAGTCACTAGGATGTTGCACTTCACAAAGGCCCTGGTGGCTTCACCTTTCAATTTTTGTTTCTTTCAGTGGAGTACTCTTGGGAGATCTGGCTATATGCATCAGCCTCAAGCTAGGATACTGGTGCCTCTTTTTCAAAGCAACATTGAATCATGGCTCAAATAAATTATTATATTCACCTTGACTGGCTCTTTTGGCTAGAACAGTAGTTTTCCAAGTGAGCTACTTGGAATTTCACATAAGTGAAACCTTAAAAGCTGCTGGACTGTGGCTGAGAGCTGGGCCCTCTCCCTCCAACTTAAGTGCCTCCATTTTATCTGGCTTTTATAGACTGAGTTTCAGGGTGAGGGAGCATTAAAAAAGTTTTTAAAAAAGCTTAGAAATCATTAAATTAAAACAATAAATTCACACCAATGTGAATATTGTGAATAAAACAGTAAGAAGTCAGAATAAGTGGGGACAAAAGTCAGTAAGAAATGCTATATTTTAAATGTGAGTATAAAGAGAACATCAAAGTGGCAAAAATCTACAATTTTTCCCTGGTCTCTGGGTTTTTCATTTAGTTCTACTGAAGTGAGGATTAAAACTCATTACAATCTGATATTTCTGATACTGCTTCTCTACGTGAATCAGAATTATCGATGGGGACTTATTTAAAATGCAAATTCCTGGGCTCTGACCAAGATTTTCTAGACCAGAATCTTTAGGTGTCACGTTAGGAATTTAGAATTGTTATCAAGTTTCTAAGATCACGTTTATGTATACTAGCAGAAGACCCTCTGTAAATCCTAGCTCTAGAAGATCACTTACCATTCTCTGAACACACCATGCTTTCCCATGCTTCTATGTCTTTGTATGTGTCAAATTCTCTGATTGGGGTTTGCTTTCCAGACCTGTCCCTTTCCTGTTCTTTAAGGTCTATGTGTAATATCTCTTTATACATCATTTTCAGACATCTGGTTGCTCCTCTTATGCTGAGGGAATTCACAGCACTCAGTTCCCCAGAGGATTTTTCTTAGTACTGTCTTTGTTCATTCATCGTTTTCCATTTTTACACTGAGTTTCTCAAGGGTAGGAACTCAAGGGTAGTATAGCCGGAATGTTCCTTGGAAGTGAGAATGGCCAGACTTTGCCTCACCTATTTTGGTCACGTTGTCAGAAAGGACCACTCCCTGGAGAAGGGTATCATGCTTGGTAAAGTGGAGGGTCAATGAAGAAGGGGAAGGCCCTCAATGAGATGGATAGACACAGTGGCTGCAAGGACAGGCTCAGGTATAGCAAGGATCATGAGGCTAGCACAAGACTGGGCCATGTTTTGTTCTGCTGTGCGTGGGGTTGCTATGAGTCAGAGATGACTCAACAGCATCTAACAACAACAACAAGGGACTATATTATTCATTCAACAAGCCCTTATATAGAGTCAGCTCTTGTCCATGCTGTGAGCTAGGCACATGGATTGCAAAGAAGACCCACTGGTATCTTTTCTTAGGGAGCTCAGGAAAAGTGATGATAAAACAATATGAAACACATAGGAGTATGTTCTCATGATATTAGAAGAGAGCCACCTAATGGAGGGGTGGTTTGGGAAGAAAATACTAGGAAGGGTTTACTAGAAGAGGTGACAACACCTAAGTCTTAAATCATAAGTAGTAGGAAGCTTCATGCATAGTACCTGGAATAGAAGAGGGGAACTCTCAGCCACTATTTGTTGAATAGATGAATCTTTCTTTATAGGACTCCAGTTTTACGATCCTTTCAAAACCCAAAAAAGATCTGCCAAGAAGAACATTTCTCACCAATATAAAACTTACCTGTAAACATGGGCCTGTTATTATGGTCCCAACTGTGAGTCAGTCAGGCCTCTTCTAGGCCCCAACCCAACCTTTACATGACATTGTGCCACATTCTGAACACTGAGAACTGTGGGGCCGCTGACTCACTTTGGTTCTCAGGAAAGTGACACTGAAGGCTTGTGGGAGTGCTGTGTGTTGGAGCAATAATCCATTTATTGGCTGAAAGATTACCTGAACCATCAAAAAAGGATTAGGATGATGGCTTGAATGTCTTCTACACGCCCTAAATCCCCTACTATGACACTCACGTAACAAAATCTTATCAATTTGGACACAGCCCATTTGGGACATGTGCAGACTCATTTGTTCTGGCCTACACCCAAGTGAAATTTGACATATTCCATAAAGTAACTGTTTACAAGATAAATTGAAAAGGTAAATATAATTATAGAAGATATATTTAACTCAATGTGGATTAACTTTTTGTTAATTATAAGTGAACCATATCATTCTGAACCTAAACCCTAAAACTCACCACTTAGAAACATTCTTTAGCTATGATTCCTAAATCTCCTTTAAATGTATTAAAAAGAGACTAAAAGGTGTTATTTTTAAAAGGCCTAGCTAATCAAATTAGCCTAGCCTGCCAAGAAATTTCATTATACTTTTTCTACGGAGAAATTTTGCAACTGGGCATTTTATTATAAATTTAAAAGATTTCCTACATTACTTAAAAGCTTGTGGCACCTCAGCTAGGATTTTGCTAGGTAGAAAATAAGAAGAAGGTTTCTAAGGAGTTGGACAGAATTGCAAAGAGCAGTGTCTGAAATATGTAGCACAGAGCTTAGGGCAATGCGGGAGGTGAAAGAGTGACAGGAGATGGGGTTGGAAAGGCAGGTTATGAGGAGACTGTTGATATCATGCTAAGGAGTTTGGGTACATGCTGAGTCCCCTAGGGAGTTCACACAGGCAGAGAAACCTTTCATCTTAAGGCACTGCCCCAAGCCTGCCTTTGGCACATGAAATCTGGCAAAAGAAGAAAAACAGCTCACAAGATGTGTTCCTTGGCTAAGTCAACCTTATTGTTTGTTTTAAAATTTAATTCCATTTAATACTTCAGAGGTGACAAAAGTAGCTCCAATCATGCTAACATTAAAAAGAAACGTATATGAAGTAAAATTCTCCCTTGCCACCCATCCGTTTGTCCCACACAAACATATCTGTGTAAATATATTTATACTTTTCTCTCTCTAAATATAGGGTCATGTGGTACATTTATTCATTCATTCAATCAGTACTTACTGAGTGTACCTTGCACTGTTCGATTTACTGAGCATAAGGTACTGAGAAAGAGTTCCTATGTATTCTACAAGGATGATATAATTTAAAGTAAAAATAAATGCTAAAAAGACAATTAAAGCACCAAAAGTACAATGTCCTGGGAGAGACTAGTGGGTTCTTAAGATCGGGAAGTTGGAGATGGCTTCTCTGAGGATGGCAACATCTGAGTGAAGACTTGAGTGATGCTCAGAAGCCTCAAGTTATGAGATGGAGGCCAAGGCTTTCAGGCACAGGAAGCATCAAGTACTAAGACACTATGGTATGAACAAAGCTTGGCAGGTGCCAAGGACGGGAGAGGCACCAGTGTGGCTGGAACACAGTGAAAGAGGGGGAGACTTGAAAGGAATAAGCCAGAGAGGTGGGCAAGAACCAACTTAGGGAAGGTGACATACTTCAAGGTCAGGACTTGAAATTGTTTGTCCTAAGTTTAAAATGAACCATGAAAGATTTTAAGGACAAGAACAGCATGCTTTTATTTTTGCTTTAAATATATAAACAAGGGTTTATATACTGTATGGAAAATGGATTGCAGACAAACAAAGAAAAAGTAGGGAGATGATTAAGTTATTACAAGTGGGGTAAGACAGTTGCTTGAACAAAAGCAGTGGCGATGGAGACGGGGAGAAGTGAATTTATTGGGAAACGTTTGGGAGTCGTGGTGGACAGAACTTACTGATGGCCTAGCCATGGAAGTTGAGAGAAAGGAATTAATTACAGCTCATCTAGAATTTTTGTGTTAACAGTTGAGCCTATGATAGTGCTAATCTGGGGGCAGAGAGGGACCAAGAGTTCTGTTCTGGTCATGTCAGTTGGAGATGCAGATTAGTCATCTGAGTGAAGAGCTCAAGTAGGAAGATGGCAGATGTCTGGACACATCCGAGATGAAGGTGTAAACACGGTGATTTCAGGGTGCGTGAAACCACACAGAATAGGTAAATAAAGGAAAACAGAAAGAAGGCAAAGGATGAAGCCAAGGGGTCTCTGAGCATTTAGAGGCCAAGGAAGAGAAGCTGCAGGAAAGGAGAATAACACTTCGAATATTTAAGTGGCACTGAGTCACAGATTTGCCTTTGAAATGTTAATGAATATTGCTACTCACCTGCCAAAAACGTGGCACAAATTTACACTCTCATCACACACTTATATAGGAGCTCTGGTAGCATAGTGCCTAAGGCACTTGACTGCTCACCAGAAGGCTGGCGGTTCAAACCC
>NW_006921672.1:9780723-9784324 GCF_000298275.1 Orycteropus afer afer | reverse complement strand
CACTTGACTGCTCACCAGAAGGCTGGCGGTTCAAACCCACCAGCCACTCCTCGGAAGGAAGGTTGGGCAATCCTACTTCCGTAGTGATACTGCCTCGGATACCCAAGGAGGGGTTGCTATGAGTTGGGGCCGACTTGACGGCAAACGACAACAACAACACACACTTATAACCTTCACGTTTCTACGCATCCTCACCAGGCTTGATGATGATCAATCTTATACCTTTTTGAGTCATCTTGTAAGAGAAAGCAGTATTTGATTTAAGATATTCTTTCTTAACTGTAAGTTAATTTAAGCATCTTTTCTTATGTCTCTTAGCCTTTTGCATTGATCATCCCTTTTCTAGCCCACCATTTGCCCTTGACCTGCTCCATTCCTGCCAGTTCCACCTGTGTCCTCTGTTTCATTCTCTAAGTTATCCAGTTGCTGTAGCTCACCTCCAACTTTGACATCTCATTCTGAGGGTTTGAAACTCTACTTATGTATCAGAATGATCTTGGGAATTATGAGGGATGGAGAGAGGAAGTTTAGGCTTCACCCCAGACCTCCTAAGTCAGACTCTCAGGAAGTGTTCTAAGAGCCACGGCCTTAGTGCTGTGTCTCCTGCCAAGGACTCTGGCTTCCTCTTCCCATTCATAGCAGGCCCCTTCCCTCCTGATGAGGCATTGCCTTCCTATTTACTAAGCAATTTAAAGGCATATTTATCTGTAGAACATTCTCTCATGAAATGTACCAATGGACAGCCTTGGGTTTGTGTATCAACATTCCAGGGCAGGAGTGAGATTCAAAATACTTAACCAATAGTTCAAGGTCACCAACTAATCAGAATGGACATCAGACCTAGTCCTAGAGCAGGATCCTGGAGCCCTCCTTGCAGTTAGTAGCTTTAACGTATTCATGCTGGATCACAGAGATGTGGAATGGGGAAGGGGGACACTCAGAGGGCTCAAGGCAGTGGCTGTTTACCAATAGAGAACTTCAATATCCTAACAACAGGTATAACCTCTGCACTTGAGTGTCACAGAGGAGATCCTGCTCCTTCTAGGTAGGGTAGTGGCTTGAAAAAGTTTCCTTGAAATTTTTTTCTGTTTACCAAAGGAAAAGCAAGAGAGAAAAAAAAGTGTTAAGGAAATCAGAAGTTTCCATAATTCTATGAACCAGAGATAATTATTACTAACAATGTCCAGTGACTATGTTAATAATTTCTATAGATTTTACATAATGGAGGTTACATTGTATACTGTTTATATAAATATAAATATAAATGTTTTTAGTAACATAAGCAATATTACCAATTCCAGTGGTGATTCTGTGAAGGGCTGTTTCAGTCCACATACATATTAGCTCTCTTTTTTTTTTCTTAAACTTTTTATTGCGATTTGGGTGAAAATTTACAGAGCAAATTCGTTTCACATTCAACAGTTCATATGCATTTTGTTTTGTGACATAAATTAAAATCCCCACAATGTAACAGCTCTCTTTCCACTTCCTCCCTGTGGTTACCGTTCCCTGCGTCCTTCTCACCTATGAATTCCTGCCTGAGCTAGTGCTGCCCTTCTGATCTCTCATGGTTGGTTGTTCTAAGGCATGTACCTCCCCAGTGTAATTGCTCACCTCATAGGCTTACTGTTTGGCTGAAAGTTAAGCCATGGGAATGAATTCAACTCCAGGCCAGGCCCAAAGGGTGTCTAGGATCCCTAGTCTCCAGGGTTTCAACAGTCTGTATGAGACCAGTATGTCTGGTCTTTTTCTGTTTTGAGTTTGTTTCACATTATTCTTGCACTCTATCCACTACCTCCAATTTTGATCTCTTTCTAACTGATTGGCAATGTTAGCCAGGCACCATCTAATGCTTCTGGTCTCAGGGTCCACCAATCTCTTGGACTAATTGTTTCCATGTATCTTTGATTTTCTTTAATCTGCTTTGCTCTGGACTAGGAGAGACAAATTGTTGTATCTTATATGGCCACCTGCAAGATTTTAAGATCCCAGTTGGTTGCTAATCACAAAAGTAGGATGTAGAACAAAGTTTTTGCATAGTATGTTATGCTAATTGATCTTGATGTCTCCCTGGACCATGGTCCCGAGCCCAGTGATTCACTCTCTCAAGGTGTTTGCCCTGTTAGTGCCACTACATATATGGATATGTTACAGCCCATACAAATACAAATGTTGAAGTATCATCTGCCAAACCTATCTAAGGCCCCATTCACCTATCCATACCTAATCTTCTTGCCTGTCTACCCATGTATCCACCCATTTACTAATGTTTGTTATTATTGATAATGCAGTATTTATCTTTTTTGTCTGTACCTCTAGTGTACTTCTCTGTGCCTCCTTTTTCCTAAGTGATACTGTGCTGGTCACCTGCTTTTGGTATCTTGCTTTCCCTTTACTCAAATCATTACATATCTCTTACCTAACTACCATGCATACCTCCCATCCCTGGTAACCAACAAAGAAAGTTTCTTCCTGTGTGTAAATCTTTCCTTGACTTTTTGTAATAGTGGACTCATACTTTTTTTGTCCTTGTGTGATTGACTTATTTTACTCAACACAATGTCCTCCAAGTTCATCCATGTTATGATGTAGTCCATGGATTCTTTATTATTTTTTAATGTTACATAGTATTCCCATATTTGCTCTTTAAAAAGAGGAAATCTGCCAATATTTTCAAGTCAAGAAAAGGGTAAGAACAAGGATAAGGTGTCCTGGGGACTCTTTTTCTTGGCCCACTGACCATTACTATTTTTAGCTGACCATCCTGATCTTGCCTTCCCATGCAAGATGCCATCCTTCTGAAATCTCCTTATATCTTCAGTGTACTTTCCTTTTTTTAAAATAAGGAATGCTCTAAAAATTATGAGCATGGTGGGAAAATCACTAACTAGAAAGTTTGTTGTTGTTGTTGTTGTTATGTGCTGTCGAGTCAGACCCAACTCCTAGCAACCCCTCCTTGGGTTTCCGAGGCAGTATCACTACAGAAGTAGATTGCCCCATCTTCCTTCCTAGGAGTGGCTGGTGGGTTTGAACCGCCAGCCTTCTGGTTAGCAGTGGAGTGCCTTAGGCACTATGCTAACAAGAGAGTAGACGTGTATTAATTCGGGTGAAGGGAAAGGGAATAAGCAATAAGGAGGAGGTCAGCACAAAATAACCAAGGCAAAGGAAGATACTTAGAGGTGTACAAGAATTAAAGGCAATGAAGGTAAATAGTGTTACATACACAATTCTGCAATAACAGTAATAACAATAATCTATCAGTGGATACATAGACATGCAGCTGAACAGGTGTGGGAAGGTGAATGGGACTACAATCAAGAATGTATATATGTTTGACAGAGGATTTTTGAATATACATATTTGTATGTGTTGCAAATATATCTATGTATATAGTAGAACATAAAAAGGGCAAAGTTATGAAAACTTAGCCATAACCAAACACCTTGAGGTAATGAGTTCCTGAGCCTGGGGGCTCAGGACCATAGTCTCAGGGGACATCAAGGTAAATTGGCATGACATAGTCTACAAAGAGGAGCTCTGGTAGCGTAGTGTCTAAGGCACTTGACTGCTAACCAGAAGGCTGGTGGTTCAAACCCACCAG
>NW_006921672.1:9767518-9778458 GCF_000298275.1 Orycteropus afer afer | reverse complement strand
AAAAAAAAAAAAAAAAACATGGGCATGATTATGGGCCACCCATGGAGAAGAATGACACCTGGACTACTCCATGTCACCCTTCACGATAACTACTCTGTGTAAGAAGGTGCAGTGTCTGTAAACATAGATGATGGCCACAAGGAAGGAATGGCAGGAGATGATTCAGGAAGAAGGAGCAGATGGGGTGAGAGTCAACACTTTATTTAATCAGCATCTGAGCCAAGATGATGCACTCAGAGGAAGATACACAATATGCAATTCAGGAAGAGCCAATGGGATAAATCCTAATACAGGAAAAAAAAGTAATGTTTATTGTCTATTTTGAAAAATGTAATTGGCTAATTTGATAATTGCTTACTTACTAGAGTAAACAATAACAATGAAAGAGCTCCCTCAGAAGGGTATAAAAGGGAATATGGGACAAAGAGACTTCCAGATTCAAGAAATACACTCTCCTGGAAATACACCCAGAACTTTCATCCTCTGACAGCATGGTCAACTCCTGTTGTGGCTCTGTGTGCTCTGACCAGGGCTGTGGCCAAGGTCTCTGCCAGGAGACCTGCTGCCAACCCAGCTGCTGCCAGACCTCCTGCTGCAGGACCACCTGCTGCCGCCCCAGCTGCTGTGTGTCCAGCTGCTGCAAGCCCCAATGCTGCCAGTTTGTGTGTTGCCAGCCTACCTGCTCCAGACCCACCTGCTGTGTGACCAGATGCTGCCGTCCTAGCTGCTGTGTGTCCAGCTGCTGCAGGCCCCGGTGCTGCCAGTCCGTGTGTTGCCAGCCCACCTGCTGCTGCCCCAGCTGCTGCATGTCCAGCTGCTGCAAGCCCCAATGCTGCCAGTCTGTGTGTTGCCAACCCACCTGCTGCAGGCCCAGCTGCTGTGTGACCAGCTGCTGCCATCCTAGCTGCTGTGTATCCAGCTGCTGCAAGCCCCAATGCTGTTAGTCTCTCTGTTGACAGCCCATGTGCTGCTGTCAAACAACTTGCTACCATCCCAGCTGCTGTGGTGGTTCTCGCTGTTGAGTGTTCTGCCCTAGAACCAGGAACGATTCATCAGTGTCCTTGCTCCCATCTGCAGTTGAGGCAGAGAATGTCTATGCAACAAAACACGTGGCACTTCCTGATGCCATAAACTTACAAACAGGATCATGAGATGGACTAGGAAATACTTGGTCTCTATATTATCACCCTCTCTGTTCTCTATTGTCGAAACATCTTATTATTAGTGAATCAGAATTTATAGTCAGATTGTTGTTGTTGTTGTTATGTGCTGTCAAGTCAGCCCCGACTCATAGCGACCCCTCCTTGGGTTGCACAGGCAGTATCACTACAGAAGTAGATTGCCCAACCTTTCTTCTGAGGAGTGGCTGGTGGGTTTGAACCGCCAGCCTTCTGGTTAGCAGTCAAGTGCCTTAGGCACTATGCTACCAGAGCTCCCGCAGTCAGATACTAAATCAATTTATTTTAGAATTCCCAATTCTGATACAAAATAAGAAGTTTTCAAATATTTTCTGTTTCTAATAATGTTTTTCTTATGTGGACCTGCTTAACGTTCCCCAATAAACCCTTTCAGCATTCAAAGGCACTAAAATTTGTCTCTCATTACTTGTTGCCGCTGAAATATTCCATGGATGTCACTGTCTCTTTTTATTTATACACAGCATAGGAGCACATGTGCTCAGGGGACTTTACAATAGAAAATGAATGGCACTCATTAATGGCATTTTATCCAGACCAGAATCCAGTGTGACAGCAGAAATAAGAAGAGGTTTAAAGGGTTTTTAATCTAAAACGTGTAACATGGGAGCTAAAGATTGATGCTCCCACAAAAAGAAGTCCTTAATACCCTATCTATAATCCATGACTTGTTTCAAACCAATTTGAATAGAGGCAGCACAGTATAGAGAAAAGCCCACGTACTTTGCAGATGGACACAATTAGATGTTGATTCTGAATCTACTACATACCAACTGTGATCTTGAACACACTGCTAAAACTCTTGACCTACAATTGCTTTTCAGTAAAGGATCACAATCACCACCTATTAAGGTTGTCATAAAGATTCAGTGAGATGAGGGTACATGATAGACAAACAAAAACATGTTCCCTTTCATCTTCAATTAGCCTCATTTGTATTTATCATTGATTTAATTTACCTTTTATTTAGAAATATAGATTCAAAGGAAGTTGCAAAACAAAAGTACAGGGAAGTTCCACATACCCTTGACCCAGTTTTAATCAATGATAACATCTCACATAACTATAAAACCAAACACCAAACCCGTTGCTAGAGTCTATTCCAATAGAGTAGAACTGCTCCATAGGGTTTCTGAGACTTTAGTCTTAACGAAAATAGACTGGCACATCTCTCTCCAGTGAGAGCAGCTGCTGGGTTCAAACTGTTGACCTTTGGTAAGCAGTTGAGTGCTTGATCATAGCACGTATCAAAACCCAGAAACTGATAATCCGCAGAGTCACCAGTTTTGCATGCACTCATTTGTGTGTGTGTGTGTAGTTCTATGCAGCTGCATGTGTGTAGATTTATGGAAACCATAAAGATACATCAAGATACATAACTCTCATGTCCATGAAGCTCCCTTGGGATATCTTTGCATAGCCACGTCACCCCTCCCACTCCTCCTCCCTATCCACTGGCAATCACTGATCTGTTCTCCACCTCTATAATTTTGTTCTATCAAAAATATTATATCAATTGATCATATAGTAGGTGATCATTTTGTGGCTGCCTTTTTTGTCTCAGCATAATTCCTCTGAAATCCATCCACACTGTGGCTTGTATCAATAGCTTATTCCTTCTTATTGCTGAGTATTCCATAGTATGGTTGTACCACAGTTTGTTTTGTTTAACTGTTTTATCAGTTAAAAGACATTTGAACTGTTTCAAATTTGGATTTAAAAAAAATTGAGGGCTGTGGGTGAACATTGCCAGTTTTCACTTGCAGGACATGCAAGTGTCTAATTCTAATATTCTTGGATTAGGTAAATTTGCCTTTATTTTCTTTATCTCTTGGTCATTAAGTCTCTCAAAACTTTCATCATAAATCTATCTATATTCTTCTAGGATGGAAGGGTCCTAATATTTTAGACCTTACTTGCAAGAGAGTCATTTTTCCTCTGAGGCTCTCAATATCACATTTTTTTAGAATCATCCATTTATGTCTCCGTTCAGTTTTGAAATCAGACAAGCATGAAGCAGGCAGAATAGGTTGCTAGAAGTATAGAAACACAGATTGTGGTTCTTTCCATTGACCCTCTAATTTTGCCCAACATTTAGGGGGCTTCGATGAGTCTAGCACTACCCTGGGACCACAGCCATAGGGAAAAAAAATTCCTTTTTCAAGGGTTTTTTGGGCATGTGTGGTTGGGCTGAGCACAAAGGTATATTTGTTATATACTAGAAGTGAATGGGAGCTCTAGTGGCATAGTGCCTAAGGCATCTGACTGTTAAACAGAAGGCTGGTGGTTCAAACCCACCAGCCAGTCTTCGGAAATAAGGTCGGGCAATCTACTTCCTTAGAGATTCCACCTCGGAAATCCAAGGAGTCATCACTATGAGTCGAGATCGACTCGACTGCAGTGAATTTCGTTTTTGATTTATAGACATGAATATTCTACTTTCTTTCTTAAATAATATATTAAACTAGATAGAAGTTTCTTTTTCACACAAAGTCCAAAGATGGAATATCTGCTCTTGGAGGAGGTGGTTTTCCTTCAAGGTCTGAATCAATGAATGAACTGTGTTCTTTCTCTCTTGTGGCTGATGTCTCTAGCTGCCAAGAGGAGTGTTTTCATGGAAAAGTTATACGTGATTCTTGATCGTATTCCATCAGCAAGAACTCGATGCACGATACCACCTGAATGCAAGGAAGCCAGAGACACATAGACCCTGTCTGGGCAGCACACAGGGAGAGTTTTGTAGCAGCAGCAGAATGGGCATGAAGGATGCATGGAGGAATTTGCAATTGAGAGCCTAATGGAAAGCTGTCTGCTTCCTCAACAGAGACAAGGGCACAGCAAGTTGTGCATTATATTCCTAACAGGGCTGCAAACTGGTTCATGGTTCCCTTGACCCCCTGTGCGAACTTGCATTTTCACTCAGGAGATACTGAATCAGAATCTATATTTTAACAAGATCTCTAGATGATTCTTATAGATCCCCGGGTGACTCCCTTGTGTACAAAAGAATCACCTGGGAATCCTGCCAAAGGATAGATTCAGAGCCAGCACACCTGGGGTTGTTGTTGTTGTTGTTATTTGCCATCGAGTCGGCCCCGACTCATAGCGACCCCTCCTTGGGTTTCCGAGGCAGTATCACTACGGAAGTAGGATTGCCCAACCTTCCTTCCGAGGAGTGGCTGGTGGGTTTGAACCGCCAGCCTTCTGGTTAGCAGTCAAGTGCCTTAGGCACTATGCTACCAGAGCTCCCGCACACCTGGGGTAGAAATGCAAATTCCCAGCAGAGGATTGAATTAGAATGAATCTGCTCAAAGCCCTGATTCCTAAACGTATGAGGCTACATTGAAATCACTGGCAAATCCTGATTGATGCAAGACTGTGCAGCCCCTAGGATCATGTTGTTATGTGCTGTCTAGTCAATTCTGGCACAAAGCAACCCTATATGACAGAGTAGAACTGCCCCATAGGGTTTCCTAGGCTGAAATTTTATTTTTAGTTTTTTTTTTGGAAACATTTTACTGTGCTTTAGGTGAAAGTTCACATAGCAAATTAGTTTTTCAATCAATAATTCATGCACAAATTGTTCTGTGACGTTGGTTGTGATTCCCACAATGTGACAGTACTCTCCCCTTCTCCTCCCTGAATTCCCCATTTCTATTCATCCGGTTTCTCTGTCCCTTTCTGCCTTCTTATTTTTGGTTTTGGAAGATGTTACCCTTTTGGTCTCCTATGGTGGACTGTTCTAAGAAGGGCATTCTTACCAGGCGTTATTGTTTATGTTATAGGCTCATCTATTAATTGGCTGAAAGTGGCCTTCTGGAGTATTTTCAGTTTGAAGTTAGAAGGTTGTCTTTGGGCGATATCCCTAGGGTTCCTCCAGTCTATGTCAGACCAGTCTTTATTTTAATTTAAATTTTGTTCTACATTTTTTACCCATTCTCATCAGGACCTTCCATTGTGGTCCGAATCAGAGAGGTTGGTAGTGGTAGTCAGGCACCAACTAGTTCTACAAGGCTGTGGTTCATGGGGGCCATCAGTCCTTTGGACTAATTGCTTCCTTGATTCTTTGGTTTTCTTTATTCTCCTCCGTTCTACTGAGACACATAGTTGCTTATTAGATAGCATCTCACAAGCTTTTAAGACTGCAGATGCTACTCATCAGATTAAACTGTAGAAAATTTATGAACTGTGTTTTGCCCGTTGACCTAGACATCCCGAGATGATGGTTCTTTTCTTTCTTTCTTTTTTTTTTTAAATTGTGATCTGGGTGAAGATTTAGAGAGCAAATTCACTTTCCATACAGCAGTTCACATATACTTTGTCTCATGTCATTGATCACAGTTTACCACAATGCAACAGCTCCCCTCACACTTCCCCCCCATAGTTACCTCTTCCCAGTGTCCATCCCCCCATACACTCCTGCCCCCTGAGCTGTCTCCCAGGAGTTTGTTCAGTCCTGATGTCTAAATAGACTCTATAACTGTGCCTCTTATTTGCTCTATTATATTTATGAGTATACATGCAGCAATTACAAATTT
The DNA here is from genome assembly GCF_000298275.1 of Orycteropus afer afer. Classification (NCBI taxonomy): domain Eukaryota; kingdom Metazoa; phylum Chordata; class Mammalia; order Tubulidentata; family Orycteropodidae; genus Orycteropus; species Orycteropus afer. The sequence goes on along the minus strand of NW_006921672.1, from coordinate 9,772,724 downwards.
GTATGTAGAAATATCCACAAGCATACCTATATATGTATGTGGGTGTACTCCTGTATAACTTCCCTCACCTATTTAACACACATATTTACCTCTACATCTACTCACAAATTATTGTTTGTTATTGCTGTTGCAAGACTGCATGTGTTACAACATTTAATGTAGTTGTCCTTTATTCTTGCAAACTCTCAGTGCCTTCCTTTGCCTTGGTCAGGTTGTGCTTCCCTCATATTCTGTATTGCCTTTCCCTTCACCATAATTAACACTTGTATACTATCTACTTAGTGATCTTCTCTCCCTCCCCTTCCCATCCATGGTAACCATCAAAGAAGTTTTCCTTCTCTGTATAAACCTATTCTTGACTTTTTATAATAGTGATCTCATATGGTATTTGTGCTTTTGTGATTGATTTATTTCACTCAGTACAATGTCCTTCAGGTTCATCCATGTTGGAAGATGTTTTGTGGATTCATTATAATTCTTTACTGTTGCATAGTATTCCACTGTATGTATGTACCACAGTTTTTGAAATCCATTCATCTGTTGATGGACACATAGGTAGTTTCCATCTTTTGGCTATTGTGAATAATCCTGTGATGAACATGGATGTGCATATGCCCATTTGTGTCATAGCTCTTCTTTCTCTAGGATATGGTCCAAGGAGTGTGATTGCAGGATCACATGGTATTTCTATTTCTAGCTTTTTAAGGAAGCACCATACTGTTTTCCATAGTGATTGTACCATTCTGCAATCTCAGCAGTGTATAAGAAGAGTTCCAATCTCCACACAGCCTTGCTTTGGCTGTGTTGTTCTCTGCTTTTTTGATCACTGCCATTATGGCCAGGATGGGATGGCATCTCATTGTACTTTTGATTGGCATTTCTCTAATGGCCTAAGGCATTTGAGTGCTAACCAGAAGGTTGGTGGTTCAAATCCACCAGCAACTCCTTGGAAGTGATACTGCCTTGGAAACCCAAGGAGGGGTCGCTATGAGTCAGATCTGACTCTATGGCAGTGAGTTTTTGTTTTATGGCTAATGACCTCAGTAATCTTTTCATTGTTTGTTAGCCACTTGAATGTCTTCTTTGGTGAAAAAATTATTAAAATATTTATAATATTTTAAAAATATTATTTCACATCACTAAATCTGAGGAAATTATAAACTCAAAAAGATAAATATGAACATAATGGAGGAAGAAAGTAGAACAATGAGTGCTCAAGTAAAAAGGAACTGAAAAATAGTCATAAATTTATTGATTTGTTGAACATAAACTCACAGTAGAGATACTCTAACCCAGTAATTTTTCAGTGTGCTACACCAGTGAATAGAGCTTAGAAACAGACCTAAAAGCCTATAGGGGTTAATTATAAGATTAAAGTAACAGCTTAAAATTGCATAAAAAGGGAGAATTAAGTCACAGATGGTATAGGGCAACCATAGCTTGGACTTCTTCCTTCCATATCATGTTTTCTTGATCATTTGTTTTGATCTCCTGAAATGGCTGAACATCAACCAATTCATTTTGGTGGAGTGACTCCATGTATTCCTTCCATCTTCTTTTGATGATTCCTATGTTGTTCAATATATTGCTCATAGAATCCTTCTGTATTGCAACTTGAGGCTTGAATTTTTCTTCAGTTCTTTCAGTTTGAGTAATGCTGAGCATGTTCTTCCCTTCTGGTTTTCTAACTCCAGGTTTTTGTACATTTCATTATAACACTTTAAAACCCTTAGAAATCTGTTCAGCTCTTTTACTTCATCACTTCTGTTGCTTTAATTATTCTATGTTCAAGAGAAAATTTCAGAGTATCTTCTGACATTCATTTTAGTCTTTTCCTTCTTTCCTTTTTTAAAAACGATCTTTCACGTTCACCATATGTGGTGTTCTTGATAAAGAAAAGGCATTGGTAAAGAAAAAAGGCTCCAGGAATTGATGGAATCCAATGGAGATGCTTCAATAAACATGCAACACTGGAAACACTCACTCAACTATGCCATGAAATTTGGAAGACAGCTACATAGCCAACTGTCTGGAAGAGATCTGTATTTGTGCCCATTCTAAAGAAAGGTCCAATGGAATGCAGAAATTATTGAACAATATCATTAATACCACATGCAAGCAAAATTTTCCTCAAGATAATCCATAAACAGCTATAGTTATACATCAATAGGGAACTACCAGAAGTTCAAGCTTGATTCAGAAGAGGACATAAATGAGGGACATGGTTGCTAATGTCAGAAGGATCTTGGGTGAAAGCAGAGAACACTAGACAGATGTTTACCTGTATTTTATTAACTATGCAAAGCATTCAACTGTGTGGATCATAACAAATTACAAATACTGTTGCAAAGAATGGGGATTCCAGAATACTTAATTGTGCTCATGTGGAACCTGTGTACAGACCAAGTGGCAATAGTTTGAAAGAACAAGGGGATACAACATGGTTTAAAATTGGAAAAGGTGTGCATGCACCAGGGTTGTATCCTTTCCCCATACTTACTTAGTCTGTATGCTGAGGAAGTAATCTGAGAAGCTGGACTATATGAAGAAAAGCATGGGATCAGCTTGGAGGAAGACTCATTAACAACTTGCGATGTGTAGGTGACACAACCTTGCTTGCTGAAAGCAAAGAGGACTTGAAGCACTTACTGATGAAGATCAAGGAGTACAGCCTTCAGTATGGATTACACATCAACATAAAGAAAACAAAATCCTCACAACTGGACCAATGGGAACATCTTGATAAATGGAGAAAATAATGAAGTTGTCAAGGATTTCCTTTTACTTGGATCCACAATGAACACCCAAGGATGCAGCAATCAAGAAATCAAACAATGTATTGCATTGGGCAAATGTGCTGCAAAAGAACCCTTTAGAGTGTTAAAAAGCAACGATGTCACTTTGATGATTAAGGAGTGAATGACTCAAGCCATTGAAATTTCAATCTTCACGTATGTATGTCAAAGCTGGACAATGAAAAAGGAAGACTGACAAAGAATTTACATATTTGAATTAGGGTGTTGGGAAGGAAATTGAATATACTACAGACTGGCAGAAGAATGAACAAATGTGTCCTGGAAGGAGTACAACCGTAATGTTCCATAGAAGTGAGGATGCTGAGACTTTGTTTTGCTTCCTTTGGACACGTTATCAGGAGGGACACATCCCTGGAGAAGACCATCATGCTGGGTTAAGGATTAGCAAAAAAATAAAACCCTCCATGAGATGGATTGATACAGTGGCTTCAATAATAGGTTCAAACAAAGCAATAAGGATGTCACGGACCAGGCAACATTTCATTCTGTTATACATGGACCACTATGAATCAGAACTGACTCGATGGCATCTAACAACAGCACAACATAGGACAGCTAGGTAACTTCTGGAATAAAGAAAGAAGGGAAGGAAAGGAGAGAACTACTTCTTTAAAAAAAACCAAAGTAATTGTCATCGAGTTGGATCTGACTCATAGCGACTCCTACTTGGGTTTCTGAGGCAGTATCACTACAGAAGTAGATTGCCCAACCTTCCTTCCAAGGAGTGGCTCATGGGTTTGAACCACCAGCCTTCTGATTATCAGTCAAATGTCTTGGGCACTATGCCACCAGAGCTCCCTACTACTTCATTTACTAAACTAAAATAGATTTCAGTTTGATGAAAAACTCAATATAGTAATAAAACTATTAAAGTACTAGCAATCATGAGGAATTTCTACATGTAATTTTAAAGTTATTCTATGTATCACACACACAGAGAAATCAAGAGGAAAAAAAAAAAACATTAGTATAAATAAAACTAAACTACACTGAGTCCATCAGTACACATCACACATCAGGGATCATCAGGCACACCACTCTTTCTCTCAAATAAAGGATCTTATGGAAATACTATAGTTGTTTTCATACTCTTTAATAGGGCCCACTAGATCTTTGCTGGGCAGCTTGGAAACAACTTTCCTTCTTTTATCTCCCTGTGATGAAGGAGGAGGCTCAGCACCTTCCTAGTACAATTAGCACCCATATTAATCAGAGTCAGCATACAACGCAGGGCCTGAATGCTAGCCAAACCTCCAAGGAGAGGTTCAATCAGGGGCCACTTTGTTGCCATCCTGGTTGTGGGAAACTGGAAATCAAGGCCCAAGCAGAAGTACAAACTGCTTATGAACAAAAGCATATCATAAGGAATTGAATTTATTAGACTTCTAAGTGCCTCAGTGCAAAAAGGGATCTGCAAAGCTATTTCATTTAATCACCTCCATCTCATTCTTAAATCTTCCATTGCCACATCAGCTTCCACTTAAACTACTCCACTGACTTTCTATGGAGACAGCTTGTTCCATAAAAGATCTTCACCATGGTGAGTCAAAGTTTGTTTCTCTCTATGAGCCACCCACTTATCCTGGACCAGCCCATTGCAGCCATATGGGGCAAGTCCAGTCCCTCACATACAGCACCTCCAGGCTGTACTGGTATTTTTGGCTTCAGTTTTTTCAAGTCTAAATTTCTGAAATTTTTTCACCTGCTGCTCATTAATTATGACATCATCATCACATCAACTTTACTTTTAATATTCTGTAATTTATCCCAATCCTTCTTATGTATCCTGGAATTAAATGCATTTCTCAGATGTCTTTGAATGGTCAGGGAGGATTAGGCCTTCCTTCTCCTTTGTAAATATCATACATCCATTAACGTATGCATGTTTGCATTCAGGGTTTGTTGGCAGGAAAATGTCAAGAATAAGTTTGGACTTATACTGAGGATACAACCTTGTAAAACACCTAACTTTTTCATTTCTTTCAATCTCTTCTTGTAGATGTGCAGTGGTTGTTTCTAGATCAGCAGTTTTGATCTCTTTTTCTAAATAATCCCAGGTATAATAGGGCTCATTTTGTGGTAATATTACACCTGGAGAAGGAGTGTAGTGGGTGGACACAACCTTAGCATCTGTGAGTAGTTAAAATAAATTCTCTCAGTTAAGTTAGATGTATTCACTTCTCCCCAATGTCATGCACAATGTTGCATGAATGACCAATTTTTCAGATCTAAGAGTGGCTCTGACATTTCATGTTGTTAGGTTCAGCCTCTTTTACAAGGATGTTTGAAGCATCTGGAACCATGATCTTGACATAGCATATTCACTCCATCCAAGTTCATGGGCTCCAAATATTTTGATGAACATGTTTTTTTTTACAGTTTTTTTTTTT
>NW_006921672.1:9762750-9766563 GCF_000298275.1 Orycteropus afer afer | reverse complement strand
TTTGATTTGCATCTCTCTAATAGCTAATGATCGTGAGCATTTCTTCATATGTTTGTTGGCCGCTTGAATATCCTCCTTGGTGAAGTGTCTGTTCTTGATGAACATGTTTTATATAAAGACTCTCAACAAACTTGAGATGCCCATTGTTGAATTGAGAGAGACCAGTCCAAGTTAGTCTAAGACATGAAGACTATCCTAAAGTGGAAAATGACATGTATTTGGACTACTATAATTTAAAGACAGAATTTCCAGGAAGCAAATGTCTTCTTCCTTCCCTTGGTTTCTTCAGTTCACAAGACACACATGCACACACACACATACTGGCAGTACCCCTTATTTTCTGAAACACTACTCATTTGTTTGCCCATTTTTGCACCCTTAAACCTTTTCCTTCATCTTCACTATGAAAAAAAAAGTTGTCACCCTTTAACCTAGATATGTTTTCTCTCTCCTTTCTTTAGGATAAAAGTCTAGAGGGTGAAAGCTTATCAACACCTTGAATAATGGAGCAGAAATGTGTATTTTGGCATCTTCAGAGCCTAGTAACTGAACAGAGTTAGCACAATGGACAAGTATGAATTAGAGTAAGAGGCAAGGACATTTGACAATCTAACTTGGGTTGGCAAGCAAAACCTGGAAGAAGTGTATATGAGTCCATAGGCCTTCTTAAAATCTGAAAGAGTGTAAGTCAGAGCCAGAAGAAAAATCAGCCCCACAGATAAGAGAGTTGAGGGACTTGAACTTTATGGACAGCGGCTAGCTATCTCTGCAGCCATCTTCACCTACTCAAAGAAGCCCATTGCTGTCAAGTTGATTTCAACTCATAGTGACCCTATAGGACAGAGTAAAATTGCCCAATAGGGTTTCCAAGGCTATCTTTATGGAAGCAGACTGTTAGATCTTCATGCTGTGGATCAGCTGGTGGGTTCAAAATGCCCACCTCTCGGTTAGCAGCTGAGTGATTTAAGCACTATGAAACCAGGGCTCCTTCAAAGAGGTCCTAAAACTGAGATTTGAAGGTTTGTTTCTACAGAAAAAGAAACAACACTCTTTATGACTTAGTTTTCTTTCTTAAAACAGTTCTCATCAAAAGTCTAAATATGGAACTTCTGGTAAGATGGCAGAATAAACAGACAAGCTACACAGACCCTCTTCAACAAAGGAAAGATAAACCAATTGACAGAGATACAGAAAGTAATCTTGGAGCCTTGAGCTTTGCAAGGAAGTATACAGAAGTGGATTAGGCAACAATTAGTGGAAAAACCTGAACAAAAGCAGTGAGGTGTCTGAGCAGTGGACTGTCAGCTACTCTGATGGGATCAACACCCTGAATATTTCCACGTGGTGTTGGAACCTGAGAATTGCCCTAACGATCAGGCCTGGTAGCCAAGGGCTGCAGGATGACTGTGCTGGTGGCCTACAACTAGGAAGGGAAACAACAAGGAGGGAAACAACCTGAGCCATGGGCTTTTTGCTGTCCGGATGGTGCAGCCATTTTGATTGTTGACATGAGGTGGCCATTTTGGATATTTAAAGTGACCAGGGGTACAGCCAATTTGAATGTTTATAAGTGATGACCATTTTGGATATTTAAAGTGACCAAGGGCACAGCCATTTTGAATGTTTACAAGTGGTGGCCATGTTGAGTTTTAAAGTGACAGCATTCTATTTTGGATTCCAGGGATGTAAGAATAGGCTCTGTTTGCCAAAGATGGCAGGGACATACAAAAGGCAGACAACAGGAAAGGAGACAGGTGCTGAGTGTATAAGTGCTGCCAACTAGCCAATAGAGGAGTACAGCACAGTACCCTGCTCACATAGGTAACATCCAAACAAAAGAAAATGAAAATTGTGGGCAAGTTACTCCAACATAAACCCACTGCTGTCAAGTTGGATCTGACTCATAGCGACCCCTCCTTAGATTTCCAAGGTAGTATCACTACAGAAGGAGATTGCCCAACCTTCCTTCTGAGGAGTGGCTGATGGGTTTGAACTGCCAACCTTCTGGTTAGCAGTCAAATGCCTTAGGCACTGCACCACCAGAGCTCCACTCCAACATACAATCACTAATTAAATATAAACACAAAACATACAATGCCTCAGAGACAACAGAGGATCACAATACACACAAAAAGGAAGATAAAGCAAGACAAACAAGGGACCAGGATATGGACCCAAAACACATCCCTGAGGAAGAAGCTGCTTTGAAACTCCCTGATAAAGAATTCAACAGAATTATATTTAGGTACCTTCAACAAATTGAGAGACAGATCGAGGAAACACTGACAAAATTGAGGAAAACAGAGAAAACCCTAAAACAATTTTGAAAGACAATATAAGAGCTAAATGACAAAATAAATGAAAAACTAGAAATGATACAAAATCTACAGACAGAAATCCAGAAGATTAATACTAAATTTTCAGAAATAGATAGCACATTGAATGGGCAAGGGAGTAGAGTTGAATCAATGGAAGACAGAATTAGTGAGATTGAAGACAAATACCTCAATACGTCTTTGGAAAGGGATCAATCAGAAAAAAGATCAAAACAAAAATGAAGAAAGCCTAAGGTTCATGTGGGATATCATCAAAAGGAATAACCTACATGGAACTGGAATTCCAGAACAGGAAGACACAAATAAAACCACACACACAAAAAAAAATTGTCAAAGATTTGTTGCAAGAGAATTTTCCTGGTATGATGAAAGATGAGAATATATCATTCAAGAAGACCAATGAACCCCAAACAGGATAGACCCCAAAAGAAAATCAAGATATATCATCATCAAACTCACCAAACCAAAGACAAAGAAAGAATCCTGAAAGCAGCACAGGAAAAACAAAAAGTAACCTACAAGGGGCAACCAATAAGACTAAGCTTGGATTTCTCAGCAGAAACTATGCAGGTGAGAAGACAATGGGGATGGTATATATAAAACCCAGAAAGAGAAAAATTTCCAGCCAAGAAATATATACCCACAAAACTGTCCCTCAGATATGATGGTGAAATTAGGATATTTCCAGATAAGCAGAAATTAAGGGAATTTGTTAAAACCAGACCAACCTTATAAGAGATGCTAAAGGGAGTCCTTTAGACAGAGAACCAACAACAGTCAACAACAACTGACCATTAACACACATGATGACATAACTCAGAAACCAACCCAGTTAATAAACAGGGAACCGGAGACATCAGTTGACAAATGAGGACAACCACAAACCAAAAAGAAGGAAAAAATTGTGTAGTTACAGAACTTCTAAATGGTAGGGGAGTCAAAACAACTGCAAGATAGAATGGACTATTCTAAACTTGGGAAGAAAATTATAAATCACAGGGTAATCTCAAAGAAAAATGATAAACCTTCACATCAAAATAAAAAAGACCAGCACAAATATTTAGCAAATGCTAAAACAATATCAACAAAGGAAGTGATAACATGATTCATAAGTAAAATGAACTCAGCACAGAAAATAATATGGAACAAAGAAATCAACACCACGATAAAGCACATAACTAAAATGACAGCAACAAATTTCATACTTGTTGATAATTACATATCTGACAAGGGACTTATCTCTAAGATTTGTAGAAAATTCCAACACATCAACAATAAAAAGAATAATAGTCCAACTAAAAAATGGGCAGAAGACATGAATATACACTTCTCCAAAGAGGATATTCAGGTGACCAGCAAATACATGAAGAAATGCTCACAATCATTAGCCATTGTTGTTGTTGTTGTTTGCTGTCAAGTCGGCCCCGACTCATAGCGACCCCTCCTTGGGTTTCCAAGGCAGTATCACTACAGAAGT
>NW_006921672.1:9760728-9761830 GCF_000298275.1 Orycteropus afer afer | reverse complement strand
AAACACTGATCCATGCCATTTTAATTTTGTGTATTTCACTGTACATAAATTACATTTCAATAAAATGCATTAAAAAATAAAAAAGGCTAGAATATGGGTTGTGCAGTAGCGAGGGGGTATGACCTGATAGTCTTCTGATTCACATGCCTGTGATCCCATTTCATAGGTAATAATACATTCAGACCTTCTTGCCCACCTGCCCTTCAATGAATGAGCCATCAGACTTAAATGTAGTTTGATCCACCTGGTCCCCCAAAAGAATTGTGGGCCTATAAGAATCGTTGTCACTCGAATGACGTGCTATGCAAAATGAGACTGACAAATATAGAGGCAGAATGTCATGTGACATGTGACAGCTCTCTTAGAGGAAACTAAAGCAAGAAAGGCACATAAGATGCAATTGAGGAAGAGGCGATGGGATGAATCCTCACACAGCAGGAAAGGAAACAGTGTTTTCCATCCATCTTGAAAAATTGAACCAGGAAAACAAACTTGCCGGATTTGATAATTACCTATTTATTAGGACAGACAATAACAAGGAAGTGTATCGTACTTGATGACAGGAGCCCCTTGGCAGAGTATAAAAGGGGACATGGGGTGAAGGGACTTCCAGACTCAAGAACTTCACTCTCCTGGAAATACACCCAGAACCTCTTCCACCCTCTGACACCATGGTCAACTCCTGTTGTGGCTCTGTCTGCTCTGACCAGGGCTGTGGTCAAGGCCTCTCCCAGGAGACCTGCTGTCAACCCAGCTGTTGTCAGACTACCTGCTGCAGAACCACCTGCGGCCGCCCCAGCTGCTGTCAGACCACCTGCTGCAGGCCAACTTGCTGCGTTTCCAGCTGCTGCCGCCCCTCCTGCTCTAGTTCCAGCTGCTGTGTTTCCAGCTGCTGCCGCCCCAGCTGTGTGTCCAGCTGCTGCAGGCCCCAGTGCTGCCAGTCTGTGTGCTGCCAGCCCACCTGCTGTCATCCCAGCTGCTGCATTTCCAGCTGCTGCCGACCCTCCTGCTGTGGTTCTAGCAGCTGTGGCTCCAGCTGCTGCAGGCCAACCTGCTGCATCTCCAGCTGTTGCCGCCCAGTCTGCTGCCAGACCACCTGCTG
>NW_006921672.1:9758223-9760468 GCF_000298275.1 Orycteropus afer afer | reverse complement strand
CACTCTGACCTGCGTCCAACTGCTTTTCATCAACAATCTTCTTTTGTTCACCTGTGAGCTGAATCATGTGCAGCCCACTGTGAAACCTCAGTGCCACTCATTCTTAGACTGAATTTGGCCTCCAAATACACTGCTTCTCCCACGTTTCTCTCTCTCTCCCAAATCAACACAAACTATGAATTTCCTCTGAAATTTGCCAACTAAAACCCCAATAACAATATTTGTTCTCTGCCAAATTTCCTCTTGCCTCTTAAATAAATCATAACTTTCCAGTCATAGAAATACAAATGCATGGTATTGCATTATTTTTCCTCCTTGAACTGTCATCCTCAGATGTCAATTGTTTCAATTGTTCTGCTGTTCTTCTCTGGAGAAAAAGGGTCCCACCTTTATTTGCTCAGTGCTCTCCATTCTGGTACAGAAGGATGCTTTCTTACAGCAAGCAGCTGGGACTCTGGCTGACGACATTCTCTAGATGAAGGAGCAAGCTCTGGGCAGGCCAATGTAGGATAGTTACAGCCTCAGAAGCAGCCTTGAACCAATCGATGGGAGTTTGTGGATAAATGCTGGCTGCTTCTCCTGTCACGAGAAGTGTGTTTTCCAGAGGCCCTCAGTGGGAATGAGTCCAAGCTTTTCACAGGAATAATCTGCTCTCTACCACCAGTTATCAGTTCATGAGTGCTGGAGTAGAACTGTACTCCATAGTGTTCTCAGTGGGTCCTTTTTATTGTTGTTGGAAGTAGATGTCCAGGTCTTCTTTCCAAGGCACCTCGGAGTAGACTCAAATCTCCAACCTTTTACCTAGCAAAACACAAGGCTATTGAGTTGATTCCAACTAATAGTGATTCCCATTGACTTTCCAAGGCTATAACTCTTTACTGGAGTAGATTGCCCCCTCTTCCTCCCATGGAGCAGCTGGTGGTTTTGACCTGCTGACCTTCTGGTTAGCAGCCAAATGCCTTACCCACAATGCCACCAGAACTCCCTAATTAGTAGCTGAGTGCATTAGTCATTTACACCACTTAGGGATTCCAATCTGTTCTTTAATCCACTCTGTATTAGCTTCTTCCCCCCCCCCTTCTTTGGCTCACTTCCCAAGTTTCCTACAGAGGTTCTTGGAATTATATCCTAAGTAAACTTGTTCTCAAAGCCCTGTTTCTTGAACTGCTCCTGTGGGAACACAATCTAAGACCAAACACTGCAAGTTTTAGTATTGTTCCCCTTCAAAATATTTTTAGCATGTTATATATGGTCACTATGGATTCATGGCCAACTTTTAATGAGTTTACTACCCACAGAAATACTACCCTAAAAAATACTACTACTAAGTCCTTTGAATATTTTGCTATTTATCCATTTTCTTGCACAGCTGTTGTTTTTAGATTCTTAAAAAAAAAAAAGAAAAAGAAAAAGAAAGAAAGAAAGGAAAACCAAACTCATTGTCATTGAGTCAATTCTAACTTCTAATGACCTCCATTGGATTTCCAAGGCTATAAATGTTTACAGAAGCAGATTGCCTCATCTTTCTTCCATGGAATAGTTGGTAGGTTCAAACTACCAACCTTTTGGTTAGCAGCCAAATGCCTTAACCACTATACTACAGAGCTCCTTGTTTTTAGACTAGCAGTCCTCAATGTATTTCCATATCATTTTATATGAGAAGTAGAGTACACTTCCATGAGTAATGTGGCCCATCACATTTTCAACCATCATCCCAAAGAAAACTGTATTTAAGGGGTGTCACCATAAGCTGAGTGTCTTAAGTTGGGTTCCATAAGTAGACCCTGAGACAATGATTCTCGTGCAATGATTTATTCAGAGAGTGCTTTCAGGAGAAACTTGTAAGAAGTAGAGGGAAGCACTATGGTAGCAGTTAAACCAAGAAGTGGCTTCAGTTGAATTCTATCCTCAGCTGACCCCATAAGCAGTTCTAGCATCTGAACGGTCCCTCCAGGAGACAATGTGACTGGGCCTTTGCACTTCCATATTATCATTAGCTGTGGGCCATCCCTAAAGAAGAAGGGGAAAAATGCTTGAGGTAAGGGGGCTCCACGAGAGCCAAGATATGACCTTGATTATCTCTTTCCTGAATTCAGAGACCACTTAAAGAATAGATTTGATGCATTGAACACCAATGACTGAAAACCAGAGGAATTGTGAGATGACATCAAGAACATCATCCATGAAGAAAGCAAAAGGTCATTTAAAAGACAGGAAAGGAAGAAAAAAACAAAATGGATGTCAG
>NW_006921672.1:9746582-9756536 GCF_000298275.1 Orycteropus afer afer | reverse complement strand
TACATTATGCAGATGACACAGCTTTGCTCGCTGAAAGTTAGGATGACTTGAAACACTTACTGTTGAAGATTAAAGACTACAGTCTGCAGTATGGGTTACACCACAATATAAAGAAAACAAAAATCCTCACAACTGATCCAATAAGCAGCATCATGATAAATGGAGAAAAGATTGAATTTGCAAAGACTTCACATTGCTTGGTTCTACAATCAACACCAATGGAAGCAGCAGTCAAGATATCAGATGTTGTATAGCATTGGGCAAATCTGATGCAAATGACCTCTTTCAAGTGCTGAGGAGCAAGGATGTTTCCTTGAAGACAAAGGTGCGCTTGACACAAGCCATGGTATTTTCAATCACCTCATATGCATGTTGAGAGCTGGACAATGAAAAAGGAAGACTGAAGAAGAGTTGATGCTTTTAAGTAGTGGTGTTGGCAAAGAATGCTGAAAGTACCATGGACTGCTAAAAGAACTAACAAATCTGTCCTAGAAGAAGTGCAGCTGAAATGTTCCTTGTAAACAAGAATGGCCAGACTTTGTCTCACCTACTTTGGTCTTATTGTAAGAAGGGATCATTCTCTGGAGAAGGATATCATGCTTGGCAAAGTGGAGGGACAACGAAAAAGGGGAAGGTCTTCAACGAGATGGATTGACAGTGCTACAATGATGGGCTCGGGTATAGCAAAGATCATGCGGCTGGCACAGGACCAGGCAGTGTTTTGTTTTGCTGTACATGAGGTTGCTATGAGTAGGAGACAACTTGACGGCACCTAACAACAACAAGGGGACTACTGTAGCTGATCACAGTTACCTGGAGAACAGTGTAGAGGGTCAATGTACACCCCTAGAAGTTCATACTCACACTTGCTTGGGGAAGGGACACCTTTCTGACAAAAGGGATCTGCATTGGGTATCATATGGTCTACTTCTGGCACTGTTCAGAGTACCTATTCTCTCATTAAACTCACTCCAACTTGTTTATCACCATACGTAGAGAAATCTATAAGAGGATAGTTAGCGCTGCAAATGTAGTGTATAAAATAAAAACATAAGCAAATTAATGTGATACAAATACTGAAAAGGGTTTAGTCTTTAAATAGACCTATTAAGACATTTTCATTCTGTTGGAGAAAGGATCACTATGAGTCAGAACTGATTCGATGGCAAGCTATTTACAACAACAAGATGTTTAGATGTCATTATAGGGTGACCAACTTATGTCTCTATCTGGGGCTTTCCTGATTTTAGCAATGACAGTCCCATGTTCTGGGAAGTCCCCTACCCCAGTCCCAGACAAACAGAGATGGTTGGTCACTCTAACATGATATTCATTGGTAATAGTTAAAAGCAAGCCTTGAAAATCCATTTGTACAATTCTAAATGAATAGTGATACATGCATCAGCATTGGTGATTCTCAGACATACACCAAGCTAAAGATGCTAGACAGAAAAGAAATTACACTGTACACTCCCACTTGTTTGAAGTTCTAGATCAAACAGAATAATGTGAAGAAAATGTTAGATACAGTGCTTGCCTCTATGGTGGTAGGGAGTTTACTGAAGTGACATGAGGGAAATTTCTGGAATATTCTTTAACTTGACAGGTGTGGGTATTACATGGATATATTCATTTATCAAAACTCATCAAATAGAACACTTAGGATTTGTGCACTTAATGTATGTAAGTTTCATCTGAATTCTGAAATCAATTTTAAAAGTAAATAAGAAACAGTGACTGTTGTTGTTAGGTGCCATCACGTTGTGTCTGACTCATAGTGACCCTATGCACAGCAGAATGAAACACTGCCCAGTCCTGTGCCAGCCTCATGATCCTTGCTATACCTGAGTCCATTGTTGCAGCCACTGTGTCAATCCATCTTGTTGAGGGCCTACCCCTTCTTTGTTGACCCTCCACTTTACCAAGCATGATGTCTCTCTCCAGGGAATGGTTCCTTCTGACAACATGACCAAAGTAGGTGAGACCATTCTCGCTTCCAGGGAACATTCCAGTTGCACTTCTTCCAGGACAGATTTGTTAGTCATTTTAGCAGGCCATGGTACACTTAGCATTTTTTTACAACACCACAACTCAAAAGCATCAACTCTTCTTTGTTCTTCCTTATTCATTGTCCATCTCTCACATGCATAAGAGGCAATTGAAAATACGATGGCTTGGGTTAGGCACACCTTAGTCTTCAAGGAGGAGCTCTGGTGGCATAGAGCCTAAGGCATTTGACTGCTAACCAGAAGGCTGGCTGTTCAAATCCACCAGTCACTCCCCCGAAGGAAAGTTGGGCAATCTACTTACACACTGATACTACCTCGGAAACCCAAGGAGGGGTCGCTGTGAGTCAGATCTGACTCGATGGCAGTGGTGGTTTTAGTCTTCAAGGAGACATCTTTGCTCTTCATCACTTGAAAGAGGTCTTTTGCAGCCAATCTGCCCAATGTAATACATCGTCTGATGTCTTGACTGCTGCTTTCATTGGTGTTGATTGTAGAACCAAGTAACATGAACTCTTTGACAACTTCAATCTTTTCTCCATTCCTCGTGAAGCTGTTTATTGGACCAGTTGTGAGGATTTTTGTTTTTTTTATATGAGATGTAATCCATACTGCAGACTGTAGTCTTTAATCTTCATCAGTAAGTGCTCCAAGTCATCCTCTCTTTCAGCAAACAAAGTGGTGTCATCTGCATATCGCAGGTTGTTAATGAGTCTTCCTCCAATCCTGATGTCATGTGCTTCTTCATAAAATCCACCTTCTTGGATTATTTGCTCAGTATACAGTTGAATAAGTATGGTGAAAGGATACAACCTTGATGCACTCTCTTCTTGATTTTGAACCATGTAGTAGGCCCTTTTTCTGTCCAAACGACAACTTCCTGATCTATGTACAGTTTCCTCATGACTACAATCAAGTGCTCTAGAATTCCAATTCTTCTCAATGTTATCCATAATTTGTTATGATGCACACAATTGAATGCTTCTGCATCATCAACAAAACATAAGTAAATATCTTTCTGGTATTCTTTGCTTTCAGCTAAGATCCATCTGACATCAGCAATGATATCTCTCGTTCCACATCCTCTTCTGAATCCAGCTTGCATTTCTGGAAGTTCTCTGTCAATATACTGCTGCAACAGTTTTTGAATTATCTTCAGCAAGATTTTACTTGTGTGTGATATTAATGATATTGTTCGATAATTTCCACATTCTGTGGGATCACCTTTCTTTGGAATGGGTACAAATATGAATCTCTTCCAGTCAGTTGGCCAGGTAGCTGTCTTCCAAAGCTCTTGGCATAACTGAGTGAGTTCCTCCAGCGGGCATCCATTTCTTGAAACATCTCAATGGGTATTCCATCAATTCCTGGAGCCTTGTTCTTCATCAGTTCCTTCATTGCAGCTTCGATTTCTTCCTTCATTTCCATTGGTTCTCAATCATATGCCACCTCCTGAAATGGATGAACATTGACCAATTCTTTTTGGTACAGTGACTCTGCATATTCCTTCCATTTTCTTTCTATGCTTCCTGCATCATTCAGTATTTTGCCCATAGAATCTTTCAATATTGCAGCTCAAGGCTTATTTTTTTTCTTCAGTTTTTTCAGCTTGAGAAATGCTGAGCGTGTTCTTCCCTTTTGGTTTTTTAACCCCAGTCTTTGCACATTTCATTTTAGTAATTGACTTTGTCTTCTCAAGCTGCTCTTTGAAATGTTCTGCTCAGCTCGTCTATCTTGTCATTTCTTCCATTTGGTTTAGCTACTCTCCACTCAAGGACAAGTTTCAGAGTCTCTTCTGACATCCATTTTGGTCTTTTGTTCTTTTCTTGTCTTTTTAATGACACCTTGCTTTCTTCATGGGTGATATTCTTGATGTTATCCTACAGTTCCTCTGGTTTTCCTTCTGGTGTTCTATGCATCAAATCTATTCTTTAAATGGTCTCTAAATTCAGGAGGGATATATTCAAGGTCATATTTTGGCTCTTGTGGACTTTTTTTTAATCTTCTTCAACATCAACTTGAATGTGCATATGAGCAGTTAATGATCTATTCCACAGTCAGTTCCTGGCCTTGTTTTGGCTGAAGATATTGAACTTCTCCATTGCCTCTTGTCACAGATGTAGTCAGTCTGATTCCTGTGTATTCCGTCTGGTGAAGTTCATATGTATAGCTGTTGATTATGTTGTTAAAAAAGGTATTTGCAATGAATAAGCCATTGGTGTTGCAAAATTCTATCACATGATATCCAGCATTATTTCTATCACCAAGGCCATGTTTTCCAACTCCTCTTTGTTTCCAACTTTTGCATTTCAGTCAGCAGTGATAATCAACTCAGCTTGATTGCATGTCCAGTCAATTTCGGACTGCAAAAGTTGGTAGAAATCTTTCATTTCCTCATCTTTGGCTTTGGTGGTTGGTGCATAGATTTGAATAATAGTAGTGGTAACTGGTCTTCCTTATAGGCATATGGATATTATCCTATCACTGGCAGCATTGTACTTTAGGACAGATCTTGAAACAGTCTTTGTGATGATGAATGCCACACTATTCCTCTTCAATTTGTCATTCTGGCATAGTAGAGCATATGGTTTCTGATTCAAAATGGCTAAAACCAGTCCATTTCAGCTCTCTAACCCACCAGCCATTCCTCGGAAGGAAGGTGGGGCAATCTACTTCCATAGTGATACTGCCTCGGAAACCCAAGGAGGGGTCGCTATGAGTCGGGTCCAACTTGACGGCACATAACAACAACAACAACAATGCCTAGGATATTGATCTTTATGAGTTCCATTTCCTTTTTTACAACTTTCAATTTTCCTAGATTCATACTTCATACATTCCATGTTCCTATTATTAGTGGATGTTTGCATCTGCTTCTACATATTTTGACTCATGCCACATCAGCCAATGGAGGTCCCAAAAGCTTTATTCTATTCATATTGTTAAGGTTGTCTCTACTTTGAGGAGTCAGCTCTTCCCCAGCCAAATTTTGAGTGCCTTCTGACTTTATGGGCTTATTTTCTGGCTATATTGGATAATGTATTTAGGCTATTCATAAAGTTTTCCAGTAATACATCAAACAGTGTTTCATTGCTCTTCATAAGGTTTTCACTGGCCAATTGTTTGAGAAGTGGATGGCCTCTACTTTCTTCCAAGTCTGTCTTAGCCTGGAAGCATCACTGAAACCTACCCACCATGGGTGCTGGCATTTTGTAACACTGGTGGCATAGCCTCCAGCCTCATGGCAACTTGTAAGCCAACACAGGATGACAAAGTGACAGACAAGTACATCCCCCTTAGTTGTTCCTAACTTCTTTGCACCTGCCTACCTCAGGCCCTGGTCTTAAAATAGAACCACCTCCAATGAAAAGCAGCCCCTCAGGCCTGAGCACACCAACCTCAGGACCTGGCTTTAAAAGGGTAGACCCGCCTACCTTGGGCCCTGCCCTTAAAATCGTGGAGCTGGCTCAGGACTGGGTGGTGTTTTGTTCTGCTCTGCATAGGGTCACTATGAGTTGGAGACAATGGTCAGATTATAGTGACAGCTTAAAATTAGTATAAAGAGGGAGAATTATTTAACAAATAGTATAGGGCAACCATGAACACCAGAAAGATGTTTACTTGTGTTTTATTGACCATGCAAAAGCATTTGATTTTGTGGATCATAACAAATTGTGGATAACATTGAGAAGAATGGGAATTCCAGAACACTTAATTCTACTCATGAGGAACCTGTACATAGATTAGAAGGCTGTCATTCAAACAGAAAAAGGGAACACTGCATGGTTTAAAATCAAGAAGGGAGTGAGTCAGGGTTGTATCCTTTCACCATACTTATTCAGTCTGTATGCTGAGCAAATAATCCAAGAAGCTGGACTATATGAAGAAGATTGTGGCATCAGGATTGGAGGAAGAATCATTAACAACCTGTAATACGCTGATGACACAACTTTGCTTGCTGAAAGTGAGGATAACTTGAAGTACTTACTGATGAAGATTGAAGAATACAGTCTGCAGTATGGATTACATCTCAATATAAAGAAAACAAAAATCCTCAAAACTGGACCTATAAGCAGCATCACAATAAATGGAGAAAAGATTGAGGTTGTCAAAGACTTCACATTACTTGGTTCTACAATCGATGCCAATGGAAGCAGCAGTCAGAACATCAGACGATAAATTTGCTGCAAAGGACCTCTTTCAAGTGTTAAGAGCAGAGATGTCTCCTTGAGAACTAAGGTGCACCTGACACAAGCCATGGTATTTTCAGTCACCTCATATGTATGTGAGAGCTGGACAATGAATAAGGAAGACCGAAGAAGAATTGATGCTTTTGAGCTGTGGGGTTGATGAAGAATGCTGAAAGTACCATGGACTGCTGAAAGAACTAACAGGTGTGTCCTGGAGGGAGTGCAGCCAGAACGAACCTTGGAGGTGAGAATGGCTAGACTTCGTCTCACATACTTTGGTCATGTTGTCAGAAAGGACCATTCCCTGGGGAAGGATGTCATGCTTGGTAAGGTGGAGGGTCGATAGAAGAGGTGAAAGCCCTCAACGAGGTGGATTGACACGGTGGTGGTGGTGGTGGTGATGGGCCCAAGTGTAGCAAGAATTGTGGAGCTGACTCAGGACTGGGTGGTGTTTTGTTCTGCTGTGCACAGGGTTGCTATGAGTTGGAGACGACTCAATTGCACTTAACCACAAAAACAACATAGGGCAACCATAGCTTGGACTGCTTCCTTCAGTATCATTCTTGATTTTATGCTACCTCCTGAAATGGCTGAACATCAACCATTTCATCTTGGTACAGTGACTCCACGTATTCCTTCCATCTTCTTTTGATGCTTCCTGTGTTATTCAGTATTTTGCCCATAGATCCTTAAGTATTGCAACTTGAGGCTTTAATTTTCCTTCAGTTCTGTCAGTCTGAGAAATACTGAGCATGTTCTTTTCTTTTGGTTTCTGCACTCCAACTCTTTGTACATTTCATTATAACACTTTAAAACCCTTTGAAATCTATTCAGCTCTTTCACTTCATCAATTCTATCACTTTAGTTATTCTATGTTCAAGAGCCAATTTCAGAGTCTCTTCTGACATTCATTTTAGTTTTTTCCTTCCTTCATTTTTTCAAAATGATCTTTTATTTTCACCATATGTGGTGTCCTTCATAAACTAAAGGCATTGGTAAAAAAATAAGCCTCCAGGAATTGATGGAATCCAATCGAGATGCTTCAATGAACATGCAACACTGGAAACACTCACTCAACTATGCCAAGATATTTAGAAGACAGCTATGTAGCCAAATGACTGAAAGAGATCCATATTTGTGCCTACTCTAAAGAAAGGTCCAATGGAATTAAGAAATTACCAGACAATATAATTAACATCGCATGCAAGTAAAATTTTTCTCAAAATAATTCATAAGCAGCTACAGTCATATATCAATAGGGAACCACCAGAAATTCAAGTTTGATTCAGAAGACTTAAATGAGAGATATGGTTGCTAATGTCAGATGGATCTTGGGTGAAAGCAGAGAATACCAGAAAGATGTATGTACCTGTATTTTCTTGACTATGCAAAGCATTCAACTGTGAGGATCATAACAAATTACAGATACTGTTGCAAAGAATGGGGATTCCAGAACACTTAACTGTGTTCAAGTGGAACCTGTACAGACCATGAGGTAGCTGTTTGAAAGAACAAGAGGATACAGCATGGTTTAAAGTTGGAGAAGGTGTGCATGCACTAGGGTTGTATCCCTTTCCCCACACTTACTCAATCTGTACGTCGAGCAAGTAATCCAAGAAGCTGGACTATATGAAGAATAGCACGTAATCAGCTTGGAGGAAGACTCATTAAACTTGAAATGTGCAGGTGACACAACCTTGCTTGCTGAGAGCAAAGAGGACTTGAAGCACTTACTGATAAAGATCCAAAACTACAGTTTTCAGTATGGATTACACGTCAACAACATAAAGGAAACAAAATCCTCACAACTGGACCAGTGAGAACATCATGATAAATAGAGAAATTAAAGAAGTTGTCAAGGATTTCCTTTTACTTGGATCCACAGTCAACACCCATGGATACAGTCAGGAAATCAAACAATGTATTGCATTGGGCAAATGTGCTGCAAAAGACCCCTTTCAAGTGTTAAAAAAGCAAAGGTGTCACTTTGATGACTAAGGAGTGAATGACTCAGGCCACTGAATTTTCAATCTTCACATATGCATGTCAAAGCTGGACATTGAAATATGAAGACTGACAAAGAATTTAAACATTTGAACTAGGGTGTTGGGAAGGAAACTGAATGTACCATAGGCTGGCAGAAGAATGGACAAATGTGTCTTGGAAGGAGTACAACCAGAATGTTCCACAGAAGTGAGGATGGTGAGACTTTGTTTTGCTTCCTTTGGACATGTTATCAGGAGGGACACATCCCTGGAGAAGACTGTCATGCTGGGTTAAGTAGAGAAAAAGGAAAACCTTCATGAGATGGATTGACACAGTGGCTTCAATAACAGGCTCAAACACAAACACAATTGTAAGGATGTCACAGACCAGGCAACGTTTCATTCTGTTATACATGGCACCACTATGAATCAGAACTGACTTGACATCATCTCTCTGGTAGCATAGTGGCTAAGGCACTTGGCTGCTAACCAGAAGGCTGGCGGCTCAAACCCACCAGTCACTCCTCGGAAGGAAGATGGGGCAATCTACTTCCATAGTGATACTGCCTCGGAAACCCAAGGAGGGGTCTCTATGAGTCGGGTCCGACTTGACGGCACATGACAACAACTACAACAACAACAACACAACATAGGACAGCGTGGTAGTTATGTTTGTATGTCAACTTAGCTGGGCCTGGTTGAGTGACTGCGCAGCTGGGGGTAGTTATTCCCCATGATGAGACTGGTAATCAGCTCCATGTTGGGATCTACCACAAGCAGCTGAGTAGTTGCCTTTGGGGTGTGATCTGCTTCCTGTATATAAGGAGAAGCCTTGGGCATGGTCTCTAACCCCTGGCCTGCTTGGACCTTACATGTAGCTGTGTCATTGTTCAGCAGCCTGCCATGCTCTGCCAACCTTGGAACTTACAATGGACTTGAATTAATGATCTGCTGTGTGATTTGGTAATATCAGGACTGTGCCTTGTTACTTGTCAACCTTGGGCTTGGCAGCATCAGCAGCCAGCAGCTATCTGAGTGAAGAAAAGCCTCTAGCTCCAGTGGGATGGGAGCTGGAGGCAGAGCTGAAGCCCAAGGTTGAGAGGCTTTCACCCATACCCTAGACCCTGGCACTTTGAACTTGGACTTAAAGCCTCCAAACTGTAAGAGAAAAAACTCTTGCTTGTTAAGGCCATCCCATTTGTGGTATATTCTTGTCAGAGTGGCACCAGGTAACCAGAACAGACAGCTAGGTAACTTCTGGAATAAAGAAAGAAGGGAAGGAAGGGAGAGACACTACTTCATTCACTAAACCAAGATAGATTTCAGTTTGTTGAAAAACTCAGTATAATAATAAAACTATTAAAGTACTAGAAATCATGAGGAATTTCCACACACAATTTTAAAGTTATTCTACGCATCATACACACAGAAATGGGGGGGGGGACAAAAACATTAGTATAAATAAAACTAAACTATACTGAGTCCATCAGCAGGCATCACACATCAGGGATTATTGAGGACACCACTCTCTCAAATACAAGACGTTATGGAAATGCTATAGTTGTTATACTATACTATGTTGTGTTGTTATGTGCCATCTAGTTGGACCCGACTAATAGCGACCCCTCCTTGGGTTTCCAAGGCAATATCATTATGGCAATAGATTGCCCCATCTTCCTTCTGAGGAGTGGCTGGTGGGTTTGAACCAGCAGCCTTCTGGTTAGCAGTCAATGCATCAGGCACTATGATACCAGAGCTCCTATACTATACTTA